>NC_091142.1:42364861-42687746 GCF_041381155.1 Argopecten irradians
TCCTGCCCCCGGGGTGTCAGAGCCAAAATATATATAAAGTTCTGTTCCCCTTCTCCCAAGGATGTTTGTGGCCAAATATGGTTACAATTCATGCAGAACTCTAGGACAAGTAGCGATTTATAGGATTTACCCCCTATTTCCCCTATTGGGCCTTGCTTCTCCTGCCCCTGGAGGGGGGTCAGAGACAAAATTTATACAAGTTCTATTCCCCTTCCCCCAAAGATGTTTGTTGCCAAATTTGGTTACAATTCATGTAGAACTCTATGAATAGCAGCGATTTAAAGGATTTACCTCTATTATCCCTATTGGGCCCCGCCCCTCCTGCCCCCGGGGGGTCAGAGCCAAAATTTATACAAATTATGTTGCCCTTCCCCCAAGGATGTTTGTGGCCAAATTTGGTTACATTCCATTCAGAACTCTAGGACAAGTAGCGTTTTATAGGATTTACCTCTATTTCCTCTATTGGGCCCCGCCCCTCCTGCCCCTAAGGGGGTCAGAGCCAAAATTTATACAAGTTCTGTTCCCCTTCCCCCAAGAATTTTTGTGGCCAAATTTGGTTACAATTCATGTAGAACTCTCTGACTGGTAGCGATTTAAAGGATTTACATCTATTTCCCCTATTGGGCCCCGCCCCTCCTGCCCCTAAGGGGATCAGAGCCAAAATTTATACAAGTTCTGTTCCCCTTGCTCCAAGGATGTTTGTGGCTAATTTTGGTTACAATCCATGCAGAACTCTAGTACAAGTAGCGATTTAAAGGATTTACCTCTATTATCCCTATTGGGCCCCGCCCCTCCAGCCCCCGGGGGCCAGAGCCAAAATTTATACAAATTCTGTTCCCCTTCCCCCAAGGATGTTTGTGGCTAAAATTGGTTACAATCCATGTAAAACTCTAGGACAAGTAGCGATTTATAGGATTTACCTCTATTTCCCTTATTGGGCCCCGCCCCTCCTGCCCCCGGGGGGTCAGAGCCAAAATTTATACAAATTCTGCCCCCCCCCCCTCCCCCAAGGATGTTTGTGGCCAAATTTAGTTACAGTCCATGCAGAACTCTAGGACAAGTAGCGATTTATAGGATTTACCTCTATTTCCCCTATTGGGCCCCGCCCCTCCTGTCCCCCGGGAGGATCAGAGCCAAAATGTATACAAGTTATGTTTCCCTTCCCCCATGCAGAACTCTATGACAAGTAGCGATTTAAAGGAAATGTTGACGGACAGACGGACGACGGACGCCGACAGGCGCCGACGGACGCCTACGGACGCCGACGGACGACGGATGCCGCGCCATGACATAAGCTCACCGGCCCTTTGGGCCAGGTGAGCTAAAAATGGGATAAAACAGAGAGCCCAAAACAGTTACGTAGGCATTACATTGGTCCGTCCCGTTCAGCTACACTCTTGTAGATTTATACTCTCAGTCACTCAGACACTTGATTATCGTGGATATGCCTGGTGGAATGGTAATGTACATTATAATTAATTCAGCTTAAAATATTGAAAATGAAGCAGAACGTTTCGACGCAATACACCTTCATAACTTTTTTACTATTATCACGTCAACTTTTTAGAAGTCTATCTGGCTGTTACAGCTATATATATATAATACTGAGGCGTATGGGGCATTTTATGTCCAAGAATCATAAATAATCCAAAAATACCCCTATATATTCAGGGGTATATTTTTGATATATTTATATATTATTGACAGGATATCAAGCTCCTGTTGTCCAATATAGTAACAAACAGTCTGTTTTATAGGACGTTTTGTGTCAAATATAACCAGATAACCGGAACAGTATGTGCAATACAAGAGCTGTTCTGTGTGACGTTTTATGTCCGATATAACAGGAACAGATGTGTATAATACATAATCTGTTCTATGGGACGTTTTATGTCCAATATAACACGAACAGTATGTAATATACAGGATCTGTTCTATGGGACGTTTTATGCCTTGTATAACAGGAACAGTATGTAAAATGCATGATCTGTTCTATGAGATGTTTTATGTCTTATATAACAAGAACAGTATGTATAATACATGATCTGTTCTTGTCTGATATAACAGGAAAAGATGAGTATAAAACATTATCTGTTCTATGAGACATTTTATGTCCAATATAACAGGAACAGTATGTGTAAAACATGATATGTTCTATGAGACTTTATGTGCGATATAACAGGAACAGTATGTATAATACATAATTTGTTCTATTCGGCGTTTTATGTCCAATATAACAGGAACAGTATGTATAATACATAATCTGTTCTATGGGGCGTTTTATGTCTGCTATAACAGGAACAGTATGTATAATATACCGTCTGTTCTATTGGACATTTTACATCTGATATAACTGGAAAGTACGTATAATACATGATCTGTTCTATCCTCTATGGGACGTTTTATGTCCTATTTAACAGGAACAGTATGTATAATACATACCCTGTTCTATGAGACGTTTTATGTCTGATATAACAGGAACAGTATGTATATATTACACCGTCTGTTCTATTGGACGTTTTATGTCTGATATAACAGGAACAGTATGTATAATACATAATCTGTTCTATGGGACATTTTATATCTTGATATAACAGAAACAGTATGTATAATACACAATCTGTTTTATTGGATGTTTATGTCTGATATAACAGGAACAGTATGGTATAAAACACTGTCTGTTCTATTGGACGTTTTATGTCTGATATAACAGGAACAGTATGTATAAGACATAATCTGTTCTATGGGACGTTTTATGTCTGATATAGCAGGAACAGTATTATAATACACAATCTGTTCTATGGGATATTTTATATCTTGATATAACAGAAACAGTATGTATAATACACAATCTGTTCTATTGGATGTTTATGTCTGATATAATAGGAACTGTATGTATAATACACCGTCTGTTCTATTGGACGTTTTATGTCTGATATAACAGGAACAGTATGTATAATACATAATATGTTATATGGGACGTTTTATGTCCAATATAACAGGAACAGTATGTATAATACATAATCTGTTCTATGGGACGTTTTATGTCTGATATAACAGGAACAGTATGTATAATACATGATCTGTTCTATGGGACGTTTTATGTCCTATATAACAGGAACAGTATGTATAATACACCGTCTGTTCTATTGGATGTTTTATGTCTGATATAACAGGAACAGTATGTATATAATACACCGTCTGTTCTATTGGACGTTTTATGTCTGATATAACAGGAACAGTATGTATATTACACAATCTGTTCTATGGGAAGTTTTATATCTTGATATAACAGGAACAGTATGTATAATGCATAATCTGTTCTATTGGATGTTTATGTCTGATATAACAGGAACAGTATGTATACTACACTGTCTGTTCTATGGGACGTTTTATGTCAGATATAATAGGAACTGTATGTAAAATACATGATCTGTTCTATTGGACGTTTTATGTCTGATATAACAGGACAGTTTGGTATAATACACTGTCTGTTCTATAATGAAATCTACAAGAGTGTAGCTGAACGGGACGGACCCATGTAATGCTTACGTCACTGTTTTGGGCTCTCTGTTTTATCCCATTTTTTGTCCACTAATATACCTCAGGGGACGCAATAGTGTACGGCTTGGTTTTGTGCGATCGAGACACTACTAAAAGATTTATGTAAACTGTTGCACTTTTTAGGCGCATTTTGTAACAAAAAATTGATCATTAATGCGTAAATTAGTTAAGCATATTATTATGTTTAGTCAGTTCTACAGAAAAATTCATAAATATCACTCATTTTAAAATGGTACATTTGCGGCCCAATTGTTTAGAATAGCTCAGGAGAAAGGCTCTCGTCTGTTGTGGAAATTTACCGAGAACCTGCTAAATATCACTATTATTCAAGGCTGTACTGTAGCCGTTGTATATAACATTTCCAAAAGTTAGAAATACCGTTTTGTTCAGAATTACAAGGGCTTTCCATATGTAGAGTCCTAGCTTGTCAGCTTTACAAGTTAATCTACCAGGATGAATTAAACAGAAAACAGTGGTCAAAATGTCGATTTAGGGGGTTTTACACAAAAATATCTCGTCATTTTGAATTTTCACAGCTAAGGTGATTATTTCAATAGATAGATCACGCCGGGATTAGCTTACATTCAAAATTTCAGCAAAAAAGTATCGGTGGATTTCCTTATTACTCAAATCTCGAAAATAAGCAGGTTGAACGAAAGGTAGAACGAAAGGTTAACACAGCTAAATAAAACCATTCTTCGATTGTTCAACATAGAGCATTTTAGCACCAAGAGAAACTCTACTTAAGAACGTTATCAGACTAGGATAATGCTCTTTATGATATATACTGCATTATGTATTAATAATATAGCCAAGAGGTCAGTATTAAATCAATAAATATTTTACATAAGATATCAATACACGCTGATGATGTCAATGGTGGTCCAATCTATTAAATCAGTCAACCATTCTATTCCTAACTTAAAACTTATTAGACCGAGTCAATCAACTGAAGCCTCTGTATAAAAATAATCAGTTATTTTCCTTACCATGAGGCTACATTCTTAAGAGGCGTTGTATGGATAGCCCATAGTGGTTTCTTAATTTTTTTGTGACGTAACTGGGCAAAAATCTTGACATGTTATTTTTTCTTCATTAATCTATTGAAAATCATAAGGTTTAATGCATTAAGACATGAAAATCATTCAAATGGCTTCAGATGCTTCATAAACGTCAGTTACAACATAAAAATTATGTACTGTAAAACTGGTGATTTTTTTGCCTAATGTTTACTTAGATGGGAACATTCCTGCAGAAATCACTTTACTATTACTAATTACACTGTAAGAATTGAAATGAAATTATAGAACTTAATTTGGCGTCAAGGTCTGACCGCAGGTACAATGTATTCAGTTTGGTTTTAAGAAACACATGTCAACAGTTGATGCTACATTTGTCTTACAGTCGTTAATATGCAAAACATTAAAAATACAGAAACAAATTGTATTGTTGTTTCATTGATTCTAGGAAATCATTTGTTTTTGTAAATCGTAAGGATTTAATTGGGCGTGGAAGGGAAAATGCTACGTATAATACGCTCACTATACAATGATGTTACATGTTATGTAAGTATAACAATGAAATGTCTAGTTTTTTGAGTGCAAGAACGGTTTATTCCAAGCCGAAATATTGTCATCTTTAATGTTCATATTGTACGCAAATGATTGTAAGATGAGTATTTATCAGATGACTGTCCGTCTATTGAATTGCAAACACTTAATCTATTGCTATTGATGTACGCAGACGACATGGTACTTTTATCCGAAACTGCAGAGGGTTTACAAAAAATGCTAAATTCACTTTCTACTTACACCAAAAAATGGAACTTAACTGTAAATACTGATAAAACTAAAGTATTAGTTTTCAGAAACGGCGGAAAACTAAGAGAGGACGATATTTGGTTTTATAAGGACTACCAGGTAGAGATTGTAAACGATTTTAATTTCATGGGTATTCTCCTAAATTTTAACGGTTAATTCAGGAAAGCACAAGACAGAAATTCTGAACAAGGTAAGAAAGCTTTTTTTGCAGTGTCAATGTATGTAACAAAACTCTTTTTTTTTAACATTGAAACACAACTTCATGTATTTGATACCAATGTTGCTAGTATTTTAAATTCACAGTAGTGAAGTGTGGGGGTTTCACAAAGCACCAAGTATAGAAAATTCCACTTGAGGTTTTGCAAACGATTTTAGGAGTTAAGAAAAGTACAGCAAATTGTATAATATATCAATAATTAGGAAGATTACCGATGGCTTTTGTGAGAAAATTTAGAGATGTTAAATATTGGGTTAAATTAAAGACTTAAAATAACTGTTTTCTAAATGCTATCTACATGTTTCAAAAATGCTTGAGAAGGGATGTGATTGGTCGGATAGTATCAGAGATAAATGATACAGAGTGGGGTTAGGTTATATTTGGCATATTGATAAAATAATTGACAAAGATATTGAACTTATCAAACGTAGAATGTATGGTATATTCCAACAAGACAGCAGTGAACAGTGAGAGTTATCTTCTAAGTGCTCCTTGTAGAAATATATTAGCGAAGGTTTTGGTCTACAGAAATAGTAAGCACAAATCTATAGGGACTCAAAATTTAAAAGAAATATCCAAAATCCGTATGTCGTCACATAAGTTAGATATAGGGAGAGGTCGTTATAGCAATACAGATAGAATTCGTCGAATTTGTGCACCATGCAATAGCGGGAATATCAAGGATGAATATCATTTGATTCAATACGAAAGTTTAAAAGATATAAGAAATAAGTATATCAAGAGCTATCATTTTCAAAACCCTTGTATGTTTAAATTTGTGCAATTCATGACAACTGATCAAGATAATATAAAAGCTTTGACAAATTTAACCAAATTTATCTGATTGAGCAACAAATAGAGAGGAGAGAAAGTTAAGCATAAAATAATGTCATATCGTATCAATATTGATGTACATGTACTATCAAAGCCGTGGTTATATTAAATATGAAGGCTCTATTTGAATGATTATATCAATGTGATAATATTATATAATGTAATGTTACATTTATATGTGAAAACACTAATAATGTAATTTGAGTAACGTAAATGTAATATTATGAGAACAAGATCATGTATACGTAATGTAACGTAAGAATGAGATAACATGAAATAATAATAATGTACTGTGCTTACATGTATAAGAAATAATTCACTCTGTTGATTGCTATTCACACAAAATCCATGGTAAAAACCGGATGTGTACCCACAGAAATCTAACTCAATCTGCTTGTCGATTTCAGAGGTAAAATCACGTCCCGGAGGGTTTTCACTCTATATGTTGAACTATCAAATTTTAGTGTTTAACACGTGCACTTTGAACTGTTGTTTATATGGATGTACATTTTTGTATATGTACATGTATACATGGAATCACTTATTACAAATTCGTTATGTCTTTATATACCAAACCGTTTTGGTTATAAGATAAATGCAGATATATATTTATGAAATCCAATGTGGTTCCCGATTTTTGAGGTAAAACCACGCCCCGGCAGGATTTTTACCCTAACATGGGTACAACATTAATTAAAAATGGCCATTAAAACCGTAATAAAAAATAGTAATGTATCTATATAACAAATGCTTCGGTGAAAAGATAAATGCAAATATATGTTTATGAAATTGTAGTAAAAACGTAGTAAAACGAGTCACGTGCTTATACCTCATTCATGCCATTGGCCGAAATATCAAGTTGTATTATGGGTAACTAGTTTTTGCGTGCTTACTTCCAAATTTAGTGATTTCTCTGACCTGATGAATGTCAGATAAGTAACGTGTAGATGTAATATAAGAACATTATTGGATATATATCAAGAAACGTTCAAATGTAATACATTATTATAAATTAATGCATTATGAGTAAAATAGAGATATAATATGTTTACTGTAAGTAACGTAAAAATGTAATATGAGAGTGTTAAAACGTGTTGTGTGTCATATATACATAATGTGACAATAACATGTTAATAGTATATCTTAATAATTGATGAAAATATAATATGGAAGTAAAAAATAAATGTGACGAATGTAAATGTATTTTTATGTGAGATATCTCTCTAAAGTACATACGTGTACGCTGCGAGTGTGTTGTGTGTCTGTACATATCGTATGTTTTTTCCTGTAGTATATATTCATATATATATATGTACTGTACTGATAAATCAAAAGTAAAAAAAAAAGAACTGAACTGACCTGATTTCACTGTATTCAGCTTTAGTTTGTGCATGATCTCTACTTACTCGGTGCCGAGAAGTACATGGTAGTGTTGGTCAAATCCGACTGATCCGCACTGACGACCAGATGGGAGTAAATGATACAATCGGTGTCCTCCTGTTTGAGTGAGAAAGCGAAGCAGCCATCGCCCAATAACATACATTGGAATGCACACATGATTGTACTCGTGATTCCGCTATCTGATTTGAGAATATGTAAATTCTGCTCCGATAGTACAGTGCTCTGAATTCTTTTAAAATAGGTACTTTCACAGAGTATAACTATATATACAAAACATACTGTGATACATACTGTATGTAACATTTCTGTCCGTCACTATATCAGTATATTTCCAGTATCCGTTACATTAGCCATCTGACAACCACCTCGTAAGGAATCTTTGCTACTAGGTAGACAGGGTTCACTCTCCAATGGAAGGTTTGCCCCGCCCCTAGTGACCTGTCAGAATGAGTGACGTCTAACACGAGCTCTATCAGTGGATAATTAACCCGATAGTCAGGTGTGTAATGGTAACAACCAAATGGTCCGATCACACCCGGTCTGAGTATATAATGAAAAATAGTTATCAACCTACCTTGTTGGATTGTTGCAATACCTCCATTTTACAATTTCAACATGACACAATTGATTGCAATATAATATTGATTATTTAACAACAAACGCAGACCAGAACTGTTTATGTTTTCATTTGTCATTGCTTTCTGAAATGAAGCCAGTTTTCTTTGTAAAGATATTGTTCAGGGTCCACATGGCTCAGATCCAGGATGACATGTCATTGGATATAGGTTTTAAAAAGCTAGAAGTACCGTTCAAATACACAAAATATAACCGCATGGACAATATTGCAACATGAATAAGTTTTACAAAATAAAATACAAAATTAATACACAAAAAATAAAGAAAGTTGACCAAGAAGTTTATTGGCAAACCATGATTACAGAAAGCTCATAACAATCATATTTCACCAGGTTATTTTTTCTTCCAGGGTTACTTAAACCAAATAACTGTAACTTATTCTTGTATTTTGACATAAACAAACTTACTATTTGTTTGTAATATTTTTTTTCATATGAGGCTTGAATTTAATACCGTGTGCATGGACTGGGGGAGTTAGTGGACCACAAATGTTTCGACCGTCGCCATCCATTAAAAAGTATATCTTCTTGATCCTGATATATATTAGTATCATGACAGTTTATGCCATTGAATGCAATATGTTGTGCGAACATCCGTATGTTTTGGGAGAATGAGATTTATAAGCTTACAGCCCAAAGACACAGAACAGCACATCTAGCCCCAAAACATACCGACAACAGCCAAGCCAGTCGTATTGATCTATTTGTGCAGAGTGTTAAGCAATGTCAGACACTACCACTTTTATAAACTATGCTGTGTCGCAGCAGAAACATATATATACATAGAGATTGGAAAGTCCTTCTTTGTCTTTGTTGACAGGCAGTGGTCCCTTTGGTTTATAGGAATTTTGCCTTGGCTAACTACTTTAAATGTATTCTTTTAAACATGACATTTTTGCATCAATACATAGTTATTACATCATAAATATTACATCATGGTTTGATGTGACTAGTTTTTCCCATTGATGTTTTTTCATATGATTTTTGAAAGCATGAAAATCGGCAATTTTACCTAGTTTTTCGAAAATCATAGATTCAAAACCGGAAGTGCCTTTTGTTTTATTAATATATAAGTTAAAATATTTTTTTTCTTTCCAAATCGTACTCAAACCATCTAAAAATTACTGAACTCTTATAACATTTCAAAGTTATTCTGTTGTAATAACTATTTAAAAGTTAATCTAAAAACCCTAAAGCCCATACAGAGGTACATCTGCCGATCGTAAAAAATGGAGGAGTTGCCAATCTCTATGTATATATGTTTCTGGTCGCAGCCAAGAGACATAATTCAGAGCATTTGGCACATCCTCAACGCTGACAGGGACATGAGTAAGGTGATGCTGGGGGAAATGTGTGGAAGATAAAACAATGTAAGATCACAAATTGATTCGCATTTTACGATAATGCAATGATGGCAACAGGTACCATATAAGCATCCTATTTGCAGTTAAGTTGCGTATTGGTCCATCTAGATGAGCCACTAGGCCATATCGTAGAATCGGATCACTAGGATTTTATCTTCGACCTCCGCTTCAAGAAGAAAACAAACCTTTTCTGGTCTCTCTTTCGATAAGTATAAAGGACTGGAACTCCACACGTTGTACAGTAGTCCTATTAAGGTTGTTTTCTGGTGAGGTTTTTGACGTGAACTTATCCGTGTAGAGGGACGTAACTCTTCAGCAACATTACTATGACGTAAACCATTTTTAAAATATATTTTGGTTATTAAGTCGTTTACTGTTAAAATAAACTAAAATTGATGTTTCTATGAAGTCACGAGTGTCTATTTTTAGTTTTAGTGAAGAATAGTATCATTTTACGACATATCGTATATCGGCGCAATGACCTTAAATGTAAACAATATCGGTCGAGTTTTCATGTGTGTGGTGAGAGTGACGTCTTTCAACCGTCATTAGGAGAATAATATAGAGTCAGTGCACTTGTAATGTGATACTAGAAGAAAGACAAACATGAAACACCAAGATTTAGTTTATAGTGGAACTTTAATTAATAGCAAACTTACTGTTGACTAGACGGACAGACCAACGTGCAGTCGGGCAGTAGAGCTCATGATTATAAACTTGTCAACTTGACAGCTGCCCTGGAATGTTGACTGAGTGATCATGCTGATAATTTACGACAGTGTGTTTGGTGATTCAGTTGTGGAAAATGAACCCTGTCTTACATCGATATCACGTAACTGCCTCTAAGTATTAGTACTTAATACTGACTGACACTGTTCAGAATATCTTTGGTTAACAAGTTATTCAACGTGGCAAGATCTTCCAACTGACGGCCATAAATAAGGTACATTGTAAATGTAAGTACATTTACATTTTTATAACATTATCTATACACGCAATTATCAAATGCAGTAAATTAACAATGTGTAAAACACTAAGTTTTTCTATAGCTGAAATATTGTACATTGCACACAGGTATTATCCCCATCAGCCCCTCCACACATACAGTTCAAGTACAGTTGAGTACATGTACAATGTGCACACATTCATTTATCAGATTTAGGTCTATAAAAAATAAATGATAATAGGTTAGGGTATTAAGAAAAGAATAAAAACTTGGTCATCTCTTGTTTTTTTCTGAACTGATATTGTTGTAAAATTTATGAAAGTAACAAATCATATTTCTTTGGCTTATGAAAGGCCTACATGATATACATCTGTACATGTATGTTCTGAATTTTATTTACAGAATGGCTGCAGGCACATCACAGTATTATTCGACTAGGAACAACTCCAGGAGTAATTTTTGTTCAACATGTGTTTACAAGAAGAAATGAAATTTCTGTGACCAAAAACATTTCCAGTTTTGGTACTCTAACAATTAATTTATCACAATGGTGTAAAAATTTCGTGGACATGTGTCATACACATAATGTGAAAGAGGCATATATACCTGGTGTATGTTATCAGGTGAAATTCTATTATGTGAAATAAATAAATCAATAATGCAGTATTGTGTTAGCTTCTTTCATATTTGATATATATACATGAAGTATACATGTGTAATATAAGAGGAGCAGACAAATACATGACAAGACAAGGGTTCCAATCTTGGATCTCAAATTTACAGATAAACTACTGTACCTAATACTGATCCAGAACCATTGCACATGTAAAGGGAATATCTAGATAAAATTTCTTATTCCTGCCAATGAAGGCAATTTCTGGTGCAAAATCACTGATATATAGTACCTTTCACATACAATGTACATATATAAATATATATACTATATATATAAAAAAGAACAACAAAATTTCGTGCTAGCACTTTTGTTGTGTCATGATTGATGGCTCTTTATATATACCTGGTATATACTTGTTAGCTGTAGGGCGGAGTAAATTAAACATGCATTGATTAATTATTGATGTATACTAATGAACTGGATACAGATGTCTGAAGCAGATGTGAAATGGAATTCAAATGATTTATAAAAAAAAATTACAACTTATATTCGCCATTTACATCATATTTCAAATGGATATTTCTTCTCCGACATCTAAATAGTAATGACATTACACCATTCATTCTTCTTGTTAAAACAATAAAATCGTAAATACATATAGGTGAAATTTAAAAAAAAACTATAAAAAGACATTTTTTATTAAATTAATTTATTCAACATACTTATGTAAAATAAATATGAATATTATAGCTAAGACACTTTGTGGTTCTGTCAGTCATGTTAAAAGTGGCAAAATTTATTATTATATATGATTCTCAATGTCCTATATTTGTGTCTGAAAAACAATATAAATTTTGAAAAAAATAATCAACTATATACTATTACTATTTTGGAAGAGTAAAAAATGTTTGTTGCTATGTTTGCATTAATTTGGATGTACCCCAATGTGCATATGAATAGCAATGTGTTAGGTAAATTGGGCCAGGGGAGATAACTCTTTAATTTTTTGTTTTTTTATTTTGTCATTATTATTTCTAAAGTTTCAACACTAACCTATTGTTTTTCCTTAAATATTTGTTCGTTTAGGTCTCGTTTATTATATGAAAAAATAGATGTATTTACAAAAATTTGGATAAATTTTAGTTTAAACGCTAAAATAATGTATTTAAATCATTCGATACATAATCAATCATACCCAGATGAAAATAAGAAGCAAATGGCAACACATGCATTTTCATTTACAATTTTTTGCTCAAACTTTGTCAATGATATTGTCATGAATCAATTTGAAGAAGAAGAAAATTTACCTGATACTTATTTTTGGTTTATTTTAATAATTATTGTTCATAATTAAATTTTTCTTGGAAAATTGATGAAAATGATTTGAATAAGTAGGCATTTTCAAGAAGCTATAGAGAAAAAACAAGCAAACCAACATGTAATATTTTTCATTGCATTCTTATATTTGTCAAAAAACCCTCTTTCAAAAAGAGTCATAAGAAAAAAATGTATTTACAAGAAATCATTGACCCCTCAGCAAAATACATCCTTAAGCAAGGGAATTACGACCCTTTGGCATATATGACAGAGCCCTTTAGTTCGTCAAATTAGTTTTATTATCTTACGCATTCATTTTCATGCAGTGAGATAGAATTTGTAAATTAGGTTCGATATGAATTTTTAACATAATTTCATGAACATCAGAAAAAAGAAACCAGCTGCTACATTAGATGTTTATATATATGTACAAAATTATTCTTCAATATTTACAGCAAGTTGGTCTACATAAAATTGATATTCCAATATTATCAATATGATAAGTGAATTAGAGATCATAAGTTAAACAAAATCAAACTAATGATATATATTTTAGTCCAGGTGCGTTTAAAGGCCCATTACCTTTCCGGAGCAAAAAATAAAGGTTTCTTAAGAAAACATTATTAACATCAGATAATGCATACAGATGACCTAAAATAAGGTTACGACACCAAACATATGCAAGAGATCCTGCGTAATATACGAAAACAGTGGAGAGGCAATTCGCTGTTTTGCCGTCTGGCGCAGTGATAGTCAACTACCGCGCAGTATTTAGGACGACGGCGAGAAACATAAGACGACCCGCGTTACGAAAATAAGCATTTTATTTATTTGAATCAAATCGTTCAGAAGGTTATGATAAATGTAGTATTAACGGTAAGTTAATAACTTTTGCGACTCTACAAAATTATCGATCTTGTTTTACATTCCCATTTGAAAAATTAAAAGCCGTTTCGGAAAGGTAGTGGGCATTTTTAATGGTGATTCAACTTTTGATCTTTTTCCATAACCTCTCCCTTGACAATGCCTCTCCATTTGCGTTGAGGTGAAAGTTCGTCTCTTTGAGGAAAACTCTTGGTTCTATAATGCGATGCTAAGCCCAGAACATAAAGTAACTAGTTTACCAATTGTCAGTATTGCGTTACAGTTTGGTGGATTGTTGTTGCGGCATACTATAGTGGGATTGCACGATAAGAATAGAAAGAATTCCAGTATCACATTGAGACACAACACGGATTTACAGTAGCTTCCCAAATCATACAAAGTGCTTACAGTGGGAAGCGTGGCTGGTAATAGAACGTTAAGACCAAATTTATTCAAAATGTAGAGATGTATCCATTAACATTACCATCAGCGCCATTTTGAAGATTAAAAGTATAGTCATCAAACAATCAAATACAACAGGCATAAATTTAATGATTGTTTGTCCTGATCCAATCAAATTTTGACTTGACTTTAACAGTGACAGGGAAGTCAATGTGAGAAACTTATTACTAAGGTAACAGTAGCTGAAAGACAGGTTCCCTCGTACATTTCTTTTGTGAATATCCCAGGAAAATAAATGAAAATGACATTAGATTTTAATAACTACAAACTTACTCAATTACAATTAGTTTTCTCAAGCGCATTCGAAAATGAATAATGAATAATGCTTATCTAGTTTTAAAAACCTAATTGGGGTGAGAACATGCTGTCTGTCTTTCATATGTATTAATGAAAGAGCAAAACACACAGACAAAACTCTGTTAGTAAAAAAAGTATATAAACCAGGGAAATATGATGACGGTTAAGCAAATGAAAAAATGGCTAAATGTACAGGACAAGCTACACAGCAATGTATAATAGAAGCTGTATAGAAACTAGAGGCACTGATCTAGAGGGCATTAATGAAGTAAATAACGACCCCCTCCCCACACATATACACACTAAATATTGAAATAATGAAAATGAATGCTTTAACATGTTAATTGAATGAATTGAAAAATTACCTATACTTTAGAAACTCGGCATTTTTAATGGTGATTCAAAAAACTCTTTTTAAAAGACTTGATTTATTTCATATACAAAAGTACAAATATAATTTTCATCTGTAATATTGTTGTGTATACTTAGCGTACACGCAATAAATTCAGTCTTGCAATCACGATGACTGGTAACTAGGTTTTTTCTGTCTACTTGTAAGACTAAAAAGAGAATATAAATATAAGGATGAATTTCCTTTTGATTTCGTATAAAGTAGCATGAACTCAGTTGACAGCGGCCATAACGCCCTCAATAACATATGTTCGTTGTCAACTGCATTCAAACTATCGTATACGCAATAAGCTCAAGTCTTGTGGCGCAGTTTATTTAAATTTTCTATGTTTTCCCTGAATTTGTTTTTTTATGAAATTGACGTCTTATTAACAGCCAGGGTCATGTGTTGCGTGTTTTAAAGACTGCTGTATATTGTGTCTTCTTGTATATCACTGAAGCATGTTGTCGAAGACACCAAGCAACACACCCCAAACGGTCACTGACAACTGGGAAATATGACATCCTACTACCTGTTGAGCGCTTAGCAGGAGCAGAAACTACCACTTTTATAGACTTTGTTGTGTCTCAGAACCACCTCATGACCTCGTAGGGGCGTGAGTGAGGCGGTGTAATTGGAGACGTTTCGCGGCAACTGCTATCTCTCCTTGTGATGAATAAGACCTAAGGCGACTTTTTAGCAGTCATAATTGAGGTTATCGCAAAATAACTTTTACATGTGTTCCATACTTCCCATTATTGAAAATGACATTTATGTGTTTGCATTGATCCAGTTATATTGGAATATAAACATATAGGATCCGGGTAAATACGAGATCCGAGAAACATCTATATGTAATTAGACACAAGAAGAAATATTTACATGGGGATCTGTAGGGGCATTTTACACATTTCCTTCTTTCTCTAATGATCGTGTTTAAAGGTGGTGTTTAAGGTAATGTTAAAATTCCCATGCAAACTGCCCACAACCCAATTTTCTTGAAACTGTGCATATCGAAAGTACTACTACTTGTCCCCTTGAATTACTTTTTCGTTCTGTGATTTTAAAATGGTCCAACGGACCTGGAATCTTCGTGTTCATTTTCAATAAAACCATCTTCACAGCTGTGTAAAAATATGTCATCTTTTGTTAAAAATATGTCATCTTTTGTTAAAAATTCTACATCTTTTATTCAGAAATCATTTGAGTACATTGTATATCGTATATTTTATATTTGAGTCATTTTTTTTCAGATTTTGGACGAAACATTTCGTTTTAAATAATTATTTTAACAAACAAAAAAAAAACACTTTTGGGGAAAACGAAATATTAAAATCTGGAAAACATTGTTTGGATGATTTAAATAAAACGAATCAGCGTAGTAACAGAATTATGTTTTGTTAAAACACCCAGCTGAACATTTATAGTTTAAGATTCCATATTCCAATTTAATTCACTAACGAAAATGCTATGTATAGTTATCTAATTATCATATGATCTCTGATATTAAAAAAGATACAATTTGCATATCTAGTAAGTAACTTTTTTGTACTCTTAGGGAAAATGCAAGAATAAAAAAACACTAATTTTATAGAATATATGCTAGTTTACGAAATTCTTTCACTAATTGTTGTTTTGTACGGTAACTATGGTCAGTTTTGAATTTACCGTCACCAAGGATAAATTTGATTTTTTAGAAAATCCTCTACATTTCAGCCATTGAAATTCTATTTTCATTTACCCTGAGTAAAGTCATTTCAGACCCTTTATGCCTTTTTAAAAAAAAATGAAAAAATAGAAAAAAAACACACATAAAGCAGTGATATACCTAGACCTATAACACTGCAAAATTGGGAAAAAAATAATCGGGACGTGGGCAGATTTTGCAACCCCACCTGTGGAGTATAGTTGTTTTAAAGTGGGTACAAACTGATGTTTTTATTAACCAAGACACTTTCTAGTAAAATCATTCATTTCGAAATTTATTGATTTGATTATCATGTTTAAGTAAACTGAATGTAATAAATGGCTTCAACATTGTAGACAAAATGTAACTTAACCGTATGTATTAATGCCTTGAAATTAATCTAAAATATTTCTTTATTCAGTTTACGGAAGGCATGTGTATTGCACTGGGAACTATGAAGTTACTTTATGTTTTATAAATAAATGCTAATTAGAATGTCCCTTATACCAGATACGCATATACGATGTATATACTCTAACCGCCCTTATAGTACAGACATAAATCAATGTATAAAAGCCGTCTTTTGCTTGCAATTTATTTCCGCTCATTTCCTGATTATATCGTAAGCTATTGTAATTTAATTTTAAATCCACAAATATATACTAACAAAAATTCATTTTACAGAACCTACTATCAAAATATGGACACTACTTCATATTGCAGACAATAAGTACAATGCTTCATGAAGCAAAAGCGTTAAGTAAGATAATGTAGATAATATATTAGTTCTTTACTGTATGACACAAAACGGAAGTCGATTAATATTCGTCCATGAGCTGTTCTCTGTAACCATTAGTTGCGCATTGATGTGCAAACACAGCGGCCCTTTCCACTTCCCAACGTCACCTAGACCACTGGAAGAAAATAGTAAATTTATATTAACGACATAAAGTACTTTCTTATTCGATGAGACAATATTGTCTTTGTTGCTTATGATAATTTGAAAGACAAAGACAACGGAAGCATTACCACTATTATTACTTACTTTCCGGTTGAAGAATCCATGACGCTTTGCTGTCGTCTTCCGGCTGGTCTGTCTGTATCCAACAGTTACAGACGAATGTGTATACACAACCGTAAATATCCTCCATTGTAACCTAAATATGATCGTTTGTAAATATCAGTCGGTAATTCTTTTTATAGTTTTCTTCCCAGAAATCAGATAGTTCTTATACTACCTCTAATTACATTTAAGTGATTAGCTAATAAATCAATGTGTTTCAATTATCTATCGCAATATTTTTTCTCGGTAATTTATTTCTAGTTTTAGAACCATTATAATCATTACGACTATAAATGACTAAGGTAAGGATGATATATCTTAAAATAATGTAAATATTACATACGAGTGAATATATTTATCAATGCCTATATACCGGTTTATATTTCCTACCTTCACTATTCTCATCCCATCCACTCCCTCTTGATATAACCGGATGTATTCAACGTGTCCAGAGTAGCCTTCAAACCTCCTTTGATACGTCTCTCCCATGTCGAAATATTTCCCAAGGAGGATGTTAGAAACCTTCCACTTCGGTCCATACACGTCCATATAAAGAGAGTCTTTAGACCCAGCATATTTGTGTGTGTCGATGTAGACGTATACAGTCCATTTAAAACCTACACGTCAAACAAAAACACAAAGAAAAGGTTAGAACATGTCTATCACCTCGTCACATTTCGGCACACTGACCATCGATGTCTTTTCCGTATTCATATGCCCTCTTTCACTACAATACATGAGATGTATATGTACAATATTTATAATGCACTAAATTGGACAGTCTCACAAAGCATTGAATGTCCCCGTAATTATATATTCGGTAAACTTGTTCAACGAAGAAAATATGTATTGTTATGTATCTTCCGTTAACGTTTCGATGATAATGAACAAAATTACTATGATAAATGTACTGTTTAACGTAGATTGAAGAAAACCAACGAGATTTTTCACGCAAAAAATAGCATCTGGGTATGGTACAGGGTTTGTTTGCCTGAATGTGAAATTGTAGTTCGTTAGAATGGTCGTATGATAGACAGAATCCTTTAAAGTAACCTATCAAGCAATGTTTACCTTGTTTTCAATGTAAAAAATCGGTGAATTTACAGTACCGATTATTTTATTTCGGTGTACGCAATCATTTGTATGCACAGTCGTGGACATCACCGGGTTTGGTATATTGAGGTCTGTTTACATACAAATGATGAAGATATTTGGAAGTGGTATAATTGCTTACATATGTGATGTTAGTAATTTAAACTGTTACATTGTTTTTGTGTCAAACATTCTATAATGGACTAAACATCAAATTTATTAGCGGGCCTCTTTTGTCATACGTACTCAAGAAAAGTCTATAATAAAAGGTAAAATTGCTCGAAATGCAGAAAAAATATATATTCTTTGCTAACTGTAACACCATATATTATGAGTTTCTGTTCACATTGCTCCATGATCGCCGAAATTGAATGCTATATTTGAATTAAAAAAAAGGAAATACAACTTTATTTTTTTTAATGTGCTCACTTAGATCTGTGCATCCGTTCGGGGGTGTGAAAATGTCTGACTCGCGGCGGGACAGAATTGGACGGGGAGGAACGAACATGCATGCCTGGGAGATAGGGGACCTAATAAATGTATGCTCCTTAATAAATATTAATCGGCCTTATGTGGATATAAGTCATTAGAAATTGAACAATGAAGCAGTCAGTTTCAAAATAGTTCTTTTCAAAGCGATTCGACAATTGAGTCAAAAGTGGTTAGTCCACTGCTTTGATCGTGGCCATTCACAACACCATGTAACCAAGCAATATGGCGCACACGAGTCAGTTCTATCAGAGCCCTTTGAAACCCGTGAGTTAAAATCCCATTATGTTTTAATGACTGTTCTACAAAATTAACATCAATGATCCTTATGAATGTATCTTTACTGAAGTTTGTTTAAATATGTACACTTTCGACGGAGAAGGCATGCAAAGATATCATGGTCGGACACATCCTCCATCCCAGGTGTTCGTTGTACGATCGTTTGCTAACCCCTGGGACCAAAGGCCGCATTTGCTATGGTAAAAAAACTGCCCACCAATGAACAATCATGTTCAAGATATCGGCACCCTTGTGTTAGTTGGAGCCGCGGTAGCCAAGTGGTTAATATGTCCCGATATATTACCACAAGCCCTCCATATCTGGGATGCAGGTTCGAATCCCAAGTGGGCAGTTGTTAGGTAATGACCGCTGGTCGGTAGTTTTTTCTGGGTACTCCGGCTTTCTTCTACCAACAAACCTGGCACGTCCTTACATTACCCTGGATATTAATAGGGCGTTAAACTAATAAAACGATGCGTAAGTGAAACCAACAAAAAAAAAAGAATCGTCGGGATATATGCACTCCAGAATGACACAAGTATGTAAGTTAGTCGCCACGTCCCTAGAGACAGGACAGTGCTGTAGCAGACGACTATTTCGAGCTGAGAAACAGGAATTATATCAAACATGTATAATAAATTCAGCGTATGTAACTTTATTTTAATGCATCACACGCAAACATCGTTTGTGATTTAATAAAACAGAAATCATCAAAATGTATTCAGTAAGGTAAATGATAGAATAACCGGAACATTAAACTAACCAATCATGCAAAACGATGAAAAGACAACATTGATTTTATGGATGATTGCATTTGTTTGTTCGTTTATTTAGCATATAACGTCCTATTAACAGCAAATGTCATGTACGGACGTCTCTAATGTGTGTGTAGTGTAGCGTGTATGAAGAGAAAGATTCCAAAAATAGAACATACGAAGTATCTGCTACAGCTAAGCATTAATTCTTGGTAAGTAAAATGCTGGTAAAATAATAGAAAAAAATCATCATACCAAAACTGGTTATGTCCACGACTACCAATGATGGCGTACACCGAAAAAAATCGATAATGTAAATTCAACAATTTATCGCATTAGAAAAACCTTGTTTTGTGGGTAAGCATTTTATTTTACAGGATTCTGACTATCTTACGGCTGATCTAACGAACTACAATTTCACACTTGGTCAAACAAAGCCCTGTTGCAAAGTTTTTCTTCAATAAACTAAATGAGGAGACTAATCACATCTTGCATTTTTAATACCTGCAATACTTTTGTCACCGAAACGTAACATCTACAAGAGTGTTGCATGAAACATACAGACATAATTGATTTCCTAGTCACAGGTGACACTCGATGCGGATCTTTCACTGCCATATTTGCCTCACATACCAAATTACACCTTCTCATACCAAGAAACGTTCGATCCCATGTATGGGCTATATCATCACTTATCAAACAGAAGACAAACACAAAATTGATATTTACCAAGACTTAATTTTAATTGAAAATATCCAATCAATATTCAATCAATAACAACCTACATTATAATACTTAGCCTTCAATGGGAATATTAAACTATATATGAATATATTTTAACCTAATATGAATGGCAGAAGTTGGCCAAAGCTTCAAAGTGAATTAAAAACAGCTAATATTAAAATGGAAACTGGGAACAGGAAATTCCACAAAATAGAAGCTGTTGTATAATAGACTTACAAATTCTATATCAGCATTTTCTGTTGCTCCAAGTGAAACACCGCCAAATGGAATTTACACGAACAAATTAATTCCACGACAAAGTTCAGATAATCATTGCTACCGCAATATGTCCCAAACAATCTGTGATGTCCTGGAATAACTTTCACTGCACTCTGGGAAATCATGCTGAAGCCTCGACGAAGGATCTTGGAAGTGATGAGCTGAAACATACATATTAAAAACCGACAGCAGAAACGCAAGATATCAATCAGCACACTAGCAATAGAAAAATGGGTGGGAAGGGTGGGTTTTTGGCAAACAAATCTATGGGAGCAAATAGTGTGCACCTTCCCTGTACGTAAACTAGATTAAAAATGATTTTATCCACCTCCCAACTGGAGAGTTCCACTGCTATAAAAGGACAGGGGGTGTAACTCTTTTGTCTTCATCTGATAAACTGAACTAATTGAGAGACCATTAGTTCTTATTATCAAACAGAAGACAAACACAAAATTTATATTTACCAAGACTTAACTTTAATTGAAAATATCCAATCAATATTCAATCAATAACAACCTACATTATAATACTTAGCCTTCAATGGGAATATTAAACTATATTTGAATATATTTTTAACCTAATATGAATGGCAGAAGTTGGCCAAAGCTTCAACATGAGAATTAAAAACAGCTAATATTAAAATGGAAACTGGGAACAGGAAATTCCACAAAATAGAAGCTGTTGTATAATAGACTTACAAATTCTATATCAGCATTTTCTGTTGCTCCAAGTGAAACTCCACCAAATGACAACATTAGATGTTGTCACCGCCAACAGAAATGCGTTACAGTCAGGACAATTCCAAGAAAAAATGGCCAAAATATAAATAAATTTGCTGCGTAAAGCCATGTCAAAAATGACATATAAAATGCTAAAATAACAAGATGCACCATACAAATAAGTGCCAAGCCATATAAAAAATGGCATATAAAATGCTAAAATTACAAGATGCACCATACAAATAAGTGCCAAAATAACAAATATGAGGAAGAGCAGATGTCAAAATGAGCCAATTGCTCTGCTGGAAGCGTAACCAAACAAATGTACGCACAAAAATTATGCAAATCGCATAAAAGAGGACACCGACCCAACCAAAATTTGGGCGTATTAGGGCGACCAAAAATAAAACCAGCAATATCAAACTCTTCCTCCAAATATACAAATCAATGCAGCATAGCAAAACAAAATCAATCAATAAATTTTGTTCATCATTTTTTTTATTATTATTATTGTCCTGACTGCAAGCACCAACTGAACGAAACGTGCACCAAACAATCACCCACTACATTTGCTTAAAACTAAAGCAACCTGGCCCAAGTGCCTTATTCGCCAAAAGCAGAAGAAACAAATGCTGCAAACGATACAAAAAACAGAACAATATCCGACTCAAGTGAACACCATCCGAAAACAAAACTTAGTTTTTATTAGTTTTTTCTAGATATCTTATGTAACAACCACCTCACCTACCAATGCAAGACCCTATCTGGCTAATGATTCTCACTGGAATCAGTTTAACTGTAAAATAACTTCACTCCATCAATTAATGCGGGGTAAAATGGCTGATCATACCAGTCTAGTGGTAGGGAACATATCCTGAAAATTCGTCAAAAATCCTTATCATCCTATGCCTTAACTCGCATGAATTAACCTGTGCTACATCATTCACCCCACAATGTATAACTAAATGGGCTGGTGGCTCAACAATTGTAAAAAGCGAGCTGAAAATAATACCGACTACAAACCACTGATAATATCTGTATTAACATAACTAACAACTCTGGTGATCATGAGATAGGAAGACGGCTATCAACTCTATCATTTAGTCTTGACATGAATTACAGACATCTGTTTGTTTTTGACCAGACTTATTACCTACTACTCCACAATTTCCATACACATAAGGGAGCCACAACTCCTGGTACACCTGATACCATAGCAATGAATTATGACGAGCCTTTTTAAGGCGAACCTGTTCGTCATAAGATTTCCATGTCAGTCCTCCAGTTCTCCTGGCCCCTAACCTAACTGTATGCATATACTTTAACAACCCAGAAATATCCTCAGGATGGGCAGATGTATAGACAGAAATGAAAATAGTAAAAGCATCCGCCCACATGTCAATGTCATTTATCTTCACACTCTTTTGTTTTCTTACATTACCAACAGAAAAATGTTTATCTTCAACAATTGGGGCAGGTTTTGACAAAAGCTGCCCCAGACCAACAAATACCCAAATGATTATCTTTTGTCTTATAGTGCATGATAATGAAACACCCAAATCGTCACAAACACTTTGAACCTGATGTAGGATTGGGTTAAAATGGTTTACATCTCATGCCAAAGATTGTAATGAATTCTGAATTATACTAGTACCTTCAGGTTGAGGAGTTGTGCGAACCAGCTCAGTTGCCTGATGGACTGCTTCCACTAGCTGTTGGGCAACCCTGGCAGACACCTGCTCAAAACAGACTCCAGCTGATCCGCTGATAAAGGACCATGGACCGGTTCCCCGTTACCTTTTGACTTTTAAACATATCTTTAATATTATCATAAATGTACAAATGGATTAGGCAGTTATTTCAACATAAGAAGCCTTCTTCAATCAACATGAAATATTTACAGGTGATGACATACATACTAAAGGTATAAATGATAATTACGGGTATATTTGTCAGAGTATATAATAACAAGATATATACTATATATTATAATATTATGCAGAATTCAAAATCTTCTGCTGGACTTTATAAATGATAGCACAAGTTCAAATACATAACAGTTTACTACCAAAGCCAAGTTTTCATTTCCATAAAGTAATAAATTTAAATTTACTTGTATATCTAAATCATTTAAAACTTGGAGCTTTTCTGTATGGGCAGCAGCATAATTTTGACATACAAAAAAGAAATGGTTAGCATTTTCACAAGTGTAGCCACAATTTATACAAATAGAATTTGGTGCCAAATTTTCACGGAAAAGGTCATCTTTTAGAGAACTACATTGATG
This sequence comes from Argopecten irradians, assembly GCF_041381155.1. NCBI lineage: Eukaryota > Metazoa > Mollusca > Bivalvia > Pectinida > Pectinidae > Argopecten > Argopecten irradians. The sequence continues at coordinate 42,388,963 of NC_091142.1, forward strand.
TCTTAATTTAATTAGTATGTATAATATTAAATTTGCTTTCTCCATAATTAAAATAACATGCTGGTAGACTCGTAGATATAGGCTGAGAAAGAGCTAGTTTAAAGGAAGAAAAAGGTAGGAATTTAACATTAACATCTAAGTTGTTCCAACTTCTTAAGTAGTGGGAAAGAAAAATTTTGTTGTAGTAGAGTCGATAAATTGGAATTTGGAAACTCTCACTATTTCTTAAAAGTATAAGAATTATGATAGCCTATTGTAGGAGGTATAAGTTTGATAGATAACTTGGAGTCATATTATTATTTATCTTTGTATAGCAACTGTAGTTTTCTTTTAGCTCTTCTGTCCAAAAGCGGTTCCAATTTTGTTTCAAAATATAATGATTCATTTCTAGTATGACACTGTAACCCAGTAATAATTCTAGCTGCTTCACGCCGAGCCCGCTCAGAATCAGCTTGAGAGCATCCGAACCTAACTTCACTTGCATATTCAAGAACAGGTAAAATAAAAGACTTATAAATTCTTAAAAGAGCACCACGCTTTAACATATATTTGATTATATGATAACTACTAAAATCTAAAAACGTTCCATCAAAAATTAAGTCCAAATTTTTGTCAATGTTATCAAAATTTGATATAAAAATTACCTCAGTTTTATTAGGATTAAAAGAAACAAGCCCCTTTTTTTATTTATCTAAATCCCTATGTAAATCTGTTTCTATTTCACGACACGAAGATGATGGCTTTATAAGGGTAGTGTCATCAGCGAATAAACGTGATGTTGATTGAAGTTCATCAGCTAAATCATTTATATAAATAAGGAAAAGAATTGGTCCAAGAATTGAGCCTTGAGGGACACCTGCTCATATCATACCAATATCAGAAGAAGAATTGTCTATAAATACTAATGTTTTTCTCTTAAGTAATTTTCTAACCAGGACAATAGGTTACCCAAAATACCATATGATTTTGATTTAATTATAAGACCTTTGTGCCAGACTCTGTCAAAGGCTTTAGAAATGTCCCAGAATATCATACAAATGCCGGGTATGCTTTTTTTTTTTAGATTTAGACAAATGTTACGGTATATTTCAATTAATCGGTATACTGTTGAATGACCAGACATAAATCCGGCTTGAAACTGGTAAAATAAATAAAAACAAATATTTTAGAATGTCTATCTCCTTTTTGGCTTTCGGCGATAGCCGAGCGCCTATAGCAGTATAACGCGTAGAATTTTGTGCATTTGACAAGTTATAGTAATGCGTGCGACTTAGTGCACATCAACTTTGAGAATGCTCTTTGTATTCATAGCCCTAATTAACTGATTGAACATTGCTATATAAATGCTAGTTATTTGCAGCTGACCCAGTTAATAAGGAGGGGGTAGCTCCTGTCCCGCCAGCTAGTGGAGGTCGCTAGTCACCTACAGCCGAGCCATTATTTCATTTTGCATCGGGCGTCCCGTAGCTACAGTACATAGACCTAATGTATATGTGTACCGCTAAATATTCAGATATGTTACCGTCTATTTATTTTATCGTGATTATACAATCATAACAAGCGTAAAGGTATACATTTGTAAATAAAATCGCATCAAAGAAATTAAAATTGAAAAGGACTATAAATACCACCAGGCCTGCAGGTGGTCATTAAGGAGGGGGTAGCCTGTCCCGCCGTCTCTCCGTTACAGCTCGTATCAGTTAAGTATTATTCGTTTCATACAATGTAGTCACGCATACATATATAAAAATTAAATGCACCACTAAATTTCATTATTTAGAAAATACAGCAGACCCTTTGGTTAATACTTATTACATTAACAGATCGTATAAAATATCCGGATGTATGCACAATTTTACACCTGGATGATGATCATAACAAGGAATTTTAAACGGACTATACATTATAATTACATTTCCAATTTGTAGTTTGTATGGCAAATAAATAAATCAGTAATAAAATATATACAAAGCAAAATCGGTGGAAAATGAATGTTTTGAATATATAATATCTTGTTATTTCAACGAACTTTGACATCAACATACAACATACACTTTTAAAAACACATAAGTGTAGCAATAATATATCTGGCCACGATTTCTCGAAACAAACTTTAGTCAAAAACTGACTTAATTAATAAATTTTCATAACAGTTACATAAGAAGAAAAACTTAAGTTTTGACTCAAGTCTGCTCTATTGTTTCGAGAAATCGGGGCCTGATCAATGGATTATGAGCGCTTAGGCCTGTAGGCCTCTTACATTATAAGTACATTTCCAATTTTTGGTTTGTATGGCAAATAAATAAATCAGTAATAAAATATATACAAAGCAAAGTCGGTGGAGAATGAATGTTTTGAATATAGTAAATCCTGTTATTTCAACGAACTTTTACATCAACATGCAGCATACACTTATAAATACGCATACAAGTGTAGCAATACTATCTGATGTATGGACTATGAACGCTTAATTAGGCCTCTTACATTATAAGCACTGTACATTTCCAATTTTCGGTTTGTATGGCAAATAGATAAATCAGTAATAAAACATATAAAAGCAAAGTCGGTGGAGAATGAATGTTATGTGTTAAGCCGGCCGAGAGCCTCGTGGCCTTTGGCCTCTTGTTAAAGAGATGCATAACTTTAGCCATTTTCCATACATTTGGAAATACACAGGTAGATAGAGAAAAATTGAAAAGAATTAACCTTAAGAGGTTTACAAACTGTATCAGCCGTGTATTTATGCATATGGTGACTTATACCATCTTCACCTGAAGCTTTTCCAAGCTTTAAATTAATTAAAACATCATAAATTTCATTAGAAGTAACAAGTAGATTATTTCAAACACTACTAGTTTTCAACTGTAAAATAGGCACTTCACTGTTGCTATCGTCAATATTAGTAATACTACAAAAATATTCATTTAATAGATTTGCCTTGTCTTTATCATCTACAATGTTACCCCCACTAGCTACTGTTGGAGCTGTAACACTCAAGTACTGGGACCATTCTCACTCCGACTGGCTGCTGCACTCAACGACCTGGAACCATTCTTGTTCCTTACATAGGGGCTGGTAGAGAGCCTCTAGGGTCGCTTTCCCTAACCACACACGACTGAAACTCAAATAGGTACATATAGAACACATCGACATTATCCGACATACAAACATGCCCCTACATCCTCGGTAACTCGGTATTGGAATTTACTTATCAGCGTTAGCGTATATAACGCCCGGGTCACCGAGGATGACAATAGATCTAGACTAGCGAAAGTTAACAACACTTACACATGATCAAAGGGCAGCAACTCCCATCAACGACAATACCAAACACAACTTAAACGAATTAAAATGAATTAAATTATCGCCACTTACATTAAAAATAATGACGACCTACAGTCTGAAAATATATCACGATACGAATAAAAATAGTGATACTCAAAATCACTACCTAATATTCATGTCTCCGCTAATGCTAACTCCGTTTGCTATATGAACTAGAAGTGCAAGATTAATTCTACGATAAAATAAAAATACCGAAATAAATTCCGGTATGGGATAATGCAGTAAAATTCTGGCAAATCATTAGCAATGATGCCAGGAACAAGACATTTCTTTTTAAACGGTGTTAACGACTGGAACCGGGACGAACACGTGTTTAATGGTAGGATGGCCATGGCCGCACCATGCGGTACCTAACATACGGCTGACCACACGACATATCAAAATCGAACGACATCCGCTTCAATACAAACCAATTCTGTATAACAGACACACAAAGAATGTCCGTATGAACTTAAATTACTGCTGGCACCACAAAACTTCAACGAGCGATCTTTTTTTTTCTTTTTTTTTTTGGCAAACAAATCTATGGGAGAAAATATTGTGCACCTTCCCTGGTAAACTAGATTAAAAAGGATTTTATCCACCTCCCAACTGAAGAGTTCCACTGCTATAAAAGGACAGGGGGCGTAACTCTTTTGTCTTCATCTGATAAACTGAACTAATTGAGAGACCATTAGTTCTTATTATTATACCTCACTTTCATTTAGAATGTACTGATTGGATTAAACTTGATCACATGGCATTGAATAATTTAGATATTTCATCGGAATTAAAAGGCGAGGGAAATAAACCCATGAAAATAACCCCTGACGGAAATAACCCCTGACGGAAATAATCCCAGGGAAATAACCCCATGGAAGCTCCGCACGTAATTGGATTTTGACGTCATCTGCAACGTCAACCAACAATGGCAGCACTGTTGCTTATTTTGGTAACCCGACGAATTTATCAATGTTGTTGGGAAATATCTTCATGAGTTCTTTATCTAGAGATTTTCTTCCATTATTTTGTTCGGTAAAATAAGAGAACCATAATTGTATAAGTAAAGGAAAGATGCATGAAATATCATAAAACATTCTCATCAGATCCACATAGTTCAAAACTGTAATGTTGAATTGTCATAGAACCATACTTTAATAGAATTGATGTGTTATTAAGTCAATTTACATTAAAATCATTCTTCGATTGTTCAAAATAGAGCATTTTAGCACCATGAGAAAATGTACCTAAGGACGTTCTCAGATTAGGATAATTCCCTTGATTCAGTTATGTTTTCCTGTAATAATATAGCCTGGAAATCATTATTAAATCAATATATATTTAACATAAGATAAGAATATAACGCTGATGGTGTCAATAATGCTCCAATCTATTAAACCAGTCAACCATTTTATTCCTACCTTCAAACTTAATGTTGTATTTCTTGTAATTTCACCATCACAAACTCCCATAAAACGTACAATGTGTGAGTATGAATGCTTATATATGATGGTTCAGATCAATGAAAACACCAATATACTACTGAGATAGCGGTAAATGTCGCATGAAATATCACACGTTTTGAAAGAACCGCCACAGTCAACGCCATGTTTCAAACTATCGGGTAATATCGGAAAACCTGAAGTTGCATCAAGTGACCGACATCGGCGATACCCGTATAGATCGGAACCTCCCGAGCCGTATCACGTGCTCAATACCGGCAATACCCATACCGATCGGAATAGATCGGAACAGTTCGGATATTTCCGAGCTATTTTAAACATGTACATGTTAACAAGATTTTTTACTTTTATAATTAAAAATACTCCCAGTGCTGCAACTTTATAAAAAGTGGTAAAAGTATAAAGAGAGAAAGGAGAAAAATGTGTATAACACTTAAAGAGTTTTCACTATGACAAAAAGAGCGAAAGTGATAGACCATACAACTTCAAGGAAAGTGTTATTAGATCGAGTCAATCAACTGAAGCGTCTACATAAAATATATTAATTATTTCCCTTACAATCAGGCTACATTCTTAAGAGGCCTTTATGGATAGTCCATAGGGGTTTCTTAAAATTTCATGTGACGTAATCTTCATTAATCAATTGAAAACCATAAGGTTTAATGTATTAAGACATGAAAATCATTCAAATGACTTCAGATGCCTTAAAACGTTAGATACAACACAGCACTTATGTACTGTAAAAATGTTTTTTTTTTTCCTTATGTTTATTTAGATGGGAACATTCCTGCAGAAATCACTTTACAATTACTAATTACACTGCAAGAATGTTAAATGAAATTGTAGATCATAATTTGGCGTCAAGGTCTGACCGCAGGTACAATGTATTCGTGCTACTCTCTACTTACTCGGTGCCGAGAAGTACATGGTAGGGTTGGTCAAATCCGACAGATCCGCACTGACGACCAGATGGGAGTAAATGATACAATCGGTGTCCTCCTGTGTGAGTGAGAAAGCGAAGCAGCCATCGCCAAATAACATACATTGGAATGCACACATGATTGTACTCGTGATTCCGCTATCTGATTTGAGAATATGTAAATTCTGCTCCGATAGCACAGTGCTCTGAATTCTTTTAAAATAGGTACTTTCACAGAGTATAACCATATGTACGAAACATACTGTGATACATACTGTATGTAACATTGGAATGCACACATGATTGTACTCGTGATTCCGTTATCTGTGTAGTATAACGATGCCTTGAAATGGAAATTTAATTTAAAGATTTAACTTGATAATTTGATTGAAAAATGTGAATATATCTTCAGGCAGTTGATTCAGGAACATCGTCTAAAAATTAAGTCCATATAGGAAGTTAGTTCATATCTAGGAAGTTGTTATTGAATCATTGCTTGACATAATTTTAGGAAATCGTGACCTTTACGCCATTCCTGCTTCCTGGTATCGAATATATAAGAGACTCGAGATATTCTTTAAACACACTCTACACTCCATAGACACTCCGGACACAACAGACACTACAGACATGACACACTTCACACCAGGACACCTATGAAGATACCAACACTAGGAAGCATGGAAATAATTTTGTACATGTATTTTAGTAGACGGAGAAGTTATGATTGTAATTCCCGTCAGGATGTATAGGACTATATGGTCCTTTATCCACTGTACTAAGTATATATATGGAACCAAATAAAAACCATGCAACTGAAAGTCAACGTCTCCATCATCATTCAACTCTACAACTACATCGACACGAACATCACGAGCCATGGGGCAACAAGTTACATCAAGCCTTTAAACAACATGTAAAGAAAAGGCATTTCATTATATCTGATTTGATAATATGTAAATTCTGCTCCGATTGTACAGTGCTCTGCACTCTTTTAAAAAATGCACTTTCACAGAGTACAACCATATATACAAAACATACTGTGATACATACTGTATGTAACATTTTTCCGTCACTATATCAGTATATTTCCAGTATTCGTTACATTATCCATATTGCAACCACCTCGTAAGGAATCTTTGCTACTAGGAAGACAGGGTTCACTCTCCTGTGGATGGTTTGCCCCGCCCCTAGTGACCTGTCAGAATGAGTGACGTCTAACACTAGCTCTATCAGTGGATAATTAACCCGGAAGTCAGATGTGTAATGGTAACAACCAAATGATCCGAACACACCCGGTCTGAGTATATAATGAAAAATAGTCATCAACCTACCTTGTTGGATTGTTGCAATACCTCCATTTTACAATTTCAACATGACACAATTAATTGCAATAAAACATTGATTATTTAACAACAAACGCAGACCAGAACTGTTTATGTTTTCATTTGTCATTGCTTTCTGAAATGACGCCAGTTTTCTTTGTAAAAATATTGTTCAGGGTCCACATGGCTCAGATCCATGGATGACATGTCATTGGATATAGGTTTTAAAAAGCCAGAAGTCACGACCAATTACACAAAATACACCGCACGGACAATATTGCAACATGCATACATTTTCAAAAATAAAATACAAAATTAATACACAGAAAATAAAAAAGTTGACCAAGACGTTTAATGAATGAAAATCGTATTACTTTGCAAACCATGATTACAGAAAGCTCATAACAATCATTTTTCACCAGGTTATTTTTTCTTCCAAGGTCGCTTAAACCATATCACTGTAACATATTCTTGACTTTTAACACAAACAAAATTACTATTTGTTTGTTATATTTTTTGTCATATGAGGCTGGAATTTAATACAGTTTGCATGGGTTGGGGGAGTTAGTGGACCACATATGTTTTGACCGTTGTCATCCATTTAACAATTATATCCTCTAGATATTGATATGTATATATTAGAATCGTTTATGCCATATGTTGTCTATGTGCGATGTTTTGGGAGATTACGATTTATAAGCATACAGCCCAAAAACACAGAACAGCACAGCTAACCCCAAAACATACTGACAACAACCAAGCTAGTCGTATTGCTCTATTTGTGCAGTGTGTTAAGCAATGTCGGACACTACCACTTTTATAAACTATACTGTGTCGCAGCCAAGGGACAGAATTTAGAGCAGTTGCATTTGACACATCCTAAACGCAGGCAGGGCCATGAGTGGGGAGATGTGAGGATGATAAAACAACATAAAATCACAAATTGATTGGCATTTTATGATAATGCAATGATGGCAACGGGTACCATAAAAGCATTCTATTTACATTTAAGTTGCGTATTGGTCCATCTAGATGAGCCACTAGGCCATCTAGTATAATCGGATTTTATCTTTGACCTCCGCTTCATGAAGAAAGCAAAACTTTTCTGGTATCTCTTCCGATATGTATAAAGGACTGGAACATCACACGTTGTACAATGGTCCGTTTAAGTAAGGACATTACGACCCTTTGGAATATATGACAGAGCCCTTTAGTTCGTCAAATTAGTTTTATTATCTTATGCATTCATTTTCATGCAGTGAGATAGCATGTGAAAAAATAACGAAAAAAAGAACTAATTGGACATCTCTTTGATGAATATATCGCGCACAAAACATCTCCCAAACCCCTATTTATTACTTTTCAATATATTTACAAATCCTGGTATCCGTTTCATTAATATACAACGTATGGATTTTTTGTCAATGACGGTTAGAATAAATAACATATTGACCTGGTTTTGGAGGATTATCCAAACACCAAGTTCAAATACCATATAGTACATAACATAATTTCCGGACAAGACTAAATGATAACTTTACGGACGAATAGACCAAAAGGAGAACTCGGAACAAACTTATAACTTCCTTCCTTGATCAATGATTACTAAACGATTCTTGTATTTTTAATCATGACGATGTCATATTTGGCAAATGTCTTCAAAATAAGTTTTAAAAATATGACTGACAGCTTTTGTCAATTTCCATTTGCATTTTTATTAAGTAACCCAGAAAATATAGATATAGACACAACGCAAGGATCCTTTATATATTAGCTTTCAGGATATTAAATTTTAAGTATATTTCATGTATGTTAATTTTACTAATTACGTTAATATTTTCAATCAGCTACTCTAAAATTAGGGATAAACGAAACAATTACGAGTTTATATCAATTAGATTTATCGGCCACTTTGAAAGACCTTAGGCGACTTTTTAGCAGTCATAATTGAAGTTATCGCCAAAAACCTTTTACATGTTTCCCATCCTTCCCATTATTGACAATGATATGGTCCGATACTGTCATGCTTATCATACACATTTTGTAATGAAAACAACTGTGACACCAAATGGTGTATAGTATACATTTATTTGTTTGCATTGCGGGTAAAAATTGGAGTAATGGCATGATATTATCTATATGTAAGTAGACACAAGAAGGAATATTTACAACGCAAGCTCAACAGATGATCTGTACGGCAATTTAAAACATTTTCTACTTTCTTTAATGGTCGTAGTTAAAGGTGATGTTCATGCTAATGTTAAAAATCCCATGCAAACTGCCCACAACTCAATTTTCTTGAGACTTTGCATATCGAAGGTACTACTAGTTGTCCCTTTGAATTAAGACTACCTTTTCCTTTTGTGATTTTAAAATGGTCCAAAGTACCTGGAATCTTCGTGTTCATTTTCAATAAAACTACCTTCATAGCTGTGTAAAAATAGGTCATCCTTTGTTAAAAATTCTACATTCTTTATATATGAATCATTTGAATATGTCGTGTATTTTATATTTGAGTCATTTTTTTTTAGATTTTGGACGTAACATTTCGTTTTAAATAATTATTTAAGCAACAAAAAATAACACTTTTTGGGAAAATGGAAAACAAAATATTGCTCTTTGTTACCTCATTTTACCCTATTAAAGGAGGTATCCACAATTTTGCCCTGAATTAGAAATACTCTCAGGACATTCTCTATCTATGTGTAAATTAGTTTCAAAATTAAAATCTGGAAAACATTTTTTGGGTGATTTAAATATAGCGAGTCAATATAGTAACAGAATTCTGTTTTGTTAAAACACCCAGGTAAACATTTCTAGTTTAAGATTCCGGAGTCCAATTTAACTGAAAATTAGCATATAGTAATAATAATTGTGAATGCTAAATACAATGATAACAGTTTTAATAAATATTGGTTATCAAAATGGAGGCCCCTGATTTGCTGGGATAATGATACAAAGGGGTTATGAGGTATGTTGAATATCATGGTATCACTTTCAAAAAGATTGGATGCCATGGTAACAAAATGGAGGCCCCCAAATGGTTGAAATTTAGGTATTGTCAGATTTAAATGACAATTGGTATCTAGGAGTAATTAAGTATGCTGAATAACAAAGTAACACTTGTTTGGTTTCCATGGTAACAAAATGAGCGACTCTGATTGGTTGAAATTTAGATATTTTTAGATATATACTGAAAATTGGTACAAATGGGTAATGAGGTATGTCGAATATGATAGGAACAGTTATTAAATACTTTTTTATCATCATGGTGAAAAAATGAAGTGCCCTAATTTGTCAAAATTTACGATTGTAGCCTTTGCAGTGTTGATATTAATTTTAGTTTAAACGTGTTTTATTTGAAAATCAAATGAAATTGTTTTCACTCTTTTATTTGAATAAATTCAATTGCAAATAGTTATATCTACCGAGGAGGAAGTGATAACTTTAATCTGTATCTTTTGAGTTTTATTTACAAACGAAAATGCATCTCTTTCCAATTATTTTTTTATTTCTGATATGAAAAAAGAAACAATTTGCATATCTGGTTGTTAAGCTTTTTGTACTCTTAGGGAAATACAGGAATAAAATCACATTTATTTTATATATTATAGATTTTGTTAGTTTACGAAATTCTATCACTAATTATTGTTCTTTACGGTAACTATGGTCAGTTCAGAATTTACCGTCACCTAGGATAAATTTGACTTTTTTAAGAAAATCCTCTACATCTTAGCCTTTGAAATTCTATTTACACATATCCTGAGTAATGTAATATCATACCCTTTATGCCTTTTGAAAAAGACAAAATAGATAAAAAGCACATATAAAATAGTAATATACCTAGACCTATAACACTGCAAAATTGGGGAAAAAATCGGGACGACATTTTCTAGTGAAGTCAATCATTTCGAAATTTGCTGATTTGATTATCATGTCTAAGTAAAACTGAACGTAATAAATGGCTTCAACATTGTAGACAAAATGTAACTTAACTGTTATATTAATGCCTTGGAATTAATCTAAAATATTTCTTTATACAGCTTATGGAAAGCATGTGAATAGCAATGGGAACTTATGAAGTTACTTTGTGTTTTATAGGGCTAATTAGCAAGTCTCTTATACCAGATAAGCATAAAACATGTATATACTTTAACTGTCCGTATAGTACAGACATCAATCAATGTTTGTATACAAGCCGTTTTTTGCGTGCAATTTATTTCCGCTCATTTTTCCGATTATATCTTAATCTATTTTATATTTCATTATAAATCCACGAATACATACTTTAAAATAAAAATCGTAAAATTCATTTTACAGAACCTACTATCAAAATATGGACACTACATCACATCACAGACAATACGTACAATGCTTCAAAAAGTAAACGGCGTTAAGTAAGCTAATGTAGATAATATATTAGTTCTTTACTGTATGGCACAAAATGGAACTCGATTAATATTTGTCCATTTGTCCAACACTTGTTGATGAGTAAACACAGCGGCTCTTTCCACTCTCCAACGTCACCTAGACCACTGGAAGAAAATAGTAAACTTATATTAATGGCATAACAATAATTGGGATCAACTAATATAAAATGATAATTATTGACACCGATAGCTTTATAACAATTATGATAAATAAGAAAAAAAATACAAGTAAATCGTAACCCTAACGAAAAAGTAGACAGAAACAGACATCAGAAGAAAGTGGGTTCTACATGGTATACATTATTTGGCTGAAACTAAATGAATATCACAGAAAAACCGCTACCACATCAATAGAATATAATCTTTAATATGAGCCTGTAACTAGTTAAGGACACTAGATAAAAGTAAATGTATTTCATGTGACTGAAAAAGGAGTATCCAATGTCAATCTCTGTTTTCAAGCTTGCATGAGAAGAAAAAGATATCACAAATCAATCCGAATATTCATCGTACCTTGACTCTCTTATTGCAAACCTGAAATAATGTGACTTGGAAGATAACAATTTAAATACTAGAGATGAATCAGTTCCCTAAAATATTCAAATGAGCCACTACACCTAAAATTTATCAAATATAATGATACTATCAATTTATTAAAAATTAATGTACCCTCTGAATACATAAAGTACTTTCTTATTCGATGAGACAATATTGTCTTTGTTGCTTATAATAATTTGAAAGACAAAGACAACGGAAGCATTACCACTATTATTACTTACTTTCCGGTTGGAGGATCCATGACGCTTTGCTGTCGTCTGCCGGCTGGTCTGTCTGTATCCAACAGTTACAGACGAATGTGTATACACAACCGTAAATATCCTCCATTGTAACCTAAATATGATCGTTTGTAAATATCAGTCGGTAATTCTTTTTATAGTTTTCTTTCCATAAATCAGATAGTTCTTATACTACTTCTAATTACATTTAAGTGATTAGCTAATAAATCCATGTGTTTCATTTATATATCGCAATATTTTTTCTCGGTAATTTATTTCTAGTTTTAGAACCATTATAACCATTACGACTATAAATGACTAAGGTAAGGATAATATATCTTAAAATAATGTAACTATTACATACGAGTGAATATATTTATCAATGCCTATATACCGGTTTATATTTTTTACCTTCACTATTCTCATCCCATCCACTCCCTCTTGATATAACCGGATGTATTCAACGTGTCCAGAGTAGCCTTCAAACCTCCTTTGATACGTCTCTCCCATGTCGATATATTTCCCAAGGAGGATGTTAGAAACCTTCGACTTCGGTCCATACACGTCCATATAAAGAGAGTCTTTAGACCCAGCATATTTTTGTGTGTCGATGTAGACGTATACAGTCCATTTAAAACCTACACGTCAAACAAAAACACAAAGAAAAGGTTAGAACATGTCTATCACCTCGTCACATTTCGGCACACTGACCATCGATGTCTTTTCCGTATTCATATGCCCTCTTTCACTACAATACATGAGATGTATATGTACAATATTTATAATGCACTAAATTGGACAGTCTCACAAAGCATTGAATGTCCCCGTAATTATATATTCGGTAAACTTGTTCAACGAAGTAAATATGTATTGTTATGTATCTTCCGTTAACGTTTCGATGATAATGAACAAAATTACTATGATAAATGTACTGTTTAACGTAGATTGAAGAAAACCAACGAGATTTTTCACGCAAAAAATAGCATCTGGGTATGGTACAGGGTTTGTTTGCCTGAATGTGAAATTGTAGTTCGTTAGAATGGTCGTATGATAGACAGAATCCTTTAAAGTAACCTATCAAGCAATGTTTACCTTGTTTTCAATGTAAAAAATCGGTGAATTTACAGTACCGATTATTTTATTTCGGTGTACGCAATCATTTGTATGCACAGTCGTGGACATCACCGGGTTTGGTATATTGAGGTCTGTTTACATACAAATGATGAAGATATTTGGAAGTGGTATAATTGCTTACATATGTGATGTTAGTAATTTAAACTGTTACATTATTTTGTGTCAAACATTCTATAATGGACTAAACATCAAATTTATTAGCGGGCCTCTTTTGTCATACGTACTCAAGAAAAGTCTATAATAAAAGGAAAAATTGCTTGAAATGCAGAAAAAATATATATTCTTTGCTAACTGTAACACCATATATTACGAGTTTCTGTTCACATTGCTCCATGATTGCCGAAATTGAATGCTATACTTGAATTTAAAAAAAAGGAAATACAACTTTAATTTGTGGTGTGAAAATGTCTGACTCGCGGCGGGACAGAATTGGACGGGGAGGAACGAACATACATGTCTGGGATATAGGGGACCTTATAAATGTATGCTCCTTAATAAATATTAATCGGCCTTATGTGGATATAAGTCATTAGAGATTGAACAATGAAGCAGTCAGGTTCAAAATAGTTCTTTTCAATGCGATTCGACAATTGAGTCAAAAGTAGTTAGTCCACTGCTTTGATCGTGGCCATTCACAACACCATGTAAGCAAGCAATATGGCGCACACGAGTCAGTCCTATCAGAGCCCTTTGAAACCCGTGAGTTAAAATCCCATTATGTTTTAATGACTGTTCTACAAAATTAACATCAATGATCCTTATGAATGTATCTTTACTAAAGTTTGTTTAAATATGTACACTTTCGACGGAGAAGGCATGCAAAGATATCATGGTCGGACACATCCTCCATCCCAGGTGTTCGTTGTACGATCGTTTGCTAACCCCTGGGACCAAAGGCCGCATTTGCTATGGTAAAAAAACTGTCCACCAATGAACAATCATGTTCAAGATATCGGCACCCTTGTGTTAGTTGGAGCCGCGGTGGCCAAGTGGTTCATATGTCCCGATATATTACCACAAGCCCTCCATATCTGGGATGCAGGTTCGAATCCCAAGTGGGCAGTTGTTAGGTAATGACCGCTGGTCGGTAGTTTTTTCTGGGTACTCCGGCTTTCTTCTACCAACAAACCTGGCACGTTCTTACATTACCCTGGGTATTAATAGGGCGTTAAACTAATAAAACGATGCGTAAGTGAAACCAACAAAAAAAAAAGAATCGTCGGGATATATGCACTCCAGAATGACACAAGTATATAAGTTAGTCGCCACGTCCCTAGAGACAGGACAGTGCTGTAGCAGACGACTATTTCGAGCTGAGAAACAGGAATTATATCAAACATGTATAATAAATTCAGCGTATGTAGCTCTATTTTAATGCATCACACGCAAATATCGTTTGTGATTTAATAAAACAGAAATCATCAAAATGTATTCAGTAAGGTAAATGATAGAATAACCGGAACATTAAACTAACCAATCATGCAAAACGATGAAAAGACAACATTGATATTATGGATGATTGCATTTGTTTGTTCGTTTATTTAGCATATAACGTCCTATTAACAGCAAATGTCATGTACGGTCGACGTCTCTCATGTATGTGTAGTGTAGCGTGTATGAAGGGGAAGATTCCAAAAAAAGAACAAACGAAGTATCTGCTACAGCTAGGTTCATTGCTTGTTGGTCCAAAATCGGTTTATCTTACCTCTATTATATATAATAGCATTAATTCTTGGTAAATAAAATGTTGGTAAAATAATAGAAAAAAATCATCATACCAAAACTGGTTATGTCCACGACTACGTATACCAATGATGGCGTACACCGAAAAAAAATCGATAATGTAAATTCAGCAATTTATCGCATTGGAAAAACCTTGTTTTGTGGGTAAACATTTTACTTTACAGGATTCTGACTATCTTACGGCTGATCTAACGAACTACAATTTCACACTTGGTCAAACAAAGCCCTGTTGCATAGTTTTTTCTTCAATAAACTAAATGAGGAGACTAATCACATCTTGCATTTTTAATACCTGCAATACTTTTGTCACCGAAACGTAACATCTACAAGAGTGTTGCATGAAACATAAAGACATAATTGATTTCCTAGTCACAGGTGACACTCGATGCGGATCTTCCACTGCCATATTTGCTTCACATACCAAATTACACCTTCTCATACCAAGACACGTTCGATCCCATGTATGGGCTATATCATCACTTATTATACCTCACTTTCATTTAGAATGTTCTGATTGGATTAAACTTGAATTAAAAGGCGAGGGAAATAAACCCATGAAAATAACCCCTGACGGAAATAACCCCTGACGGAAATAATCCCAGGGAAATAACCCCATGGAAGCTCCGCACGTGATTGGATTTTGACGTCATCTGCAACGTCAACCAACAATGGCATCACTGTTGCTTATTTTGGTAACCCGACGAATTTATCAATGTTGTTGGGAAATATCTTCATGAGTTCTTTAACTAGAGATTTTCTTCCATTATTTTGTTTGGTAAAATAAGAGAATCATAATTGTATAAGTAAAGGAAAGATGCATGAAATATCATAAAACATTCTCATCAGATCCACATAGTTCAAAACTGTAATGTTGAATTGTTATAGAACAATACTTTAATAAAATTGATGTGTTATTAAGTCAATTTGCATTAAAATCATTCTTCGATTGTTCAACATAGAGCATTTTAGCACCATGAGAAAATGTACCTAAGGACGTTCTCAGATTAGGATAATTCCCTTTATGATATATAATGCATTATGTATTCAGTTATGTTTTCCTGTAATAATATAGCCTGGAAATCATTATTAAATCAATATATATTTAACATAAGATAAGAATACAACGCTGATGGTGTCAATAATGCTCCAATCTATTAAACCAGTCAACCATTTTATTCCTACCTTCAAACTTAAAGTTGTATTTCTTGTAATTTCACCATCACAAACTCCCATAAAACGTACAATGTGTGAGTATGAATGCTTATATATGATGATTCAGATCAATGAAAACACCAATATACTACTAAGATAGCGGTAAATGTCGCATGAAATATCACACGTTTTGAAAGAACCGCCACAGTCAACGCCATGTTTCAAACTATCGGGTAATATCGGAAAACCTGAAGTTGCATCAAGTGACCGACATCGGCGATACCCGTATAGATCGGAACCTCCCGAGCCGTATCACGTGCTCAATACCGGTAATACCCATACCGATCGGAATAGATCGGAACAGTTCGGATATTTCCGAGCTATTTTAAACGTGTACATGTTAACAAGATTTTTTACTTTTATAATTAAAAATACTTCCAGTGCTGCAACTTTATAAAAAGTGGTAAAAGTAGAAAGTTTATACCTCGGGCAGATGGAGAAAAATGTGTATAACACTTAAAGAGTTTTCACTATGGCAAAAAGAGCGAAAGTGATAGACCATACAACTTCAAGGAAAGTGTTATTAGATCGAGTCAATCAACTGAAGTGTCTACATAAAACACATTAGTTATTTCCCTTACAATCAGGCTACATTCTTAAGAGGCGTTACATGGATAGTCCATAGGGGTTTCTTAAAATTTCATGTGGCGTAATCTTCATTAATCTATTGAAAACCATAAGGTTTAATGTATTAAGACATGAAAATCATTCAAATGACTTCAGATGCCTTAAAACGTTAGATACAACACAGCACTTATGTACTGTAAAAATGGTAAAATGTTTTCCTTATATTTATTTAGATGGAGACATTCCTGCAGAAATCACTTAACAATTACTAATTACACTGCAAGAATGTTAAATGAAATTGTAGATCATAATTTGGCGTCAAGGTCTGACCGCAGGTACAATGTATTCATTTCACTCTGTTTAGCTTAAGTTTGTGCTACTCTCTACTTACTCGGTGCCGAGAAGTACATGGTAGAGTTGGTCAAATCCGACAGATCCGCACTGACGACCAGATGGGAGTAAATGATACAATCGGTGTCCTCCTGTGTGAGTGAGAAAGCGAAGCAGCCATCGCCCAATAACATGCATTGGAATGCACACATGATTGTACTCGTGATTCCGTTATCTGATTTGATAATATGTAAATTCTGCTCCGATAGTACAGTGCTCTGCACTCTTTTAAAAAATGTACTTTCACAGAGTACAACCATATATACAAAACATACTGTGATACATACTGTATGTAACATTTTTCCGTCACTATATAAGTATATTTCCAGTATTCGTTACATTATCCATATGACAACCACCTCGTAAGGAATCTTTGCTACTAGGTAGACAGGGTTCACTCTCCAATGGAAGGTTTGCCCCGCCCCTAGTGACCTGTCAGAGTGAGTGACGTCTAACACTAGCTCTATCAGTGGATAATTAACCCGGAAGTCAGGTGTGTAATGGTAACAACCAAATGGTCCGATCACACCCTGTCTGAGTATATAATGAAAATTAGTCATCAACCTACCTTGTTGGTTGTTGCAATACCTCCATTTTACAATTTCAACATGACACAATTGATTGCAATATAATATTGATTATTTAACAACAAACATTGCTTTCTGAAATGACGCCAGTTTTCTTTGTAAAGATATTGTTCAGGGTCTACATGGCTCAGATCCAGAAGTCACGACCAAATACACAAAATACAACCGCATGGACAATATTGCAACATGCATACATTTTCAAAAATTAAATTCAAACACAGAAAAAAAAAGTTTACCAAGAAGTTTATTAAACGAAAATAGTATTACTTGGCAAACCATAATTACAGAAAGCTCATAACAATCATATTTCACCAGGTTATTTTTTCTTCCAGGGTCGCTTAAACGATATAACTGTAACATATTCTTGACTTTTGACATAAACAAAATTACTAATTGTTTGTTATATTTTTTGTCATATAAGGCTGGAATTTAATACAGTTTGCATGGGTTGGGGGAGTTAGTGGACCACATATGTTTTGACCGTTGTCATCCATTAAACAATTATATCCTCTAGATATTGATATGTATATATTAGAATCGTTTATGCCATATGTTGTCTATGTGCGAACATCCGTATGTTTTGGGAGATTACGATTTATAAGCATACAGCCCAAAAACATACTGACAACAGCCAAGCTAGTCGTATTGCTTCATTTGTGCGGAGTGTTAAGCAATGTCGGACACTACCACTTTTATAAACTATGCTGTGTCGCAGCCAAGGGACAGAATTCAGAGCAGTTGCATTTGACACATCCTAAACGCAGGCAGGGCCATGAGTGGGGAGATGTGAGGACGATAAAACAACATAAGATCACAAATTGATTCGCATTTTACGATAATGCAATGATGGCAACGGGAACCATATAAACATTCTATTTACATTTAAGTTGGCCATCTAGTATAATTGAATTTTATCTTTGACCTCCGCTTCATGAAGAAAACAAAGCTTTTCTGGTATCTTTTCCGATATGTATAAAGGACTGCAACATCACACGTTGTACAATGGTCCGTTTAAGTAAGGGCATTTCGACCCTTTGGAATATATGACAGAGCCCTTTAGTTCGTCAAATTAGTTTTATTACATTATGCATTCATTTTCATGCAGTGAGATAGCATGTGAACAAAATAACGAAAAAAAGAACTAATTGGACATCTCTTTGATGAATATATCGCGCACAAAACATCTCTCAAACCCCTATTTATTACTTTTCAATATATTTACAAATCCTGGTATCCGTTTCATTAATATACAACGTATGGATTTTTTGTCAATGACGGTTAGAATAAATAACATATTGACCTGGTTTTGGTATGTTTTAAAAACATGACTGACAGCTTTTGTCAATTTCCATTTGCATTTTTATTAAGTAACACAGAAAATATAGGTACAGACACAACGCAAGGATCCTTTATGTATTAGTTTTCAGGATATTAAATTTAAAGTATATTTCATGTATGTTAATTTTACTAATTACCAACGTTTATTTTTGCAATCAGCTACTCTAAAATTAAGGATAAAGGAAAAAAATTACGAGTTTATATCAATTAGATTTATCGGCCAGTTTGAAAGACCTTAGGCGACTTTTTAGCAGTCATAATTGAGGTTATCGCCAAAAACCTTTTATATGTTTCCCATCCTTCCGATTATTGACAATGATATGGTCCCATACTGTCATGCTTATCATACACATTTTGTAATGAAAAAAACTGTGAAACCAAATGATGTATAGTATACATTTATTTGTTTGCATTGCGGGTAAATATTGGAATAATGGCATGATATTATCTATATGAAATTAGACACAAGAAGGAATATTTACAACGCAAGCTCAACAATTTTAAACATGTTCTACTTTCTTTAATGGTCGTAGTTAAAGGTGGTGATCAAGCTAATGTT
This sequence comes from Argopecten irradians, assembly GCF_041381155.1. Taxonomy (NCBI): domain Eukaryota; kingdom Metazoa; phylum Mollusca; class Bivalvia; order Pectinida; family Pectinidae; genus Argopecten; species Argopecten irradians. The sequence continues at coordinate 42,408,730 of NC_091142.1, forward strand.
AAAATTTCCATGCAAACTTCCCACAACACAATTTTTTTTGAGACTTTGCATATCGAAAGTACTACTAGTTGCCCCTTTGAATTAAAACTACTTTTTCCTTTTGTGATTTTAAAATGGTCCAAAGTACCTGGAATCTTCGTGTTCATTTTCAATAAAACCACCTTCACAGCTGTGTAAAAATAGGTCATCCTTTGTCACAAATTTAAAATTCTACATTTTTTATTGATAAATCATTTGAATATGTCGTATATTTTATATTTGAGTCATTTTTTTCAGTTTTGGACGAAACATTTCGTTTTAAATAACAATTTTAGCAACACAAAATAACACTTTTTGGGAAAATGGAAAACGAAATATTGCTCTTTGCTACCTCATTTTACCATATCAAAGGAGGTGTCCACGATTTTGCCCTGAAGTAGAAATACTCAGGACATTCTCTATCTATGTGTAAATTAGTTTCAAAATTAAAATCTGGAAAACATGTTTTGGGTGATTTAAGTATAACGAGTCAAGATAGTAACATAATTTTGTTTTGTTAAAACACCCAGGTAAACATTTCTAGTTTAAAATTCCAGAGTCCAATTTAACTGAAAATTAGCATAAAGTAATAATTTTCAATGCTAAATACAATGGTAACAGTTTCAAAAATATTGGTTGTCATGGTATCAAAATGGAGGCCCCTGATTTGCTGGAATAATGGTACAATTAAGCAATAAACTGTTACCAGATTGGACATAGAGTTGATATGAAGCCCATCCGGAAGGAATATAAATAGAATCGCGCCCGTTAGGGCGCCATGTATATTTATCTTTCGGACGAATGGGCTTCATATCAACTCTATGTCCAATCTGGTAACAGTTTATTACTTATATTTCCATTACGATTATTCAAATTCAAAATTATACACGTATATCTTTTGAATTTCCCGCTTGCGCTAGTGATGACGTCAACAAGTTGAATAAACGGAACAGCCATAGCATCAGCTTCTGAATATAGTTCAACACAAAACGGTTTGAAACAAGCGAACAAATGAAAACTATACGATAATATTTTTCAATACTTGTTATTTTGCCACCACGATAATATTGTTGTATTTCAAAGACCGTTATTTATAGGCGTAAGTATATATACACTGTATACATTGTCCGTGACGCGGCGAAAACGTTAAATATCCATACGCTTGTATGGTTTAACATAGATCAAACTGGAAACTGAAAGTAAAATGGAAATATAGGGGTTATGAGGTATGTTGAATATCATGGTATCACTTTCAAAAAGATTGTGTGCCACGGTAACAAAATGGAGGCCCCTGATTGGTTGAAATTTAGGTATTGTCAGATTTAAGTGACAATTGTTATCTAGGGGCAATAAAGTAGGCTGAATAACAAACAACCGGTTTGATGGCCTGTCGATGAGGTGGTGATTGCACCGTGCTCCAATATTTCCTTGATTTGCTACCTTAAAACTATATTTGTGCGCCTGGATTTTGGGTCGACACGCTTTATGACATTACCGTATTGACTACAATATTGAAAACCTATCACTGTGGGCTACCAGTTTTGTGTTTTATGTGAGTCGTAATTTGACTTTATATATTCACCCTTGTACACGTGTAACAAATTACATAACATGGCCAGTACAGGTAAAAGTGTACTTAGTGACCAGGCCAACTCACCTATTGACATTGAAGGTGAGTCTCCCAACGGGAGTGGTGGTAAGCCTGTCCCGAATATTACGGGCAACACGGCCGATGTTGCGGGGGAATACGCATGCAAGGATTTTGAGGATATCGAAAGGTGTTTTACAAGACTCCATTTGAAACTTACTGGAATTCGAGACGACGTTAATAGCCTAAAGGAAAAGGTCTCAAACCTTGATCAGTTTGCAGAGCACACAAACGACGCTATTAGGATTATCCATGAATCCACAATCCCTAATATTGAGGATAAGATCGCTGCTGCAGACAATGAGAGAATCAAGTTGGATATGTGGGGCCGCAAATAGAATTAAGTAATTAGGGGAGTGAAGGGTGAATTACGAGAACCCCCAAGAGCCACAGAGAAAGTAGTGAGGGATTTCCTGGCAGGTCAACTGAAAATGGGTGACTCCTTCTGTAAGAATGTTTTACTAACAGCTGTCCATCGCCTCCCCGGAGGTTCAGAAAATAGTCGTTACATTATCATCAGACTCAGTAGTTTACTCTATCGTGACGATATCATGAACGCGGCTTATGAACTTCACAGGGGCTCGGGTTTTAGTGTAGTACCTGACCTCCCTAATAGTGTAAGCAAATGCTGTTTATAGACCTGAACTGCCTCTTATCACTAGTAGTGTTTTGCTTTTTTTCCTTCTTTTTTCCCCTTTACTTTTTATTTTTTAGTGCAAACAGGCGACTGTGCAAACTTATACAGAAACTAGGGAAATATATGTTGTTGTTTTTTTTTTTTTCTTTATCTTCTTTAAAATACGTACTGTATGTAATTACATGAACATGCTGCTCCCCCTTAAGATATGATAGTATAAATAAAAGCGTGTTGGCACACATATGAAAAGGTATGAATTAGAATCATATCTATATATAGAGGGTCTCTCTTATATTTGTCTTGCGGATGAATGGTATAATAACAAGATCTACAAAATGTCTCGCTACGATCTTACATTTTAACAAGAAAATATGTGAATATATGTTTAATATGAACATATATGTGACTTTCAATTATATTATTTCTTGTAACATGTTAAAATGCAAAGAGAAAACGGTTTTCTCACAATTATTCAATTCTTTAGACATTTATGTAATAATCATATACTGTAATAAAAAAAGCGCGGGAAGTGTTACATTCCCGTCGCTTTTGTTTACCCGATATCGTCAGTGGTACATTAGTGCGACCTCGTCGCTTCACTTCGGACTGATGTGAGTTTTTATGAAAATAAGAAAGGTACTAATCTGAACATAATGTTCCTTCTGAATGTATTACACTTTTTTCCCCTTTAATATCATATAGTTTTTCATATGCACTGCACCAGTACACAAAGTCCGAACAGCGTAAAATATATTGGTAGATCTGTTGGTTTTTTGTATCCGTAAAATTAAGTCCTATTCGTAATTTTGTCTCGCCCTATGTTGTGCGACAACTTCCGGTTTTCTTAGATGGCAGACGACGATATCGATACCATGATAGGCTAGGCCATCGATATTAAAGTAAGTGTTTGATTTTGGATAAACTGTCTGTTCTGTTTTACAACTTCTTTTAGAATGTAATTAAACAATCAAGATAACTGTTCAATTGTTTTAAGTTACAATAGAGTGTGTCACACTCAATGTGATATTGCCCGATTGAAATCATTGTTTTCATCTCCTTTTCTGTAGATACTGCACAGCATATAGTACGGGTATACTTTAGGGTTTGTCTCAAACTGTCTTGTCGTGGCGTATTAATATGTTTTCTTCATATCCTGACTGGGGTAAAAAGTAGGGCTTATAAATAGAAAAAAATAACTTTATCGATTACCTACTTGGTTTTCTTGTTTGTTTGTTTTGTGTTGTTTTTGTTTTTTTGTTTTTTTACTTCTTTTGTCTATACATATGTACCTAAAATGCACATGTACAAATATTATTGCATATTTATAAGACGCTTTTCCCTTTGCATATTTTTCCCTCAGTCTTTTTTTTTTTTTTTTTTTTTTTTGTATGGAGCAAGGTGTTTTATGTTTAGTGAAAAGGAGACAGAAAATTGTCTTTTTTGTCTCATTATATATACTAAAGCAATATTGTATTTTCTTTTTGGGTGGGAAATGGGTTGTTTTTTACATGTAAAATTAGTCATATTTTATGTTTCTGTCATGCCAATTAAAGATTGTTGTACATAATGTCTACATCAAAATGTAGGAGCTTTGAAATACACACTGAATTAATGTATATTTTTGAAAACAATATTTATTACCTATTGTTAATGTTTTGCAGGTGAGGGTTTGAAAATATGTAGTGTAAATTGTAGGGGTTTATCTTCAGATCCAGTAAAAAGACGTAAAAATTTCGAAAAGTATAAAAAATACTTACGATATCATTTTTTAATTGATACTCATTCTAAAACAGAAATAGAGAAAAAATGGAAATCTGAATGGGGTTATGAAGCTTGGTTCAAGTCATACACATCAATGAGCCGCGGTGTTGCTATACTTTTTAATAATACATTTAACTATAAACTTTTATCAATAACAAAAGATAGGACAGGTAATACTATTATGTTAGATATAAAAATCACCTCAAGTAATAAAAAATTGACACTAGTGGCAGTCTATGGCCCCAACGAAACAAATTGTGAATTATATAATTTCTATCAAAGCAACTTCTTCTTCGTGAAAATACATCTGTAATTTTAGGAGGGGACTGGAATGTACCACAGAATTATACAACTGACACAAACAATTATGTAAATAGGAATAATGAAAAAAACCAAAAGGAAATTGTATCAATGATTGAAAAATTTGATTTAGTAAATATATGGAGGGAGCATAATCATGATAAATCTTATTTACATGGCACGGTCCCCACAGAAAACAAGCTAGGCTTGACTATTTTTTTATTTCATCAAATTTAATTCCCTTTGTATGTAAAACTGATATTGGTACAAGTTATAGATCTGATCACTCGCCAATGTCTTTAATCATAAAATTCATTGACCAGCCTAAAGTAAAAGGAACATGGAAGTTCAATAACAGTTTACTAAATGATATTGAATATGTAAATCTTGTCAAAAGTTGTACTAGGGATACTGTCGAACAATATGCTATTAATCTTGAAGAAGAAAACTAACAATGTATCTTTATCAATAAGTGATCAACTATTTTGGGAAATTTTAAAATTAATGATTAGAGGAAAAACTATTGCCTACTCAACATTCAAAAAGCGTGAAAGGGATAAATTAGAAAATTAACTAGAGTTAAAATCAGGGAAATTACAGCAAGAGGAAAATAGGAACCTAAATAAAATTGAAGAAGTAGAAAATGAGTTGAAATTGATAAGAGAATACAAGGTCATTATACTGAGAGCAAAACCAAGATGGAAAATTGAAGGTGAGAGAAGTTCCAGTGTTTTTTTGCAATTTAGAAAAAAGGCATCATCAAGAAAAGTTAATCCCGAAGCTAATTATAGAAACAGGTGAGGAAATTACAAACATACAAGATATTTTAGAAGAGCAAAAAAAAAAATTATCAATCACTATATTCCAGTTCATATGTCAGTGATAATACTGTTTATAATGAAACATTTAATGATGATGAAAATCCTTTCATAAATAAATCAACCAATGAACAAAGTAGTAAATTAGAGGGGGAAATAAATTACCAGGAATGTCTGAAATCACTAAAAAATATGAATAACAATAAGTCACCTGGAATAGATGGATTTACTGTTGAGTTTTACAAATTCTTTTGGGCTGATATCAACAGTTTTTTAATTAATTCTCTTAATCAAGCTTATGACGAGGGAATACATTCTATATCACAACGCCATGGTCTGATTACATGTATTCCAAAAGAAGGTAAATCTAAATTATATGTGAAAAATCAGAGGCCTATAACTTTATTGGATGTAGATTATAAAGCTTCCTCAGTTATTTCGAATAGAATTAAAACAGTTTTAGACAGTATCATAAGTGAAACACAAAAGGGCTTCCTCAAAGATAGATATATTGGCGAATGTACACGACTTATATATGATATAATAGAGAATACAGAGAAGAACAATATTCCAGGTTTATTGCTACTAATTGATTTTGAAAAAAAAACCTTTTGATTCTTTAGAGTTTGATTTTATTTTTAAAACACTTAACTTTTATGGGTTTGGTCCATCTTTTATAAAATGGATAAAAAACGTTTTATAATGATAATTCATGTTGTGTATTGAATAATGGGCACTGTTCCATTTTTTTAATGTTTGCCGTGGAGTTTGACAAGGTGACCCTATTAGTCCATGTATTTTCATCATATGTGTTGACATTTTAAGTTCAGCAATTAAAATGAATCCGAACATAAATGGTTTCAAAATAAATAACTCAGAATACTTGATAAACCAATTTGCAGATGACACGTCTTTTACTTTATCTGAAGATCCAAACTCCTTAAATTGTCTACTTGAAATTTGAATGATTTTGGTAATATTTCTGGCCTTAGAATAAATGTTGAAAAAACACAAGCAATTTGGATTGGGGCAAAACGGGGTTGTGGTGAGGAAATCCTTGCAGAAAGGAATTTGAGTTGGAACCATTCAGGTAAATTCAAACTATTAGGTATATATCTTATAACCTTCAGTCGGTAAATATTTTTGAAGATAATTTTAGACAAAAGTTAACAGCTGTTAAAAAACTTTTAAAAGATTGGTCATTCAGAAACCTCACGTATATAGGGAGGGTAACTATTATAAAATCATTAGCATTACCCATTTTTATTCAAACTTTTACTGTCTTACCAGAGACTCCCAAAGAAATTATTAGTGAATTACAAAAATGTTTTTTGAATTTTTATGGAATGAAAAGACTGACAAAGTAAAGCGCACTGTTATGTATGGCGATTATGATGAAGGAGGTCTTCGAGTACCACATATTGTGTCTTTTTGTCATGCTTTAAAAATGTGTTGGATGAAAAAATTACTTGATCCATTGAATTCCTCCCCTTGGAAAACACTGTTTAGGGATAAAATTGAAACTAATGGTGGAAATAAAATTTTCAAAAAGAAGAGAGAAGGTCTTTTAAGAATTTCAAATTCCCTAAACATTTTCTGGAAAAAGATTATAAACATTTTGGCAGATCTGTCTGGTGATGAACTCCCCACAACCCCTGGCAAAGTTGCATCTCAACCGATCTGGTATAATAATTACATAAAAATTGATAACAATATTATACAAACAATGGTGTGAAAAAGGTTTATATTTTATTGGAGACTTTGTTGAAAATAATGAATTTCTGTCATACAATAACTTTTGCAGGAAATTTAATTTGAATATTAATTTTATTGAATTTTATGGAATTTTGAATGGAATACCTAGATCTTAGAAACATATTTTGTACCAAAATAATACACCACTGGACATGAAACCATTTAAACATATTCAATGCTAAATAAGTCATGAAAAGGTTACATTTTTTTATAAATGTTTACTGACAAAAGTTACAGAGATACCAAAAAAGAGTCAAGATTCCTGGCAGGACATGTTACATGTCATTATTCCCAAAGAGTCTTGGTCTAAGTTTTACCTTATTCCAAGATATATTAAAGACGACACAATATTGCAAAATTTTCAATTTAAACTTCTTCATATAATAGTATATACAAATAACAAATTAATGCAAATTAAAATGAGCGAGACGGAAAGGTGCACGTTTTGCGAAGAGGGAAGAGAAACTTTAATGCACCTGTTTTGGGAATGCTATCATGTACAATCATTTTTATCATCTTCTTATACCTTTTAAGAACAAAATTAAGTGCCTAGGACTCCAATTATTATGTTTCTTGGAATTTTGGACAATGAATATGAAAATGTGATCAATTTTTTATTCCTAATGATAAAATATTATGTATACATGTGTAAATCGAAAAAGAAAATCCCTCAAATTATAGAATGGAAAACACATATTTTTCATTATAGAAATGTAGAAATGTATGGGCTACACATTTATTCAAATCATAAACAAATTACTATAAATCAAAAGTGGAATTTTATTGGCAGACTTTGAGAGTAATTATTAAAGTAATGAAATTGGCATTAGTTTATGATGTTATAACTAATACGGCAATGTCATTAAATAGAGTTGTTCTTCATTGTTTTTCTATTAAACTCCAATATTACAATATATTATAGCTGGTTATGCATGGATGGAATTACATTGAAAATATTGGTATTATGTAATATTTCTCTCTTTTTTTCCTGAAAGTATTTTGAATGTTGTTTCTTTACATATATTGATATTCATGAAAAACTTTTATTTTCACATTTTAGATTTACTTAGCAAATAGTGTCAATAAATTACCGTAAATAATAAGTGTTCTCCTTTAACCATATTGCTAACTAAGACCGTGTTTTGTTTTTCAACCAATTTTGCTTACATTGCTATATCTTTCATGTAAATAATGTAGACCTCTTGTGTACAAATAAGCTCACTCTTTATAGATTAAGCTCTTTTTATTGTAGTTAAAATTGTGTATGACATATGAATGTGATATCAAAAAATAAAAAATAAAAAAAAATAAAAAGTATGCTGATTAACAAAGTAACACTTATTGTTTGGTTTCCATGGTAACAAAATGAGCGACTCTGATTGGTTGAAATTTAGATATTTTAAGATATATAATGAAAATTGGTACATATGGGTTATGAGGTATGTCGAATAGGATAGTAACAGTTTTAAATACTTTTTTTATCATCATGGTAAAAAAATAAAGTGTCCTAATTTGTCAAAATTTACGATTATTGTCTTTGTAGTGTTGATATTCTTTTCAGTTTAAACGTGCTTTATATGAAAATAAAATGAAGTTTTTTTCGCTCTTTTATTTACATAAATTCAATTGCAAATAGTTGTACATGTATCTACCGAGGAGGAAGTGATAATTTTAATCTGTATCTTTTGAGTTTTATTTACTAACGAAAATGCATCTCTTTCCAATTATTATTTGATTTCTGATATGAAGAAAGAAACGATTAACATATCTAGTTGTTAAGCTTTTTTGTACTCTTATGGAAAATACAGGAATAAAAATGCATTATTTTTTTAGAATATATGATAGTTTGTATGTTAATTCTATCACTAATTGTTGTTTTTTACGGTAACTATGGTCAATTTTGATTTTACATTCACCGAAAATCATCTACATTTCAGCCTTTGAAATTTTATTTTCACACACCCTCAGTAATGTCATTTCAGACCCTTCATGCCTTTTGAAAAAGGCAAAATAGATAAACAGTATATATAAAGTAGTAATATACCTAGACCTATAACACTGCAAAATTGGGAAAAAAAATAATCGGGACGTGGGCAGATTTTGCAACCCCACCAGTGGAGTATAGTTGTTTTAAAGTGGGTACAAACTGATGTTTTTATTAACCAAGACACTTTCTAGTAAAATCATTAATTTCGAAATTTATTGATTTGATTATCATGTTTAAGTAAACTGAATGTAATAAATGGCTTCAACATTGTAGACAAAATGTAACTTAACCGTATGTATTAATGCCTTGAAATTGATCTAAAAATATTTTCAATACAGTTTACGGAAATAATGTGTATTGCACTGGGAACTTATGAAGTTACTTTGTGTTTTATAGGTCTAATTAGCAAGTCTCTTATACCAGATAAGCATAAAACATGTATATATTCTAACTGCCCTTACAGTACAGACATCAATTAATGTATGTATACAAGCCGTTTTTTGCGTACAATTTATTTCCGCTCATTTTTCCGATTATATCTTAAGCTATATCACATTTATATAAATCCACGAATACATACTTTAAAATAAAAATAGTAAACTTTAGTTTATAGAACCTACCATCAAAAAATAGGACACTACGTACTTAACAGAAAATAAGTACAGCACTTCAAAAAGCAAAAGCGTTAAAATGTAGATAATATATTAGTTCTTTACTGTATGGCACAAAACGGAACTCGATTAATATTTGTCCATGAGTTGTTCTCTGTAACCTTTAGTTGCGCATTGATGTGCAAACACAGCGGCCCTTTCCACTTCCCAACGTCACCTAGACCACTGGAAGAAAACAGTAAACTTATATCAATGTCATAATAATAATCGGGATCCACTAATATGAAATGAGAAATCTTGACATTATTGACATCGATATTTATATAACAATAACGATACATAAGAAAAAAAATACAAGCAAATCTTGCAAGTAAGCCTAACGAAAAAATAGACAGAAACACACATCAGAAGAAAATAGGTCCTACATGGCATACATCCTTTTGGCTGAAGTTAAATGAATATTATAGAAAAACCGCTACCACATCAATAAAGTAGAATCTTTAAAGTGAGCCTGTAACTAGCGAAGGACAGTACATAAAAGTAAATGTGTTTCATGTGACTGAAAAAGGAATATTACATGTCAATTTCTTTCTTCAAGCTTGCATGAGAAGAAAAAAATATCACACTATATTCCGAATATACATCGTACCTTGACTCTCCTATTGCAAACCTGAAATACTGTGACTTGGAAGATAACAAATTAAATACTAGAGATGAATCAGTTCCCTAAAATATTCAAAATGAGATACTACACCTAAAATTTATCAAATGTGATGATACTATCGAATAACTAGAAATTAATGTACCCCCTGAATACATAGAGTACTTTCTTTTTCGATGAGCCAATATTGTCTTTGTTGCTTTCATATAACAACTTGAAAGACAAAGACAACGAAAGCATTAAGAGTATTATTACTTACTTTCCGGTTGGAGAATCCATGACGCTTTGCTGTCGTCTGCCGGCTGGTCTGTTTGTATCCAACAGTTACAGACGAATGTGTACACACGACCGTAAATATCCTCCATTGTAACCTAAATGTGATCGTTTTTAAATATCAGAAGTTTTTTTTTTTTATAGTTTTCTTCCCGTAGATCTCATAGTTCTTATACTACTTCTAACTACATTTGATTGATAGACTAATGAATGCGTTTTAATGATATATATAGCAATAATATTTTTTGGTATTTTTCTAGTTTTGTAACCATTATAATCATTACGATGACTTCCAATGACTAAGGTAAGGATAATAGCCATTATAATGGAACACCTTTCTTACTTGTTTATATCACCTTACCTCCCGTACACGTGTCCCATCATCTCCTGTCTGGAAAAGCCTGATATCGCCTTACCTTTCGTACATGTATCCCATCAGCCCCTGTCTGGTAAAGTTTGATACCACCTTACCTTTCGTACCCGTATCCAATCCTCCCCTGTCTGGTTAAGTTTGATATCACTTTACCTCCCGTGCACGTATCCCATCATTCCCTGTCTGGTATAGCCTGATATCACCTTACCTTCCGTACACGTATCTCATCCACTCCTGTCTGGTAAAGCCTGGTATCACCTTACCTTTCGTACACGTATCCCATCGTCTCCTGTCTGGTAAAGCCTGATCTGGTTGATGACGCCGAAGTTCCGTTCATACATACGTTGTCTTGTCTCTCCCTTCACGAAGTCGTTGCCAAGGCTGATCTCTGTGATATTAGAACCTGTACTCCCCACATCCATATAGAGGGCGTCGTGTGATCCCGAGTTGTCCATCGTGGCAATGTAAACAGATATCGTCCACTGGTCCCCTAGTAAAGGCATCATGTTATCGGATTATGTCATGCTTCAATATGTTAGTAAATACATGGTTTCATCGAAAATCTAACCACGGCTATTGCCTATTGTGAATCATACCTCTACGGTTTATTGGGAGTACAGTTTTAAGGATTTTTACGACAAATAACTGGTAATTGGTATGGTGGCCTTGATCAATGTATGCTCTTTTTGCTAGTTATCTCAAGTATGTTGCAGTGCTCTATATTTCTTAACCGCACCGTCGATATCAATAATAGTTCATGTTTGTAATTCTGATGCTTTAAGAGCTTCATATGAATTCATTTTACCCGAACATTCTTTAACCCTAATTGTGTAAACGTTGCTGCGTAGTATTTTGTCCATTTCATATTGCAGTTTGAAAAAACTACACTGTATGTGGCTGTGAACACGAAAAGTGTCGAAACTAGAAAGCATATTTCTGTGATTATTCGGGAAAAAGTATAAACGCTTTACCCGCATTTTGAAGTTGTGATTTTTTATGATCTTTCCTCAACGTGTGTTAAGGGGATGCAATCCAACCTCGCTCACAAATACATAATGTAACCACCAATACCTAAACTGACATGTATGACTAACGCGATCTTAAGTTACATTGTCTACATTTCAAATTAGCTTACAGTATTTAAATGCTCATTGATTATAACGACTATGACTATGACTTTGTTATGATGAAAAGTTGGTTAATAATCCAAAAAATCTTTCCCACTAACAATGATTACAACGACTATTGTCTGTATCATAATCATGTCTGGAAACATTTTTATTCCAAATAAAACTACTGTTCGGAGGGTTCAAGACAAGAATATCCCTACTAACATACATAAGATCTGTCAACCTGGTATGTAACATGTATCGTTACCTCTACAGACTCCTCTAAGGTGATATCCCACCATACACACATCACACCTGTCTGACATGTTACACGTATAGTTACCTCTACAGACTCCTCCGTCAAGGTGATATCCCTCCATACATACGCATCACACCTGTCTGACATATTACACGTATAATTACCTCTACAGACCTCTCCGTCAAGGTGATATCCCTCCATACATACATCACACCTGTCTGACATGTTACACGTATAGTTACCTCTACAGACCCCTCCGTCAAAGTGATATCCCTCCATATACACATCACACCTGTCTGACATGTTTCACGTATAGTTACCTCTACAGACCATTCCGTCAAGGTGATATCCCTCCATACATACATCACACCTATCTGATATGTTACACGTATAGTTACCTCTACAGACCATTCCGTCAAGGTGATATCCCTCCATATATATACATCACACCTGTCTGACACGTTACACGTACAGTACCTCTACAGACCCCTCCGTCAAGGTGATATCCCTCCATACATACATCACACCTGTCTGACATGTTACACGTAGTTACCTCTACAAATCCCTCCGTCAAGTTGATATCCCTCCATATATACATCACACCTTTCTGACATGTTACACGGGTAGTGACCTCTACAGAACCCTCCGTCAAAGTGATATCCCTCCATACATACATCACACCTGTCTGACATGTTATACATATAGTGACCTCTACAGACCCCTTCGTCAAGGTGATATCCCTCCATACATACATCACACCTGTCTGACATGTTATACATATAGTTACCTCTACAGACCCCTCCGTCAAGTTGATATCCCTCCATACATACATCACACCTGTCTGACATGTTACACGTATCGTTACCTCTACAGACACCTCCGTCAAGGTGATATCCCTCCATACATATTTCACACCTGTCTGACATGTTACACGTATAGTTACCTCTACAGACCATTCCGTCAAGGTGATATCCCTCCATACATACATCACACCTGTCTGACATGTTACACGTGTAGTGACCTCTACAGAACCCTCCGTCAAGGTGATATCCCTCCATACATACATCACACCTGTCTGACATGTTACACGTGTAGTGACCTCTACAGAACCCTCTGTCAAAGTGATATCCCTCCATACATACATCACACCTGTCTGACATTTTACACGTATAGTTACCTCTACAGACCTCTCCGTCAAGGTGATATCCCTCCATACATACATCACACCTGTCTGACATGTTATACATATAGTTACCTCTGCAGACCCCTCCGTCAAGGTGATATCCCTCCATACATACATCACACCTGTCTGACAAGTTACACGTATCGTTACCTCTACAGACACCTCCATCAAGGTGATATCCCTCCATACATATTTCACACCTGTCTGACATGTTACACGTATAGTTACATCTACAGAACCCTCCATCAAGGTGATATCCCTCCATACATATTTCACACCTGTCTGACATGTTACACGTATAGTTACCTCTACAGACCATTCCGTCAAGGTGATATCCCTCCATACATACATCACACCTGTCTGACATGTTACACGTGTAGTGACCTCTACAGAACCCTAGGTCAAGGTGATATCCCTCCATACATACATCACACCTGTCTGACAAGTTACACGTATCGTTACCTCTACAGACACCTCCATCAAGGTGATATCCCTCCATACATATTTCACACCTGTCTGACATGTTACACGTATAGTTACATCTACAGAACCCTCCATCAAGGTGATATCCCTCCATACATATTTCACACCTGTCTGACATGTTACACGTATAGTTACCTCTACAGACCATTCCGTCAAGGTGATATCCCTCCATACATACATCACACCTGTCTGACATGTTACACGTGTAGTGACCTCTACAGAACCCTAGGTCAAGGTGATATCCCTCCATACATACATCACACCTGTCTGACATGTTACACGTATAGTTACCTCTACAGACCTCTCCGTCAAGGTGATATCCCTCCATACATACATCACACCTGTCTGACATGTTATACATATAGTTACCTCTACAGACCCCTCCGTCAAGGTGATATCCCTCCATACATACACCACACCTGTCTGACATGTTACACGTATAGTTACCTCTACAGACACCTCCGTCAAGGTGATATCCCTCCATACATACATCACACCTGTCTGACATGTTACACGTATAGTTACCTCTACAGACCATTCCGTCAAGGTGATATCCCTCCATACATACATCACACCTGTCTGACATGTTACACGTGTAGTGACCTCTACAGAACCCTCCGTCAAGGTGATATCCCTTCATACATACATCACACCTGTCTGACATGTTACACGTATAGTTACCTCTACAGACACCTCCGTCAAAATGATATTCCTCCATACCTACATCACACCTGTCTGACATGTTACAGGTACAGTTACCTCTACAGACCCCTCCGTCAATGTGATATCCCTCCATACATACATCACACCTGTCTGACATGTTACACGTATAGGTACCTCTACAAACCCCTCCGTCAAGTTGATATCCCTCCATACATAAATCACACTTGTCTGACATGTTACACGTATAGTTACCTCTACAGACACCTCCGTCAAGTTGATATCCCTCCATATATACATCACACCTTTCTGACATGTTACACGTGTAGTGACCTCTACAGAACCCTCCGTCAAGGTTATCCCTCCATGCATACATCACACCTGTCTGACATGTTATACATATAGTTACCTCTACAGACCCCTCCGTCAAGGTGATATCCCTCCATACATACATCACACCTGTCTGACATGTTACACGTATAGTTACCTCTACAGACACCTCCGTCAAGTTGATATCCCTCCATATATACATCACACCTTTCTGACATGTTACACGTGTAGTGACCTCTACAGAACCCTCCGTCAAGGTTATCCCTCCATGCATACATCACACCTGTCTGACATGTTATACATATAGTTACCTCTATAGACCCCTCCGTCAAGGTGATATCCCTCCATACATACATCACACCTGTCTGACATGTTACACGTATAGTTACCTCTACAGACACCTCCGTCAAGGTGATATCCCTCCATACAAACATCACACCTGTCTGACATGGCACACGTATAGTTACCTCTACAGACCTCTCCGTCAAGTTGATATCCATCCATACATACATCACACCTGTCTGACATGTTACACGTATAGTTACCTCTACAGACCCCTCCGTCAAGTTGATATCCATCCATACATACATCAAATCTATCTGACATGTTACACGTATAGTTACCTCTACAGACACCTCCGTCAAGGTGATATCCCTC
Source organism: Argopecten irradians (assembly GCF_041381155.1). Lineage (NCBI taxonomy): Eukaryota > Metazoa > Mollusca > Bivalvia > Pectinida > Pectinidae > Argopecten > Argopecten irradians. The sequence continues at coordinate 42,424,253 of NC_091142.1, forward strand.
CATACATACATCACACCTGTCTGACATGTTACACGTATAGTTACCTCTACAGACCATTCCGTCAAGGTGATATCCCTCCATACATACATCACACCTGTCTGACATGTTACACGTGTAGTGACCTCTACAGACCCCTCCGTCAAGGTGATATCCCTCCATACATACATCACACCTGTCTGACATGTTACACGTATAGTTACCTCTACAGACACCTTCGTCAAGGTGATATCCCTCCATACATACATCACACCTGTCTGACATGTTACACGTATAGTTACCTCTACAGACCTCTCCGTCAAGGTGATATCCCTCCATACATACATCACACCTGTCTGACATGTTATACATATAGTTACCTCTACAGACCCCTCCGTCAAGTTGATATCCCTCCATACCTACATCACACCTGTCTGACATGTTACACGTATAATTACTTCTACAGACCCCTCCTTTTAGGTGATATCCCTCCATACATCACACCTGTCTGACATGTTACACGTATAGTTACCTCTACAGACACCTCCGTCAAGGTGATATCCCTCCATACATACATCAAACCTATCTGACATGTTACACGTATAGTTACCTCTACAGACACCTCCGTCAAGGTGATATCCCTCCATACATACATCACACCTGTCTGACATGTTACACGTATAGTTACCTCTACAGACACCTCCTTCAAGGTGATATCCCTCCATACATACATCACACCTGTCTGACATGTTACACGTATAGTTACCTCTACAGACCATTCCGTCAAGGTGATATCCATCCATACATACATCACACCTGTCTGACATGTTACACGTATAGTTACCTCTACAGACACCTCCGTCAAGTTGATATCCCTCCATACCTACATCACACCTGTCTGACATGTTACACGTATAATTACTTCTACAGACCCCTCCTTTTAGATGATATCCCTCCATACATCACACCTGTCTGACATGTTACACGTATAGTGACATCTACAGACACCTCCGTCAAGGTGATATCCCTCCATACATACATCACACCTGTCTGACATGTTACAAGTATAGTTACATCTACAGACCATTCCGTCAAGGTGATATCCCTCCATACATACATCACACCTGTCTGACATGTTACACGTGTAGTGACCTCTACAGAACCCTCCGTCAAGGTGAAATCCCTTCATACATACATCACACCTGTCTGACATGTTACACGTATAGTTACCTCTACAGACCCCTCCGTCAAGGTGAAATCCCTTCATACATACATCACACCTGTCTGACATGTTACACGTATAGTTACCTCTACAGACCCCTCCGTCAAGGTGATATCCCTCCATACATACATCACACCTGCCTGACATGTTACTCGTATAGTTACCTCTACAGACCCATCCGTCAAGGTGATATCCCTCCATACATACATCACACCTGTCTGACATGTTACACGTATAGTTACCTCTAGAAACCCCGCCATCTAGTTGATATCCCTCCATACATACATCACACCTGGTTGACATGTTACACGTATAGTTACCTCTACAGACACCTCCGTCAAGGTGATATTCCTCAATACATACATCACACCTGTCTGACATGTTACACATATAGTTACCTCTACAGACCCCTCCGTCAAGTTGATATCCCTCCATACATACATCACACCTGTCTGACATGTTACACATATAGTTACCTCTACAGACCCCTCCGTCAAGTTGATATCCCTCCATACATACATCACACCTGTCTGACATGTTACACATATAGTTACCTCTACAGACCCCTCCGTCAAGGTGATATCCCTCCATACATACATCACACCTGACATGTTACACGTATAGTTACCTCTATAGACCCCTCCGTCAAGTTGATATCCCTCCATACATACATCACACCTGTCTGACATGTTACACGTATAGTTACCTCTACAGACCCCTCCGTCAAGTTGATATCCCTCCATACATACATCACACCTGTCTGACATGTTACACGTATAGTTACCTCTACAGACACCTCCGTCAAGGTGATATCCCTCCATACATACATCACACCTGTCTGACATGTTACACGTATAGTTACCCCTAAAGAGCCCTCCGTCAAGGTGATATCCCTCCATACATACATCACACCTGTCTGACATATTACACGTATAGTTACCTCTACAAACCCCTCCGTCAAGGTGATATCCTTCCATATATACATCACACCAGTCTGACATGTTACACGTATAGTTACCTCTACAGACCCCTGCGTCAAGGTGATATCCCTTCATACATACATCACACGAGTCTGACATGTTACACGTAAAGTTACCTCTACAGACCATTCCGTCAAGGTGATATCCCTCCATACATACATCACACCTGTCTGACATGTTACACGTGTAGTGACCTCTACAGAACCCTCCGTCAAGGTGATATCCCTCTATACATACATCACACCTGTCTGACATGTTACTCGTATAGTTACCTCTACAGACCCCTCCGTCAAGGTGATATCCCTCCATACATACATCACACCTGTCTGACATGTTACACGTATAGTTACCTCTACAAACCCTTCCATCTAGTTGATATCCCTCCATACATACATCACACCTGTCTGACATGTTACACGTATAGTTACCTCTACAGACCCCTCCGTCAAGGTGATATCCCTCCATACATACATCACACGAGTCTGACATGTTACACGTAAAGTTACCTCTACAGACCATTCCGTCAAGGTGATATCCCTCCATACATACATCACACCTGTCTGACATGTTACACGTGTAGTGACCTCTACAGAACCCTCCGTCAAGGTGATATCCCTCTATACATACATCACACCTGTCTGACATGTTACTCGTATAGTTACCTCTACAGACCATTCCGTCAAGGTGATATCCCTCCATACATACATCACACGAGTCTGACATGTTACACGTAAAGTTACCTCTACAGACCATTCCGTCAAGGTGATATCCCTCCATACATACATCACACCTGTCTGACATGTTACACGTGTAGTGACCTCTACAGAACCCTCCGTCAAGGTGATATCCCTCTATACATACATCACACCTGTCTGACATGTTACTCTTATAGTTACCTCTACAGACCCCTCCGTCAAGGTGATATCCCTCCATACATACATCACACCTGTCTGACATGTTACACGTATAGTTACCTCTACAAACCCGTCCATCTAGTTGATATCCCTCCATACATACATCACACCTGTCTGATATGTTACACGTATAGTTACCTCTACAGACCCCTCCGTCAAGGTGATATCCCTCCATACATACATCACACGAGTCTGACATGTTACACGTAAAGTTACCTCTACAGACCATTCCGTCAAGGTGATATCCCTCCATACATACATCACACCTGTCTGACATGTTACACGTGTAGTGACCTCTACAGAACCCTCCGTCAAGGTGATATCCCTCTATACATACATCACACCTGTCTGACATGTTACTCGTATAGTTACCTCTACAGACCCCTCCGTCAAGGTGATATCCCTCCATACATACATCACACCTGTCTGACATGTTACACGTATAGTTACCTCTACAAACCCCTCCATCTAGTTGATATCCCTCCATACATACATCACACCTGTCTGACATGTTACACGTATAGTTACCTCTACAGACCCCTCCGTCAAGGTGATATCCCTCCATACATACATCACACGAGTCTGACATGTTACACTTAAAGTTACCTCTACAGACCATTCCGTCAAGGTGATATCCCTCCATACATACATCACACCTGTCTGACATATTACACGTATAGTTACCTCTACAAACCCCTCCGTCAAGGTGATATCCTTCCATATATACATCACACCAGTCTGACATGTTACACGTATAGTTACCTCTACAGACCCCTCCGTCAAGGTGATATCCCTCCATACATACATCACACCAGTCTGACATGTTACACGTATAGTTACCTCTACAGACCCCTCCGTCAAGGTGATATCCCTCCATACATACATCACACCAGTCTGACATGTTACACCTACAGTTACCTGTACAGACCCTTCCATCAAGGTGATATCCCTCCATACATTTGGGGCCGCGGTGGCCGAGTGGTTAAGATGTCCCGACATATTACCACAAGCCCTCTACCTCTGGGATGCGGGTTCGAATCCCATGTTGGGCAGTTGCCAGGTACTGACCGCTGGTCGGTGGTTTTTCTCCGGGTACTCCGGCTTTCCTCCACCAACGAACCTGGCACGTCCTTACAAGACCCTGGCTGTTAATAGGACGTAAAAATAAACAAACCAAACCAAACCTCCATACATACATCACACCTGTCTGTCATGTTACACCTATAGTTACCTGTACAGACCCTCCGTCAATGTGATATCCCTCCATACATACATCACACCTGTCTGATATGTTACACCTATAGTTACCTGTACAGACCCTTCCATCAAGGTGATAGCCCTCCATACATTTAATACACCTGCCGATCTGACATGTTGTACGCGCTACGTTTGCACAGTTTCGTATTGCATCCTTCCAGTAACAATCTGTTGAGAAAACATATGATATTTATCAGGAGCAACAAAAATGAATACTTGCCTCTTGGTGATACTTAACCTCCCTTGCATTCGATTTGAGCGGGATATTTAAAATGAACATACCGATCCCTCTTTTACATGTTGATGTAATATTCATAAAAATTATTTTGAAAACAAAATCTGAGAAAAATGTGTTCGGTTAAATTAAAATTATTTATGAAGATAATAGCAGTAATAATACATATCACCTAGGATCGTGTTAATCCGAATAACTGATCCTTACTTTCGGTTGATAACAGCCATGACGGTTTACTGTCGTCTGCCGGCTGATCTGTCTGTATCCAACAGTTACACGTGAACGTGTACTGGCGGCCATGTCCGTCGTACAGAGTCACCTAAATATAATATACCGGATTATGTATTGTGAGCTCTTACGGATTCAATTAATAAGGATTAAATTGAATTCGCGGTTTATTCAGAGTATACTCAGATTGTTGTGTTATATCTCCATAACATAAAAAAATCTATTCAAATTAAGCCTTAAAATTCAATTTACTTAAGATAATCTCTTCAATATTCAAAATTCCTTTTGGGATCCTTTGTCTATGACATCATTACGCCGTCACCTCAGCCAATCAGAAGCAACGTTACAAACGGCGTCGCCATTTTTAACATTATGGGCTGATAAAGTAAATTTTTAAGCCAATGAAAATGCTCGTAACAAGCAAAATTGAATTATTATACAGTAAACTAATATAAATCGTTGCCATTTTCATTATGAATGAAAATGAATGAAGGCAGTATAAAGCCATTGCCATTGCATTACATACTGATTACCTGAACGGATTCATATAATAGTACGCGAAAGAAGAGCTTTCTATCCTGATAGAGATGTATGTTTCACCTTTGAAATCTACCGTAATAATGACCAAAATCGATAAATATAAATAATATCAAACTGCACTTACAAGAAAAAAAAACGTAGCATAAAAGGAAAAGAGTTTAAAACTGGTACCGGTAGCTTAGAGTGTTTTGAAAGAGAATATGTGTAGTGATTTTGAGAAAAGAGTTTGTTTAGATAGAAGGTTAATATGTTTTATTTAGTGTACATATGGAAAATAGTTATAGTCAAGTCGATCTGTTCTACTCCAGTACGGAGGCCTTTGAGTACTGTAAAGGCTGTAAAAGTAGTCTGGTATAGGTTTACGCATCTCGCTTCGGTTTGTATATAGCACCTTGCCATTTAAACGCTGTAGTTTCACACGTAGTGGTCATCTAGGTAGAGATGTGTACACAATTTTGGGCAGTGTCGCATTACGGTCTCGCCTTAGTCCATATTAGGCACATGTTGAGCACGTGCATAAGGTAAAAGGTTAGTATTAGTCAATAGAACAATTTGGGGGTTAATGAATATTAATTATTATTGAAGCCATATAAACAGAGGTGTGCGCTTTACATAAAGAGTTTTCCTGTAGTTTTAGAAGAAGGTGGAAGTGACGTTACTTTGTGAGGAAGAATTTATCAAAAGACTTGTGTGAACATTGTGTGAAAGAGACTGGCCAGAATTAGTGTGAAAGTACGATGTGGATTTATACTGTGTTGTCAACTGTATGTACTTTGGATTCACTGTGGATTAATAAAGTTTGGAACTGTATCAATGTGGTCAAGTCGTTTATCGCACTACATTTCATCCCATGTCAGAACTCGTAAACGTTACATATATTGTATCTTACATTTGTAACACGCATCCCGTCAAGTCCTGGCTGATATAACCGGATGTGAGTTACTTTCCCGAAGTCTCTGTCAAACCGCAGCTGTCTCGTCTCGCCCGGAATGAAGTTGGCTCCCAGATTAATCTCGGAAGAGTTGTAAAGTGTCCCTATAACGTCCATGTAGAGATTATCGAGGGATCCAGAGTAGTCGATGTTGTCGATGTAAAGCTTTAAAGTCCATGGTTCAGCTGAAAGACGTTAACAATGAGCATTAGCGTCTACTAATTTGGACTACATCGACGTACATTGTACTCGATGTTTTTTTTTTTGTTTTTTTTTTTGTTTTTTTATGTATTCATAACAATTTTTTTATTTGTATTTTTTCCGATAAAGCTCAGTCTTTATCGTGTCTACTTAATAAGATAATTTTGACTCCCGGACATTTGAAAATGGCCGTTGTCAATATGTTTTTTCCATTGCGACCACGCATTGTTAAGTATAAAATTACATAACATATAAGCTTTCAAAAGAATATGTGTCGTCCCCGACGACACTAACGTGTTTGTTCTAATGTTATTATATGCATTGAAATGCGTTCATGTGGCAATAATAGGAGGATAAATACCAACTCAATAACGACAAATTCACATCGAAAGGCGTGAGTCATTAAAATTGTATCTTGGCACTACACATTCATGATCATCTCCCAATAACTACACATGGACTAAATAAATAAAAGCATTTCAGTGTTTAAATAAAGGAAATATTCTCTGCTGTGTAGAAGTTAAAAGTTAATCGTACTATTTGTTTTCGTAATCAAATTATTTGCTCTACTTTTTCCATCGATCAATCATATTAAGCATATAATCACAATTTATTTAATCCGTACACTTGAAATCCTGCTAAATTAGCATATAAAGGATACAGCAAAATAAATAAAAAAGCAGTTACCTAGGTATCCGCTCCACGTAAGGTTCAAATACAAGTTAAATGGATAAAGAATGCTTTAAAAACACTAAAACCCGAACAAAGATAACTATTTACCAGTGCAGACTCCATTGTCCATGTGATAGCCAGCCAAACATTTACTACATTGACCGATCTGACACGTTACCCGGGAGACCACAGCACAGTTCAGTATAGGGTCGGCCCAGTAGCAATCTATCAACAATACAAGAAATGGAATACACTAAAGAAAGATAATCTGAAAATTATAGGTTATCATACACATTCAATCGTTACCAAAAGTTTGTTTTTTAATATATTATTGCAAGACTTCATTGATTTAACTACATAGATATTGTATTAGACAATCATACACTGCATAATGCTTTGCGCACAACCCCTTCCAATAAGGCTTAGGATGTACTCAAAGAATGATTGGTAGCTATTGGTGTTATGTAGCCTGGTTCCCGATAAGCTTTTGATGTTAAGTCGTTATTTCAATCTCGCTGCCCCCTACCCCCACCCCTACCCCCACCCCCACCCCCACCCCCACCCCTACCCCCACCCCTGCCCCCGAAAAAAAATCGTTTTAAAAACAGACGACCTCCTTTTTTGACCGGTGTTGTCTTATGTCGGAAAAATGGCCAAAACCAGAGGTGTATTCCCGATTTCACTCTATCCCGGATAGGCCATTACTAATTGGCTTATCTTTATCTATTTGAACTTTTGAGTTGATTTGTACTTCTTTTAATTATCCACATATGTAGTCTACAATGTTGACTAATTCTAAAATAAAGAAACACCTGCAATACGCTACATTATTTAAGATAACCGTTTTCTTTTAATTCTTGTGAGTACAAGCGTTTACACTGCACAGGGAAATGTAAGCATAATGCATAATTTCAACGGTTTTATTATTAATATATTATGGGAAAATACAAAATAATTTCGAATGGAAACAGCAAATAATCATTATTAAAAGGATGACAATGAGGACCTACTCTCAGAATGGAGAAGCCAAGACGGTTTACTGTCGTCTGCCGGCTGGTCTGTTTGTATCCAACAGTTACACGTGAACGTGTACTGGCGGCCATTTTGATCCTCGATAACCACCTAACAGAGCGAAGTAAAGAGTTATTATAACAAATCGTGTGTTAGTTATCATCTAATGGGCATGTCTGATAGCGAAGAAAAGGGTAATTATAACAAATCGTGTGTTAGTTATCATCTAATGGGCATGTCTGATAGCGAAGTAAAGGGTATTGTTAGTTATCATCTAATGGGCATGTCTGATAGCGAAGTAAAGGGTAATTATAACAAATCATGTGTTAGTTATCATCTAATGGGCATGTCTGATAGCGAAGTAAAGGGTAATTATAACAAATCATGTGTTAGTTATCATCTAATGGGCATGTCTGATAGCGAAGTAAAGGGTAATTATAACAAATCATGTGTTAGTTATCATCTAATGGGCATGTCTGATAGCGAAGTAAAGGGTAATTATAACAAATCATGTGTTAGTTATCATCTAATGGGCATGTCTGATAGCGAAGTAAAGGGTAATTATAACAAATCATGTGTTAGTTATCATCTAATGGGCATGTCTGATAGCGAAGTAAAGGGTAATTATAACAAATCATGTGTGTTAGTTATCATCTAATGGGCATGTCTGATAGCGAAGTAAAGGGTATTATAACAAATCATGTGTTAGTTATCATCTAATGGGCATGTCTGATAGCGAAGTAAAGAGTTATTATAACAAATCATGTGTTTAGTTATCATCTAATGGGCATGTCTGATAGCGAAGTAAAGGTAATTATACAAATCTGTGTTAGTTATCATCTAATGGGCATGTCGATAGCGAAATTATAACAATCATGTGTTAGTTATCATCTAATGGGCATGTCTGATAGCGAAGTAAAGGGTAATTATAACAAATCATGTGTTAGTTATCATCTAATGCATGTCTGATAGCGAAGTAAAGGTCTGTTTTATAGCTAATGGGAAGTAAAGGTATTTAATTCGTGTAGTTATCATCTAATGGGCATGTCTGATAGCGAAGTAAAGGGTATATAACAAAGTTATCATCTAATGGGCATGTCTGATAGCGAAGTAAAGAGTAATTATAACAAATCATGTGTTAGTTATCATCTAATGGGCATGTCTGATAGCGAAGTAAAGGTAATTATAACAAATCATGTGTTAGTTATCATCTAATGGGCATGTCTGATAGCGAAGTAAAGGTAATTATAACAAATCTGTGTTATTATCATCTAATGGGCATGTCTGATAGCGAAGTAAAGGGTAATTATAACAAATCGTGTGTTAGTTATCATCTAATGGGCATGTCTGATAGCGAAGTAAAGAGTTATTATAACAAATCATGTGTTAGTTATCATCTAATGGGCATGTCTGATAGCGAAGTAAAGGGTATTATAACAAATCTGTGTTAGTTATCATCTAATGGGCATGTCTGATAGCGAAGTAAAGGTTATTATAACAAATCATGTGTTAGTTATCATCTAATGGGCATGTCTGATAGCGAAGTAAAGGGTAATTATAACAAATCATGTGTTAGTTATCATCTAATGGGCATGTCTGATAGCGAAGTAAAGAGTTATTATAACAAATCATGTGTTAGTTATCATCTAATGGGCATGTCTGATAGCGAAGTAAAGAGTTATTATAACAAATCATGTGTTAGTTATCATCTAATGGGCATGTCTGATAGCGAAGTAAAGGGTAATTATAACAAATCATGTGTTAGTTATCATCTAATGGGCATGTCTGATAGCGAAGTAAAGAGTTATTATAACAAATCATGTGTTAGTTATCATCTAATGGGCATGTCTGATAGCGAAGTAAAGAGTTATTATAACAAATCATGTGTTAGTTATCATCTAATGGGCATGTCTGATAGCGAAGTAAAGGTTATATTATAACAAATCATGTGTTAGTTATCATCTAATGGGCATGTCTGATAGCGAAGTAAAGAGTAATTATAACAAATCATGTGTTAGTTATCATCTAATGGGCATGTCTGATAGCGAAGTAAAGGGTAATTATAACAAATCATGTGTTAGTTATCATCTAATGGGCATGTCTGATAGCGAAGTAAAGAGTTATTATAACAAATCATGTGTTAGTTATCATCTAATGGGCATGTCTGATAGCGAAGTAAAGGGTATTATAACAAATCATGTGTTAGTTATCATCTAATGGGCATGTCTGATAGCGAAGTAAAGAGTAATTATAACAAATCTGTGTTAGTTATCATCTAATGGCATGTCTGATAGCGAAGTTATCATAACTAATGTGGTTATCATCTAATGGCATGTCTGATAGCGAAGTAAAGGGTAATTATAACAAATCATGTGTTAGTTATCATCTAATGGGCATGTCTGATAGCGAAGTAAAGTGTTTATTATAACAAATCATGTGTTAGTTATCATCTAATGGGCATGTCTGATAGCGAAGTAAAGGGTTATTATAACAAATCATGTGTTAGTTATCATCTAATGGGCATGTCTGATAGCGAAGTAAAGGTATTATAACAAATCATGTGTTAGTTATCATCTAATCGTGTCTGATAGCGAAGTAAAGAGTTATTATAACAAATCATGTGTTAGTTATCATCTAATGGGCATGTCTGATAGCGAAGTAAAGGTTATTATAACAAATCATGTGTTAGTTATCATCTAATGGCATGTCTGATAGCGAAGTAAAGTAATATAACAAATCAGTGTTAGTTATCATCTAATGGGCATGTCTGATAGCGAAGTAAAGGTGTGTGTTAGTTATCATCTAATGGGCATGTCTGATAGCGAAGTAAAGTATATAACAAATCATGTGTTTAGTTATCATCTAATGGGCATGTCTGATAGCGAATAAAGGGTAATTATAACAAATCATGTGTTAGTTATCATCATTAATGGCAATGTCTGATAGCGAAGTAAAGGTAATTATAACAAATCGTGTGTTAGTTATCATCTAATGGGCATGTCTGATAGCGAAGTAAAGGGTAATTATAACAAATCATGTGTTAGTTATCATCTAATGGGCATGTCTGATAGCGAAGTAAAGGGTAATTATAACAAATCGTGTGTTAGTTATCATCTAATGGGCATGTCTGATAGCGAAGTAAAGAGTTATTATAACAAATCATGTGTTAGTTATCATCTAATGGGCATGTCTGATAGCGAAGTAAAGAGTTATTATAACAAATCATGTGTTAGTTATCATCTAATGGGCATGTCTGATAGCGAAGTAAAGGGTAATTATAACAAATCATGTGTTAGTTATCATCTAATGGGCATGTCTGATAGCGAAGTAAAGGGTAATTATAACAAATCATGTGTTAGTTATCATCTAATGGGCATGTCTGATAGCGAAGTAAAGGGTAATTATAACAAATCATGTGTTAGTTATCATCTAATGGGCATGTCTGATAGCGAAGTAAAGGGTAATTATAACAAATCGTGTGTTAGTTATCATCTAATGGGCATGTCTGATAGCGAAGTAAAGGGTTAATTATAACAAAAAATCGTGTGTTAGTTATCATCTAATGGGCATGTCTGATAGCGAAGTAAAGGGTATTATAACAAATCGTGTGTTAGTTATCATCTAATGGGCATGTCTGATAGCGAGTAAAGGTTATAACAATGTGTTAGTTATCTGATCAAATACATGTGTTAGTATCACTAATGGGCATGTCTGATAGCGAAGTAAAGGGTAATTATAACAAATCATGTGTTAGTTATCATCTAATGGGCATGTCTGATATAGCGAGTAGTAAAGGGTTATTATAACAAATCATGTGTTAGTTATCATCTAATGGGCATGTCTGATAGCGAAGTAAAGGGTAATTATAACAAATCATGTGTTAGTTATCATCTAATGGGCATGTCTGATAGCGAAGTAAAAAGAGTTATTATAACAAATCATGTGTTAGTTATCATCTAATGGGCATGTCTGATAGCGAAGTAAAGAGTAATTATAACAAATCATGTGTTAGTTATCATCTAATGGGCATGTCTGATAGCGAAGTAAAGAGTTATTATAACAAATCATGTGTTAGTTATCATCTAATGGGCATGTCTGATAGCGAAGTAAAGGGTAATTATAACAAATCGTGTGTTAGTTATCATCTAATGGACATGTCTGATCATCCTAAAAAGGGAGTAAACAAAATAAGTAAAATAAATAGAGCTATGATATAAAATTGTTTAAAAAGTTCACAACTGAACCGGCGAGAACATGAAACATGCTAATCATATATGGAAGCGATGTATTACTAACGATCGTCTCCGCCGACAAGTCATTTTGTCTGATATAGATGTTTTGTAAAGAAGAAGTTCATACCTTGGAATAATATTTTATGCTGGTGTGGTTAGAATATGATTGTGCTATATTATAAAGGAGGCCATGAGTCTGCCAATGTTTACCCAGTCTGTTTTTAAAACATAATGTTTAATGCTATAAAAATATATTCGGGAAGCTTGTTCCATATTGTTACAGTTCTTAAAGCAAAACAGTTCTAAAGAATGTCCAATCTTGAAAGATGTGTAAATACTATCACTTGATGTCTCGTTATATCAAGGCAAGTGCGATTTTAGTGAAATCTTCATATGAAGAAATGGTACACTTTCTAATCTCTACAAAGCGTAATAAATGGTTGTTAAATGGGTCATTTCTTAAAACTAGAGTAAGAAAAATTCTATTAACAAAATAACTGCAATCTTTTGGCAACTTGTTACAAACATAGATTATTATTATATTTTTAAAAACAAATCAAAGATAAAACGAGACTGAAACCTCATCAAAGAACATTCATAAGGATATTTTAAAATAATAAATTTTATCCAAACATACAATGAGTTCAAATACAACATTGTATACTTGAAATCAATTAGATATTACAGCTGTGTTAAAGTTTTTAAAGTCAGCTAGAGTCATGTAGATATTACAGTTGTGTTATGGTTTATAAAGTCGGCTAGATTAAGATAGGTGAACATTTTCACCAGACGATATGTTCGCGAATTCCTGAACGATTGAAGTCGAGAAAAATAATACTTAAATGGAATTAACATTTATTGCCTAGTCACGACCACTGCTGTTATAAATTCTTAAGCCGAAATTGCGATTTTTTTTCGCTTGCAAAACTCAACGACTATATGGTATTATTTTCACCGTCTTAACACGTATTCCATCCTCCCCTGTCTGATAAAGCCGGATATGGTTGATTTTTCCGAGGTCCGTTCTCTGTTCGTACACCCTCCGTCTAGTCTCACCAACAGTAAAATCTCGGCCTAGACTTAACGCTGAAATGTTGGCTACCGTCCCCTCTACGTCCATATAGAGTGTGTCAACAGAACCAGACGCGGAGTGAGTGTCAAGGACAACAGTTACCGTCCACAGATCAACTGGAATATAATAAAATTAGACGCGGAGTGAGTGTCGTGGACAGCAGTTACCGTCCATAGATCAACTTGAACATAATAGTGTTATCAATAAATTGGTCAGTTAAAATTAACCTCAAGAAAATATTAAACTCCTTAGCAATTCGATTCAATTTTGTTAAAAAAGGCCTATCTATGAAGAATTATTTATTCTACCACATCTGCGAGTTGAGAAGATCTTTGAAATCTTAATATGTTTACCTGTTTTGGTCCCAGAGGTAACTTGTGCATACTAACAAGAATGGGAAAAGGACAAACTAAGAAAAAACAGTTATTATAATGATATTACATAGTTACCTCTACATACTCCTTCATCAAGATGAAACCCTTTCAGGCATTCATCACACCTGCCGGTATGACATGTTACCCGCGACACTGTAGCACAGTTTGGTATCGGATCATCCCAGCTACAATCTGTCGATTGAAATTCGTGAAAATACATTGTTCTAAAACTGATGATAGATTGTAACGAGTTACTCATATATTTTCAAATTGAATCCGACTTTTAGTTTTCGTATTTTCCATACTCCTATAAAGAAAAAATTGAAAGAATGTTGCGTGAAAATGAAGTTTTCATGATTCACAATAGATACATCGACGTTAAGTATTGATTTGGAAAATAATTTCGTTGCAAATACCTGAAATCATACGTTGAAACTTACGCTATTTGATCGAGTAGTCTAAAACGTAATCAACATTCATGTGTTTATTTTTTTTTTAATTTCACCGGGTTATGAAATAAATTTGTTACGCGGATTCACACAGTTTGCAACTAATCCTTTAATGCCCCGATTATATTACGTATGCTTAAATAAGGCTAAGGTAAGTATATTTTCCCTTAGGAAACCAGTGACAAAAACAGTTTCCAAGTAATGTTATACATGGAACTCAAAATCATAATATCTTCTATATATTTTTTATTTTGATATACTTGAGGTGTCTGAGCGCCTGTATTCGACACCGATTTCTGATTTCGAAATCGCATTGAAAGATGTACGGTATCAATTATATTCCTACTTTCGTATTCAAGATGCCATAATGCTTTACTATCGTCAGCTGGTTGATCTGTCTGTATCCAACAGTTACACGTGAACGTGTAGAGATGACCGTATTCATCCTGCATCGTCACCTATAAGAATACATCATTTCATATGATCATAACAAGTAACGCTGAAAAACGAAACAAATTGTCATCAAAACAAACCCAACTTGATAAAACAGTGTCCTGTTTTATCAAAATGTGTGCGAATGGTTTTCCTGAAATTTATCAACAAAGTGATGTTTATCTGGATGACATCGGCTTTAAGGATGACTTTGAAAATTACAATGGTACAGAGCCCTTCACTGAAACGCAACACATTTATTTTATTTTGTTTTATCGAAATTATATTTGGTTTTATCGAAGAGTTATTTCGTTTTGATTAAATACTATTTCGTTTTATCAAAATGTTTTGGGTTTTTTTTAAACGAAATTGTAGTTCGTTTTAACAAAGTAGAAATTATTAACAACATTATTTCTATTGTTTACTGCAAATATATAAAATGAAATACAAGTTACATTATTGGCTGATATTCAGGGTTATCCGACTTTAATCCACTTTCTAAACCCGTTATGCAAGAGATATGACATGTCGTATTATTTCAATAAAATTGATCTTATTTATTTATTACAAATGGAACGAAAACCGAGTGAATGCGGTGGGGTACAATGTCACTTTCTAAGAGGTGTTATATCGTTCAGGTGTGCGTTATATCACCTTGGCTGAGTATGAACTTGTTGTGGATTCTTGCATAAACAAACTACATTGTTTGTGGTTCTCAAATTTTCTGATCACTCCTCAATTTTTTATATAAGCCATCAGACTTTTGACCCTCTGTTAAAAATCTGATTAAACTAAAAAATAATTTAATAACATCTTGCTATTATTTCCTTTTTTGATAAAAAGAAATAATGTTTTATTAAAAACAAAAGCATTCTCGATAAAACAAAATAACGTTTCGTTAAAACGAAATAACATAATGTCATATTTAAACACATCAAAATTTAATCACCTTATTTTGATTCAAAAAGCGCCAATACACGGTACATACCATGCATGTCAACATTCGGTGAAGGTAACCTTATGACACTTAAGTTAACTGCCGTATCCCCAATCGAGTTGGCATACCTTCTGTAGACGTAACCCATCATTCCCCGTCTGATACAACTTGATGTAGTTAAGTTGCCCTAACGCTCCTTCGTAAACCATTTGCCTGACCTCTCCAATTGCAAAATTGTTTCCAAGACGGATGTTCGGAGCATCCGACAATGTGCCTCCGATATCCATATAGATCGTTCCGAGGGAATCCGAGTGCTCCTCTGTACCGATGTAGACCGATATTGCCCATCGTTCATCTATCAACATTACAAACAAAAGACCATCACTTACTTCACATAAGTATCGGTATGTTCTGCTCTGCCATGTCATATCTAATTTTCTCTCATAGCTATGGGTTGTCTAATCCATTTTACTCATGTTGTCTGGGGCTTGGACTGTATTACATGATTACCCATACAATATTACCTAGACGTCATGACGTCAACAAAATTACTACTTCGTTTGAATTTTTGAGAGAAAAAAATATAAACTAGGTTGGTTTTAATGTAAAAGATTCAGACAACTTAATTTGAGATTAAATATTACGCGATTTTCCATGTAAGAAGAATTTGCTTGGACTTTTTTTCAAATTTATTTTAAAATGACAAGATATCATAGGTGTAATATTTCACACACAAAAAAACTAAGACGATATTCTAACCTCGGGATCACATAATGATGATGACATTTTGTGACCCTCAGGTATGATATTCCCATCATTCATATTCACATAATATGAAAGAGTCTTATGTTATTTAATACCCCGTCATGTTGACTTACGTTAATTATAACAAATATTTTGATACAATTAGATTGTACCTTCAAGCAATTAACTATCAAGTAAGTAAGGAAATTGGTACTTTGCACAAATACAATTGTACATGTACGTGTTCATGTATATCAAATATCAAATATATTTTATTGGATGTATATATTCAGTTGCGCATGGTAAAATGCTTTTTTTTTTATTAATTTCATGATTTTCAGGGATGAGAGTCTCTGATAACGGAAGTGTATTCCTAAATGTTGTATTCCCTGGATGAGAGTCTCTGATAACGGAAGTG
Organism: Argopecten irradians; assembly: GCF_041381155.1. NCBI lineage: Eukaryota > Metazoa > Mollusca > Bivalvia > Pectinida > Pectinidae > Argopecten > Argopecten irradians. The sequence continues at coordinate 42,441,078 of NC_091142.1, forward strand.
TAATCCTAAATGTTGTATTCCTTGGATGAGAGTCTCTGATATAACGGAAGTGTAATTCTTAATGCTGTATCCCCTGGATTCAATTTTATATGCTTCATTCATTTCTACTGGTTAGACATTTGAGGTTGTTTTGCATACTCTACACGAATTGTAATATCAGTATTAACTTGTGAGTATTATCACTAAATATAGGTAGAATGTTTTCATGGAAATTTTTGGAAGTCTTTGGTAATACTATTGGCTCAGATAGTTAGGACCGCATCACTGAACTTGACTAATTATAAAAAAATAAATAAAAGCAAACAAATTAATCCCTAACTAGTCACAGTGTATCACTGAATTTATCAAATCAAATAATAAGCATAATACTCAATATCTTTCGGTTTATGAAGCGGTGAAGTGTTTTTTTTTGTTTGATAGACGCGAATGGTTCGTCCGATTGTTGTACACGACTTCATAAACACAAGGGATAACGAAAATAACGTTTCAATTAAGTCATTTGAATTTGTTATTTATATAATTACAGACTAGCTATTCTCTTAAATAGTCAACGAGGTAAGAATTCAAATTTCCAGATTTGTTAAGAAGAATTCAGGCTGCAATGATTTTTTGTTTTTGATTTTTTATTCATTTATTTATTTATTTCATATTGATGCTCCAGGGAAGCAGTTCTTTGCCTTATTGGTTTTGTCGTTTATCAGTTGTATGGTTGTTTGTATACGATGAATATGAATGAAAAAAATCGACACATGATAAACATTAAGGTCAAGCTGGGAATGTAACAAAAACGAGCAGTCACTATCAACAGTGAAAGTGAGGAAAGTGATAACACATGATTTTATATAGTATCAAACACATCCTGTGTTCACTGTCATGTTCGTTATTATATTTCTGAAGGAATAAGACTGTATATAAATGGTAAATATGTGGCCAATCTGATCATATGTAAAGTATTATTATAAAATATGTTTAATTAAATCAGTACAGTGTACAGTCAACTATCGGGAACTTATGTCTCTCCAATATAATGTAAAGTGGAGTGAAGGTCATGGATAGAACAAGAATATTCCATTATGATGTAAAGAACAGATACGTATTTACAGAGCAAGAAAACATAGGACATAAGACATTTACAAAACATATAAAGCATTGAAATTCATAATAATCTCATGGTAGACTGACAAAAATAGGTTAACTCTACATGTCGGTCTGGCATATTACACGTATCATTACCTCTACAGACCCCTCCGTCAAGGTGATATCACTCCATACAAACATCACACCTGTCTGACATGTTACACGTATAGTTACCTCTACAGACCCCTCCGTCAAGGTGATATCACTCCATACATACATCACACCTGTCTGACATGGTACACGTATAGTTACCTCTACAGACCCCTCCGTCAAGGTGATATCCCTCCACACATTCGTCACACCTGCCGATCTGACATGTTACACGTGTAATCGATGCACAATGAGGGATAGGATAGTTCCAGGTACAATCTATAATCAAACGTTTTCACTCAGCTATAATATCGAATAAAAATGTAAAGCAATAACGTCCAAAGACTTTGTTTGATATGTAGGAGATATGTATGCAGATTTATTTTACAGCAGTATTCTCAAAACTTACTGCGGTCTTATGTAATACGATTTTATTCTCCCTTAGAATAACAACATTTACTATCCCTTACCCATCAGCTTTATCTTACAAAGTATAGCATTATTAGCAGTTCATGCTAGGTTTAACCCTTTTTAGAAATAATCTAATTGCTTGCTACTTGCTCGACAGCATATATAATCATATTATCACTTTCGATCAAGTAGAAATTATTAAACAGGTCTGCCTTTCTGAAGTCCTTAATGGAGTTTTATATACCATACGAACAGACTTAAGTTTGGCTATATTCTCCCATCATTATCACTGGTCAACTAAGCATATACCGCATACTGATGTAGATGTGGGACTTACAAGGTATTCATCGTTAAGTATTTACATTGCCGTTTTCTCCGGGCGCTTCGGTTTTCTCCCACTTTAATACCAATTAAGCGCTTTCATACAGGCCATCGAAAGTGATTTATATTAGTTAAATAACTTGTTTCGGAATCGATATAAAATTAATAAAGTGTATTATATTATCGGATTCACTGTTAATTAACGATTGCTTGCTTCAAGTTTAAGAGGTCCCCATAATATATACATTAACAAGAATAACACTACCTTGATGCTGTAGGAGCCATGACGGCTTACTGTCGTCTGCTGGCTGGTCGGTCTGTATCCAACAGTTACACGTGAACGTGTAGACATGATTATCTTCGTCCTCCATTGTCACCTAAACATGTTTAATCATCGGCGGCATTATACCAAGCAAACTATTACAAGGGTAGCAAAAGTAATGAGATTTAACTATTTAAAGAAAGAATGATTGTAGTGATAATTCGTTATGACATACATAAAGCATTCACAAATAACATACATTGTAATCTAATATATATTCGCGTCGATTTTTTTTTCAACATATTTTATTGACAATAAAGGGATCAGACAACAGGCAAGCCTATATTAGTCTTCTCCCACAAGCCTATATTAGTCTTCTTCGCGTGGATCGTTGTTCACGTAAGTGACCTGGCGATAAATATAGCCGCAATTTCTTTCAAATGCATGTAAAGTAGAGCCAATAAGTTAAATTTAGTGTGTAAAGTCAATGAGGTCTAGATCACAAAGATAAATCAACATGTAAAGTTAATGAGGTCTAGATCACAAAGATAAATCAACATGTAAAGTCAATGAGGTCTAGATCACAAAGATAAATCAACATGTAAAGTCAATGAGGTCTAGATCACAAAGATAAATCAACATGTAAAGTCAATGAGGTCTAGATCACAAAGATAAATCAACATGTAAAGTCAATGAGGTCTAGATCACAAAGATCACAAAGATCACAAAGATAAATCAACATGTAAAGTCAATGAGGTCTAGATCACAAAGATAAATCATGTAAAGTCAATGAGGTCTAGATCACAAAGATAAATCATGTAAAGTCAATGAGGTAGATCACAAAGTCAAAGATGTCAAAGATGAGTCTAGTCAACATGTAAAGTCAATGAGGTCTAGATCACAAAGATAAATCAACATGTAAAGTCAAAATCACAAAGATAAATCAACATGTAAAGTCAATGATGTCTAGATCACAAAGATAAATCAACATGTAAAGTCAATGATGTCTAGATCACAAAGATAAATCAACAAATGTAAAGTCAATGAGGTCTAGATCACAAAGATAAATCAACATGTAAAGTCAATGAGGTCTAGATCACAAAGATAAATCAACATGTAAAGTCAATGAGGTCTAGATCACAAAGATAAATCAACATGTAAAGTCAATGAGGTCTAGATCACAAAGATAAATCAGCATGTAAAGTCAATGAGGTCTAGATCACAAAGATAAATCAACATGTAAAGTCAATGATGTCTAGATCACAAAGATAAATCAACATGTAAAGTCAATGAGGTCTAGATCACAAAGATAAATCAGCATGTAAAGTCAATGAGGTCTAGATCACAAAGATAAATCAACATGTAAAGTCAATGAGGTCTAGATCACAAAGATAAATCAACATGTAAAGTCAATGAGGTCTAGATCACAAAGATAAATCAACATGTAAAGTCAATGAGGTCTAGATCACAAAGATAAATCAACATGTAAAGTCAATGAGGTCTAGATCACAAAGATAAATCAACATGTAAAGTCAATGAGGTCTAGATCACAAAGATAAATCAACATGTAAAGTCAATGAGGTCTAGATCACAAAGATAAATCAACATGTAAAGTCAATGAGGTCTAGATCACAAAGATAAATCAACATGTAAAGTCAATGAGGTCTAGATCACAAAGATAAATCAACATGTAAAGTCAATGAGGTCTAGATCACAAAGATAAATCAACATGTAAAGTCAATGAGGTCTAGATCACAAAGATAAATCAACATGTAAAGTCAATGAGGTCTAGATCACAAAGATAAATCAACATGTAAAGTCAATGAGGTCTAGATCACAAAGATAAATCAACATGTAAAGTCAATGAGGTCTAGATCACAAAGATAAATCAACATGTAAAGTCAATGAGGTCTAGATCACAAAGATAAATCAACATGTAAAGTCAATGAGGTCTAGATCACAAAGATAAATCAACATGTAAAGTCAATGAGGTCTAGATCACAAAGATAAATCAACATGTAAAGTCAATGATGTCTAGATCACAAAGATAAATCAACATGTAAAGTCAATGAGGTCTAGATCACAAAGATAAATCAACATGTAAAGTCAATGAGGTCTAGATCACAAAGATAAATCAACATGTAAAGTCAATGAGGTCTAGATCACAAAGATAAATCAACATGTAAAGTCAATGAGGTCTAGATCACAAAGATAAATCAACATGTAAAGTCAATGAGGTCTAGATCACAAAGATAAATCAACATGTAAAGTCAATGAGGTCTAGATCACAAAGATAAATCAACATGTAAAGTCAATGAGGTCTAGATCACAAAGATAAATCAACATGTAAAGTCAATGAGGTCTAGATCACAAAGATAAATCAACATGTAAAGTCAATGAGGTCTAGATCACACAAAGTAAATCAAATCAACATGTAAAGTCAATGAGGTCTAGATCACAAAGATAAATCAACATGTAAAGTCAATGAGGTCTAGATCACAAAGATAAATCAACATGTAAAGTCAATGAGGTCTAGATCACAAAGATAAATCAACATAAAGTCAATGAGTCTAGATCACAAAGATAAATCAACATGTAAAGTCAATGAGGTCTAGATCACAAAGATAAATCAACATGTAAAGTCAATGAGGTCTAGATCACAAAGATAAATCAACATGTAAAGTCAATGAGGTCTAGATCACAAGATAAACAAAGTAAAGTCAAGAATCTAATCACAAAGATAATCAACATGTAAAGTCAATGAGGTCTAGATCACAAAGATAAATCAACATGTAAAGTCAATGAGGTCTAGATCACAAAGATAAATCAACATGTAAAGTCAATGATGTCTAGATCACAAAGATAAATCAGCATGTAAAGTCAATGAGGTCTAGATCACAAAGATAAATCAACATGTAAAGTCAATGATGTCTAGATCACAAAGATAAATCAACATGTAAAGTCAATGAGGTCTAGATCACAAAGATAAATCAACATGTAAAGTCAATGAGGTCTAGATCACAAAGATAAATCAACATGTAAAGTCAATGAGGTCTAGATCACAAAGATAAATCAACATGTAAAGTCAATGAGGTCTAGATCACAAAGATAAATCAACATGTAAAGTCAATGAGCAGATACAAAGATAAATCAACATGTAAAGTCAATGAGGTCTAGATCACAAAGATAAATCAACATGTAAAGTCAATGATGTCTAGATCACAAAGATAAATCAACATGTAAAGTCAATGAGGTCTAGATCACAAAGATAAATCAACATGTAAAGTCAATGAGGTCTAGATCACAAAGATAAATCAACATGTAAAGTCAATGAGTCTAGATCACAAAGTCACATGTAAAGTCAATGAGGTCTAGATCACAAAGATAAATCAACATGTAAAGTCAATGATGTCTAGATCACAAAGATAAATCAACATGTAAAGTCAATGAAGTCCTAGATCACAAAGATAATAAATCAACATGTAAAGTCAATGATGTCTAGATCACAAAGATAAATCAACATGTAAAGTCAATGAGGTCTAGATCACAAAGATAAATCAACATGTAAAGTCAATGAGGTCTAGATCACAAAGATAAATCAACATGTAAAGTCAATGAGGTCTAGATCACAAAGATAAATCAACATGTAAAGTCAATGAGGTCTAGATCACAAAGATAAATCAACATGTAAAGTCAATGAGGTCTAGATCACAAAGATAAATCAACATGTAAAGTCAATGAGGTCTAGATCACAAAGATAAATCAACATGTAAAGTCAATGAGGTCTAGATCACAAAGATAAATCAACATGTAAAGTCAATGAGGTCTAGATCACAAAGATAAATCAACATGTAAAGTCAATGAGGTCTAGATCACAAAGATAAATCAACATGTAAAGTCAATGAGGTCTAGATCACAAAGATAAATCAACATGTAAAGTCAATGATGTCTAGATCACAAAGATAAATCAACATGTAAAGTCAATGAGGTCTAGATCACACAAAGATAAATCAACATGTAAAGTCAATGAGGTCTAGATCACAAAGATAAATCAACATGTAAAGTCAATGAGGTCTAGATCACAAAGATAAATCAACATGTAAAGTCAATGATGTCTAGATCACAAAGATAAATCAACATGTAAAGTCAATGATGTCTAGATCACAAAGTTAAATCAACATGTAAAGTCAATGAGGTCTAGATCACAAAGATAAATCAACATGTAAAGTCAATGAGGTCTAGATCACAAAGATAAATCAACATGTAAAGTCAATGAGGTCTAGATCACAAAGATAAATCAACATGTAAAGTCAATGAGGTCTAGATCACAAAGATAAATCAACATGTAAAGTCAATGAGGTCTAGATCACAAAGTTAAATCAACATGTAAAGTCAATGAGGTCTAGATCACAAAGATAAATCAACATGTAAAGTCAATGAGGTCTAGATCACAAAGATAAAATCAACATGTAAAGTCAATGAGGTCTAGATCACAAAGATAAATCAACATGTAAAGTCAATGATGTCTAGATCACAAAGATAAATCAACATGTAAAGTCAATGAGGTCTAGATCACAAAGATAAATCAACATGTAAAGTCAATGAGGTCTAGATCACAAAGATAAATCAACATGTAAAGTCAATGAGGTCTAGATCACAAAGATAAATCAACATGTAAAGTCAATGAGGTCTAGATCACAAAGATAAATCAACATGTAAAGTCAATGAGGTCTAGATCACAAAGATAAATCAACATGTAAAGTCAATGATGTCTAGATCACAAAGATAAATCAACATGTAAAGTCAATGAGGTCTAGATCACAAAGATAAATCAACATGTAAAGTCAATGAGGTCTAGATCACAAAGATAAATCAACATGTAAAGTCAATGAGGTCTAGATCACAAAGATAAATCAACATGTAAAGTCAATGAGGTCTAGATCACAAAGATAAATCAACATGTAAAGTCAATGAGGTCTAGATCACAAAGATAAATCAGCATGTAAAGTCAATGAGGTCTAGATCACAAAGATAAATCAACATGTAAAGTCAATGATGTCTAGATCACAAAGATAAATCAACATGTAAAGTCAATGAGGTCTAGATCACAAAGATAAATCAACATGTAAAGTCAATGAGGTCTAGATCACAAAGATAAATCAACATGTAAAGTCAATGAGGTCTAGATCACAAAGATAAATCAACATGTAAAGTCAATGAGGTCTAGATCACAAAGATAAATCAACATGTAAAGTCAATGAGGTCTAGATCACAAAGATAAATCAGTCACAATGTAAAGTCAATGAGGTCTAGATCACCAAAGATAAATCAACATGTAAAGTCAATGAGGTCTAGATCACAAAGATAAATCAACATGTAAAGTCAATGAGGTCTAGATCACAAAGATAAATCAACATGTAAAGTCAATGAGGTCTAGATCACAAAGATAAATCAACATGTAAAGTCAATGATGTCTAGATCACAAAGATAAATCAAGCATGTAAAGTCAATGAGGTCTAGATCACAAAGATAAATCAACATGTAAAGTCAATGAGGTCTAGATCACAAAGATAAATCACATGTAAAGTCAATGAGGTCTAGATCACAAAGATAAATCAACATGTAAAGTCAATGAGGTCTAGATCACAAAGTTAAATCAACATGTAAAGTCAATGAGGTCTAGATCACAAAGATAAATCACATGTAAAGTCAATGATGTCTAGATCACAAAGATAAATCAACATGTAAAGTCAATGAGGTCTAGATCACAAAGATAAATCAACATGTAAAGTCAATGAGGTCTAGATCACAAAGATAAATCAACATGTAAAGTCAATGAGGTCTAGATCACAAAGATAAATCAACATGTAAAGTCAATGAGGTCTAGATCACAAAGATAAATCAACATGTAAGTCAATGAGGTCTAGATCACAAAGATAAATCAACATGTAAAGTCAATGAGGTTTAGATCACAAAAGATAAATCAAAATGTAAAGTCAATGAGGTCTAGATCATGTTACAAAGATAAATCAACATCCATACATACATCACACCTGTCTGACATGTTACACGTATAGTGACCTCTACAGACCCCTCCGTCAAGGTGATATCCCTCCATACATACATCACACCTGTCTGACATGTTACACGTATAGTTACCTCTACAGACCCCTCCGTCAAGGTGATATCCCTCCATACATACATCACACCTGTCTGACATGTTACACGTATAGTTACCTCTACAGACACCTCCGTCCAGGTGATATCCCTCCATACATACATCACACCTGTCTGATATGTTACACGTATAGTTACCTCTACAGACACCTCCGTCCAGGTGATATCCCTCCATACATACATCACACCTGTCTGACATGTTACACGTATAGTTAACTCTACAGACACCTCCGTCCAGGTGATATCCCTCCATACATACATCACACCTGTCTGATATGTTACACGTATAGTTACCTCTACAGACCCCTCCGTCCAGGTGATATCCCTCCATACATACATTACACCTGTCTGACATGTTACACGTATAATTACCTCTACAGACCCCTCCGTTAAGGTGATATCCCTCCATACATACATCACACCTGTCTGACATGTTACACGTATAGTTAACTCTACAGACCCCTCCGTTAAGGTGATATCCCTCCATACATACATCACACCTGTCTGACATGTTACACGTATAGTTACCCCTACAGACCCCTCCGTCAAGGTGATATCCCTCCATACATAAATCACACCTGTCTGACATGTTACACGTATAGTTACCTCTACAGACCCCTCCGTCAAGGTGATATCCCTCCATACATACATCACACATGTCTGACATGTTACACGTATAGTTACCTCTACAGACCCCTCCGTCAAGTTGATATCCGTCCATACATACATCACACTTGTCTGACATGTTACACGTATAGTTACCTCTACAGACCCCTCCGTCAAGGTGATATCCGTCCATACATACATCGCACCTGTCTGACATGTTACACGTATAGTTACCTCTACAAACACCTCCGTCAAGATGATATCCCTCCAAACACTCATCGCATCTGCCTGTTTGACAGGTTACACGCCTTATCGTATCACAGCTCGAAATCGGTTCATTCCAATGACAATCTGTGAAATGTTAGTGTAGATTAGACCATGGTTATGAAGGGAGTTAATAAAGTTAAAAGATTTGTCCTTATTGGATAATTCGTCAGTAATATATTGACAATATATGGGCATATATACATATATACACAATATACATTGTGTGTATATTACTCTTATATAAAGAGCTGAACGGTTAGGAGTAATTGTATGACTGTATCATGGAATGATACTCGTGTATCATAAATCAGACGTGGCTGGATGTCCATTAAATTAAACCTCATTCCGTATGTAATGGTTTTAATTAATCTGTGAACACTTACATGTTACATTTTGATACAATTAAGCTTGAGTTACCGTGAATTTGGACCATTAAAATATTGCACTTTATATATTTTCAAAACAAAAGTTAGAAACAATTTATTGGTCAACATAACTTATGTAAAAGATAAACACTTAATCCAAATTAAAGCAATGATATTCCTACTTTCAGAGGGAAGAAGCCATGATGGTTTGCTGTCGTCTGCCTGCTGGTCTGTCTGTATCCAGCAGTTACAGAAGAACATGTAGATTCGATGACTTTCATCAACCATTGTTACCTTTAAGTATACAATTATGTTCATTGTCTATTCATGGTTACGTCACACACATCAAATGTAAAAACAAATCAGAGGTACACAATAATATGATGTGGTCAGTTATACCCAATTACCAAATATAAAAAATAGGACATCGTCAAAAGACAAACCTTGACATAAATGTATATAATAAAGATGATTAGAGCTTTAAGGTAAAACATCTTAAATAATTAATGGATTGATATTGGGTAGTTATATGTTTTATATAAAATTTACAAAACTTCCTTTGAAATCATGCAAAAATTGTATTATTATATAACGGATTACCATAACTTGAATCTTGGTTCGAGTTGTACAACTCCTTAGACATCCTAATGTTACGAGGTGTACTACAAAATGGATCGTTTAAGTAAAACTATAAAGCATTTGTAACACTGCATAGCAGTTCAGGTTAAATGCATTATATATATACTATATTCTATACTGTAGATGTTAAAGTATGCACTTGTCTAAATTGAATGTGAAAAGTAATCTCGTTTTCACGATTTCTTAGTTGCGTATTACATAGCTAGCTGCTCTCGCGGTTAGGTATTGCTTTTGAGGTCATGTTTCTAAGTGTAACGTCATTTTTTTTTTCTCAGAGAAAACGATGTGAGTGTTGATCACAAAATATGACAAAACAATGAATACCTAACCGCAAGGGAGATAACTTTCTAATTTGCAAAAAGGTGGATTATCTCACCAGTCGCAGACGTACACCGTCGACGCCTGATTGATGGAGCCTGATAGATGTGACTTTGCCGACGGCTCCTTCGTAGATTATTTGCCTTGTCTCACCAATTTTGAAGCTATTACCGAGACTGATGTTAGAGACAGTAGAAATAGTTCCGGTCACATCCATATAAATGGTATCAATAGAATCAGAGTGATCCATCTCGTCGACATATACAGTGATAGTCCACAGTTCACCTGTAATTAACAACGACACCACACTCAAAAGCATTTAAATGAAAATTAATTATTTTATACAGTTATCTCTATGTCAAGGTGATATACCTCCATACATACATCTCACTTGTCTTCCATGCTTGACAGGGTTATCACGCGATTGCTAGGGAAAACATAACTCTGTCTTTACCGGGGAAGGGAACAGACAGCTCACACGCGCTAGAAAATGACGTGACGTCATCAATAAATGCGGTGCCTAATGTCGGCGACGTCATTAATTTTGACGCACTATAACGTTCCTTTGATTGCGGCGCATTGAAAATGTTTCATAATGTTTCGTTAAAGTATGGGAGATAGAGTCAAACATGGGTCTATCAAGTGGACACGGATATCTCAACCATCTAGAAATATATTGCCCGCCAACCCTCGGCATGCCTCCGGTTGACCATCAAAAGTCTTTCACTCGGGTTGAGATATCCCTGTTCACTTGACAGACCGTTGTAAGATTATATTAGTCTAACATGTTAAACGTACATGTATAGTTACCTATACAGACCCCTCGGTCAAGGTGATATCCCTCAATACATACATCACACCTGTCTGACATGTTACACGTATAGTTACCACTACAGACCCCTCCGTCAAGGTGATAGCCATTCATACATACATCACACTTGTCTGACATGTTCCACGTGTAATTACCACTACAGACCCCTCCGTCAAGCTGATATCCCTCCATACATACATCACACCTGTCTGACATGTTACACGTATAGTTACCTCTACAGACCCCTCCGTCACGGTGATATCCCTCCATACATACATCACACCTGGCTGACATGTTACACGTATAGTGACCTATACAGAACCCTCCGTCAAGCTGATATCCCTCTTTACATACATCACACCTGTCTGACATATTACACGTATAATTACCTCTACAGACCCCTCCGTCAAGGTGATATCCCTCCATACATACATCACACCTGTCTGACATGTTTCAAGTATAATTACCTCTACATTCCCCTCCGTCAAGTTGATATCCCTCCATACATACATCACACCTGTCTGACATGTTACACGTATAGTTACATCTACAGACCCTCCGTCAAGCTGATATCCCTCTTTACATACATCACACCTGTCTGACATGTTACATGTATAGTTACCTCTACAGACCCCTCCGTCAATGTGAAATCCCTCCATACATACATCACACCTGTCTGACATGTTACATGTATAGTTACCTCTACAGACCCCTCCGTCAAAGTGATATCCATCCATACATACATCACACCTGTCTCACATGTTACACGTATAGTTACCTCTACAGACCCCTCCGTCAAGGTGATATCCCTCCATACATACATCACACCTGTCTGACATGTTACAAGTATAGTTACCTCAACATACTCCTCCGTCAAGGTGATATCCCTCCATACCATACATACATCACACCTGTCTGACATGTTACACGTATAGTTACATCTTCAGACCCCTCCGTCAAGTTGATATCCCTCCATACATACATCACAACTCTCTGACATGTTACACGTATAGTTACCTCTACAGACCCCTCCGTCAAGGTGATATCCCTCCATACATTCATCACACTTGTCTGACATGTTACACGTATAGTTACCTCTACAGACCCCTCTGTCAAGGTGATATCCCTCCATACATACATCACACTTGTCTGACATGTTACACGTATAGTTACATCTACAGACCCCTCCGTCAAGTTGATATCCCTCCATACATACATCACACCTCTCTGACATGTTACACGTATAGTTACCTCTATAGACCCCTCCGTCAAGGTGATATCCCTCCATACATTCATCACACTTGTCTGACATGTTACACGTATAGTTACCTCTACAGACCCCTCTGTCAAGGTGATATCCCTCCATACATACATCACACCTGTCTGACATGTTACACGTATAGTTACCTCTACAGACCCCTCCGTCAAGGTGATATCCCTCCATACATACATCACACCTGTCTGACATGTTACACGTATAGTTACCTCTACAGACCCCTCCGTCAAGGTGATATCCCTCCATACATACATCACACCTGTCTGACATGTTACACGTATAGTTACCTCTACAGACTCCTCCGTCAAGGTGATATCCCTCCATACATACATTACATCTGTAGGTGTGGCATCCTACGCGTTCCACAGTGGCACAGTTAGGGATGGCATCCCAGTAACAATCTATTATCATAAAAAACAGAACTCATCTCTGATTTTGAAAACTTGTTAATTTCTTTCTGTTTTAAAGATATGGATTATAATTTTAGATCGGGTAAAAAGCTTTTGTTATGCTCGAATAACATAACAAAATACCATTGTCAGCAGTTCACAAATTATAACTGATTGGTGAGCATTTCATATAGTAGGTGATTACTTTACAAAGTCTATGAATAATAAACGTCAAAATCACATTTTGACGGTAAAGCTCAAATCACGACTTTAAGTAATAATATATATCAATTTACAATATTAAATGAAAAACACGCCATATAAAAATGTATTAACATTTGTGGCAGATGAAATGTTTTAATATACAGAATAATCGTTTTCGTACGGATGCAAATGAATAGAGAAAAGAAAAGGTTTAGAAATATTTAGTATAATATGTTACACTGGTTAAATGTCCAATGAATAGCAAGTAAAGCGTACTCTCAGACAATATCATCCAAAACGGTTTGCTGTCGTCTGCCGGCTGATCTGTCTGTATCCAACAGTTACACGTGAACGTGTACTGGCGGCCATCGTTATCGTCCATTGTCACCTGATTTGAACATATTCAAAACAATTCAAAATGTAACAATCCAAACAATGAAACTATCCTTAAAAATATATCATTTGAGGGTAAGTTTAAGTTATCAAGCTACAGTGTAAAAGAAAAATGAGGAGTCTAAAATAAATATGACAAAGTATATCTCCATACCAATCTACTAATGATATGTCACGTTTATATAGAGGACACTCTGATACCAATCTACTAATGATGTGTCACGTTTATATAGAGGACACACTGATACCAATCTACTAACGATGTGTCACGTTTATATAGAGGGCACACTGATACCAATCTACTAATGATATGTCACGTTTATATAGAGGCACACTGATACCAATCTACTAATGATATGTCACGTTTATATAGAGGGCACTCTGATACCAATCTACTAATGATATGTCACGTTTATATAGAGGACACTCTGATACCAATCTAATAATGATATGTCACGTTTATATAGAGGACACACTGATACCAATCTACTAATGATATGTCACGTTTATATAGAGGGCACTCTGATACCAATCTACTAATGATATGTCACGTTTATATAGAGGGCACACTGATACCAATCTACAAAATGATATGTCATCGTTTATATAGAGGGCACTCTGATACCAATCTACTAATGATATGTCACGTTTATATAGAGGGCACACTGATACCAATCTACAAATGATATGTCACGTTTATATAGAGGGCACACTGATACCAATCTACAAATGATATGTCACGTTTATATAGAGGGCACACTGATACCAATCTAAAATAATGATATGTCACGTTTATATAGAGGGCACACTGATACCAATCTATAAAATGATATATCACGTTTATATAGAGGGCACACTGATACCAATCTACTAATGATATGTCACGTTTATATAGAGGGCACACTGATACCAATCTACTAATGATATGTCACGTTTATATAGAGGGCACACTGATACCAATCTATAAAATAATGATATATCACGTTTATATAGAGGGCACACTGATACCAATCTATAAAATAATGATATGTCACGTTTATATAGAGGACACACTGATACCAATCTACTAATGATATGTCACGTTTATATAGAGGGCACACTGATACCAATCTACTAATGATATGTCACGTTTATATAGAGGGCACACTGATACCAATCTACTAATGATATGTCACGTTTATATAGAGGGCACACTGATACCAATCTACTAATGATATGTCACGTTTATATAGAGGGCACACTGATACCAATCTACTAATGATATGTCACGTTTATATAGAGGGCACACTGATACCAATCTACTAATGATATATCACGTTTATATAGAGGACACACTGATACCAATCTACTAATGATATGTCACGTTTATATAGAGGGCACACTGATACCAATCTATAAAAAATGATATATCACGTTTATATAGAGGGCACTCTGATACCAATCTATAAAATAATGATATGTCACGTTTATATAGAGGACACACTGATACCAATCTACTAATGATATATCACGTTTATATAGAGGGCACACTGATACCAATCTACTAATGATATGTCACGTTTATATAGAGGGCACACTGATACCAATCTACTAATGATATGTCACGTTTATATAGAGGGCACACTGATACCAATCTACAAATGATATGTCACGTTTATATAGAGGACACACTGATACCAATCTACTAATGATATGTCACGTTTATATAGAGGACACACTGATACCAATCTACTAATGATATGTCACGTTTATATAGAGGGCACACTGATACCAATCTACTAATATGATATGTCACGTTTATGAGGGCATAGAGGACACACTGATACCAATCTACTAATGATATGTCACGTTTATATAGAGGGCACACTGATACCAATCTATAAAATAATGATATGTCACGTTTATATAGAGGACACACTGATACCAATCTATAAAATAATGATATATCACGTTTATATAGAGGACACACTGATACCAATCTACTAATGATATATCACGTTTATATAGAGGGCACACTGATACCAATCTACTAATGATATATCACGTTTATATAGAGGGCACACTGATACCAATCTATAAAATAATGATATGTCACGTTTATATAGAGGGCACACTGATACCAATCTACTAATGATATGTCACGTTTATATAGAGGACACACTGATACCAATCTACTAATGATATGTCACGTTTATATAGAGGACACACTGATACCAATCTACTAATGATATGTCACGTTTATATAGAGGACACACTGATACCAATCTACTAATGATATGTCACGTTTATATAGAGGACACACTGATACCAATCTACTAATGATATATCACGTTTATATAGAGGGCACACTGATACCAATCTATAAAATAATGATATGTCACGTTTATATAGAGGGCACACTGATACCAATCTACTAATGATATATCACGTTTATATAGAGGGCACACTGATACCAATCTATAAAATAATGATATGTCACGTTTATATAGAGGACACACTGATACCAATCTACTAATGATATGTCACGTTTATATAGAGGGAACACACTGATACCAATCTACTAATGATATGTCACGTTTATATAGAGGACACACTGATACCAATCTACTTAAAATAATGATATGTCACGTTTATATAGAGGACACACTGATACCAATCTACTAATGATATGTCACGTTTATATAGAGGACACACTGATACCAATCTACTAATGATATGTCACGTTTATATAGAGGGACACACTGATACCAATCTACTAATGATATGTCACGTTTATATAGAGGACACATGATCCAATTTATAATGATATTCACGTTTATATAGAGGGACCACTACTGATACCAATCTACTAATGATATGTCACGTTTATATAGAGGGCACACTGATACCAATCTACAAATGATATGTCACGTTTATATAGAGGGCACACTGATACCAATCTACTAATGATATATCACGTTTATATAGAGGGCACACTGATACCAATCTATAAAATAATGATATATCACGTTTATATAGAGGGCACACTGATACCAATCTACTAATGATATGTCACGTTTATATAGAGGACACACTGATACCAATCTAAATAATGATATGTCACGTTTATATAGAGGGCACACTGATACCAATCTACTAATGATATGTCACGTTTATATAGAGGGCACACTGATACCAATCTACTAATGATATGTCACGTTATATAGAGGGCACACTGATACCAATCTACTAAGATATATCACGTTTATATAGAGGCACCTGATACCAATCTACTAATGATATGTCACGTTTATATAGAGGGCACACTGATACCAATCTATACTAATGATATGTCACGTTTATATTAGAGGGCACACTGATACCAATCTACTAATGATATGTCACGTTTATATAGAGGGCACACTGATACCAATCTACTAATGATATGTCACGTTTATATAGAGGGCACTCTGATACCAATCTACTAATGATATGTCACGTTTATATAGAGGGCACACTGATACCAATCTACTAATGATATATCACGTTTATATAGAGGACACACTGATACCAATCTACTAATGATATATCACGTTTATATAGAGGACACACTGATACCAATCTACTAATGATATGTCACGTTTATATAGAGGACACACTGATACCAATCTACTAATGATATGTCACGTTTATATAGAGGACACACTGATACCAATCTACTAATGATATTCACGTTTATATAGAGGGCACACTGATACCAATCTACTAATGATATGTCACGTTTATATAGAGGGCACACTGATACCAATCTACTAATGATATGTCACGTTTATATAGAGGGCACACTGATACCAATCTACTAATGATATGTCACGTTTATATAGAGGACACACTGATACCAATCTACTAATGATATGTCACGTTTATATAGAGGGCACACTGATACCAATCTACTAATGATATGTCACGTTTATATAGAGGACACACTGATACCAATCTACTAATGATATGTCACGTTTATATAGAGGACACACTGATACCAATCTACTTATGATATGTCACGATAGAGGACATGATACCAATCTACTAATGATATTATATAGAGGACACTCTGATACCAATCTATAAAATAATGATATGTCACGTTTATATAGAGGGCACACTGATACCAATCTACTAATGATATGTCACGTTTATATAGAGGGCACACTGATACCAATCTACTAATGATATGTCACGTTTATATAGAGGGCACACTGATACCAATCTACTAATGATATGTCACGTTTATATAGAGGACACTCTGATACCAATCTACTAATGATATGTCACGTTTATATAGAGGGCACTCTGATACCAATCTATAAAATAATGATATATCACGTTTATATAGAGGGCACTCTGATACCAATCTATAAAATAATGATATATCACGTTTATATAGAGGGCACACTGATACCAATCTACTAATGATATATCACGTTTATATAGAGGACACACTGATACCAATCTATAAAATAATGATATGTCACGTTTATATAGAGGGCACACTGATACCAATCTACTAATGATATATCACGTTTATATAGAGGGCACACTGATACCAATCTACAAATGATATGTCACGTTTATATAGAGGGCACTCTGATACCAATCTACTAATGATATGTCACGTTTATATAGAGGGCACACTGATACCAATCTACTAATGATATGTCACGTTTATATAGAGGACACACTGATACCAATCTACTAATGATATGTCACGTTTATATAGAGGGCATACTGATACCAATCTACTAATGATATGTCACGTTTATATAGAGGGCACACTGATACCAATCTATAAACCAATCTACTAATGATATATCACGTTTATATAGAGGGCACACTGATACCAATCTATAAAATAATGATATATCACGTTTATATAGAGGGCACACTGATACCAATCTACTAATGATATGTCACGTTTATATAGAGGACACACTGATACCAATCTACTAATGATATGTCACGTTTATATAGAGGGCACACTGATACCAATCTACTAATGATATGTCACGTTTATATAGAGGACACACTGATACCAATCTATAAAATAATGATATATCACGTTTATATAGAGGGCACACTGATACCAATCTATAAAATAATGATATATCACGTTTATATAGAGGGCACTCTGATACCAATCTATAAAATAATGATATATCACGTTTATATAGAGGACACACTGATACCAATCTACTAATGATATGTCACGTTTATATAGAGGACACACTGATACCAATCTACTAATGATATGTCACGTTTATATAGAGGACACACTGATACCAATCTACTAATGATATATCACGTTTATATAGAGGGCACACTGATACCAATCTACTAATGATATGTCACGTTTATATAGAGGGCACACTGATACCAATCTACTAATGATATGTCACGTTTATATAGAGGACACACTGATACCAATCTACTAATGATATGTCACGTTTATATAGAGGACACACTGATACCAATCTACTAATGATATGTCACGTTTATATAGAGGGCACACTGATACCAATCTACTAATGATATATCACGTTTATATAGAGGACACACTGATACCAATCTACTAATGATATATCACGTTTATATAGAGGGCACACTGATACCAATCTACTAATGATATATCACGTTTATATAGAGGGCACACTGATACCAATCTACTAATGATATGTCACGTTTATATAGAGGACACACTGATACCAATCTACTAATGATATATCACGTTTATATAGAGGACACACTGATACCAATCTACTAATGATATGTCACGTTTATATAGAGGGCACACTGATACCAATCTACTAATGATATGTCACGTTTATATAGAGGGCACACACTGATACCAATCTACTAATGATATGTCACGTTTATATAGAGGACACACTGATACCAATCTACTAATGATATATCACGTTTATATAGAGGGACACTCTGATACCAATCTACTAATGATATATATCACGTTTATATAGAGGGCACACACTGATACCAATCTACTAATGATATGTCACGTTTATATAGAGGACACACTGATACCAATCTACTAATGATATGTCACGTTTATATAGAGGGCACACTGATACCAATCTACTACTAATGATATGTCACGTTTATATAGAGGGCACACTGATACCAATCTACTAATGATGATATGTCACGTTTATATAGAGGGCACTCTGATACCAATCTACTAAAATGATATATCACGTTTATATAGAGGGCACACACTGATACCAATCTACTAATGATATGTCACGTTTATATAGAGGGCACACTGATACCAATCTACTAATGATATGTCACGTTTATATAGAGGACACACTGATACCAATCTACTAATGATATGTCACGTTTATATAGAGGACACACTGATACCAATCTACTAATGATATGTCACGTTTATATAGAGGGCACACTGATACCAATCTATAAAATAATGATATATCACGTTTATATAGAGGGCACACTGATACCAATCTACTAATGATATATCACGTTTATATAGAGGACACACTGATACCAATCTACTAATGATATGTCACGTTTATATAGAGGGCACACTGATACCAATCTACTAATGATATGTCACGTTTATATAGAGGACACACTGATACCAATCTACTAATGATATATCACGTTTATATAGAGGACACACTGATACCAATCTATAAAATAATGATATGTCACGTTTATATAGAGGGCACACTGATACCAATCTACTAATGATATGTCACGTTTATATAGAGGACACACTGATACCAATCTACTAATGATATGTCACGTTTATATAGAGGGCACACTGATACCAATCTACTAATGATATATCACGTTTATATAGAGGACACACTGATACCAATCTACTAATGATATATCACGTTTATATAGAGGGCACACTGATACCAATCTACTAATGATATGTCACGTTTATATAGAGGACACACTGATACCAATCTACTAATGATATATCACGTTTATATAGAGGGCACACTGATACCAATCTACTAATGATATGTCACGTTTATATAGAGGGCACACTGATACCAATCTACACTCACGTTTATATAGAGGACACACTGATACCAATCTACTAATGATATGTCACGTTTATATAGAGGGCACACTGATACCAATCTACTAATGATATATCACGTTTATATAGAGGGCACGCTGATACCAATCTATAAAATAATGATATGTCACGTTTATATAGAGGGCACACTGATACCAATCTACTAATGATATGTCACGTTTATATAGAGGGCACACTGATACCAATCTACTAATGATATATCACGTTTATATAGAGGGCACACTGATACCAATCTACTAATGATATGTCACGTTTATATAGAGGGCACACTGATACCAATCTACTAATGATATGTCACGTTTATATAGAGGACACACTGATACCAATCTACTAATGATATATCACGTTTATATAGAGGACACACTGATACCAATCTACTAATGATATGTCACGTTTATATAGAGGGCACACTGATACCAATCTACTAATGATATGTCACGTTTATATAGAGGGCACACTGATACCAATCTACTAATGATATGTCACGTTTATATAGAGGACACACTGATACCAATCTATAAAATAATGACATATCACGTTTATATAGAGGGCACACTGATACCAATCTACTAATGATATGTCACGTTTATATAGAGGGACACACTGATACCAATCTATTAATGATATATATCACGTTTTATATAGAGGGACACACTGATACCAATCTACTAATGATATGTACGTTTATATAGAGGGACTGATACCAATCTACTAATGATATGTCACGTTTATATAGAGGGCACACTGATACCAATCTACTAATGATATGTCACGTTTATATAGAGGGCACACTGATACCAATCTACTAATGATATGTCACGTTTATATAGAGGACACACTGATACCAATCTACTAATGATATGTCACGTTTATATAGAGGGCACACTGATACCAATCTACTAATGATATGTCACGTTTATATAGAGGGCACACTGATACCAATCTACTAATGATATATCACGTTTATATAGAGGGCACACTGATACCAATCTACTAATGATATGTCACGTTTATATAGAGGGCACACTGATACCAATCTACTAATGATATATCACGTTTATATAGAGGGCACACTGATAACCAATCTACTAATGATATGTCACGTTTTATATAGAGGACACACTGATACCAATCTACTAATGATATATCACGTTTTATATAGAGGGCACACTGATACCAATCTACTAATGATATGTCACGTTTATATAGAGGGCACACACTGATACCAATCTACTAATGATATGTCACGTTTATATAGAGGACACTCTGATACCAATCTACTAATGATATGTCACGTTTATATAGAGGGCACACTGATACCAATCTACTAATGATATGTCACGTTTATATAGAGGGCACTCTGATACCAATCTACTAATGATATGTCACGTTTATATAGAGGGCACACTGATACCAATCTACTAATGATATATCACGTTTATATAGAGGACCACACTGATACCAATCTACTAATGATATGTCACGTTTATATAGAGGGCACACTGATACCAATCTACTAATGATATGTCACGTTTATATAGAGGGCACACTGATACCAATCTACTAATGATATATCACGTTTATATAGAGGACACACTGATACCAATCTACTAATGATATATCACGTTTATATAGAGGGCACACTGATACCAATCTACTAATGATATATCACGTTTATATAGAGGGCACACTGATACCAATCTACTAATGATATGTCACGTTTATATAGAGGACACACTGATACCAATCTACTAATGATATATCACGTTTATATAGAGGGACACACTGATACCAATCTACAAATGATATGTCACGTTTATATAGAGGGCACACTGATACCAATCTACTAATGATATGTCACGTTTATATAGAGGGCACACTGATACCAATCTACTAATGATATGTCACGTTTATATAGAGGGCACACTGATACCAATCTACTAATGATATGTCACGTTTATATAGAGGACACACTGATACCAATCTACTAATGATATGTCACGTTTATATAGAGGGCACACTGATACCAATCTACTAATGATATGTCACGTTTATATAGAGGGCACTCTGATACCAATCTACTAATGATATGTCACGTTTATATAGAGGACACTCTGATACAATCTATATGTCACGTTTATATAGAGGACACACTGATACCAATCTACTAATGATATGTCACGTTTATATAGAGGGCACACTGATACCAATCTACTAATGATATGTCACGTTTATATAGAGGGCACACTGATACCAATCTACTAATGATATGTCACGTTTTATATAGAGGCCACTACTGATACCAATCTAGGGCTATACAACTAATGATATGTCACGTTTATATATAGAGGCACACTCTGATACCAATCTACTAATGATATGTCACGTTTATATAGAGGACACACTGATACCAATCTACTAATAATATGTCACGTTTATATAGAGGGCACACTGATACCAATCTACTAATGATATATCACGTTTATATAGAGGACACACTGATACCAATCTACTAATGATATGTCACGTTTATATAGAGGGCACACTGATACCAATCTACTAATGATATATCACGTTTATATAGAGGGCACACTGATACCAATCTACTAATGATATGTCACGTTTTATAGAGGGCACACTGATACCAATCTACTAATGATATGTCACGTTTATATAGAGGGCACACTGATACCAATCTACTAATGATATATCACGTTTATATAGAGGGCACACTGATACCAATCTACTAATGATATATCACGTTTATATAGAGGGCACACTGATACCAATCTACTAATGATATGTCACGTTTATATAGAGGACACTCTGATACCAATCTACTAATGATATATCACGTTTATATAGAGGGACACACTGATACCAATCTACTAATGATATATCACGTTTATATAGAGGGCACACTCTGATACCAATCTACTAATGATATGTCACGTTTATATAGAGGGCACACTGATACCAATCTACTAATGATATGTCACGTTTATATAGAGGACACACTGATACCAATCTACTAATGATATATCACGTTTATGATATATCACGTTTATATAGAGGGCACACTGATACCAATCTACTAATGATATGTCACGTTTATATAGAGGGCACACTGATACCAATCTACTAATGATATGTCACGTTTATATAGAGGGCACACTGATACCAATCTACTAATGATATATCACGTTTATATAGAGGACACACTGATACCAATCTACTAATGATATGTCACGTTTATATAGAGGGCACACTGATACCAATCTACTAATGATATGTCACGTTTTATATAGAGGGCACTCTGATACCAATCTACTAATGATATATCACGTTTATATAGAGGACACACTGATACCAATCTACTAATGATATGTCACGTTTATATAGAGGGCACACTGATACCAATCTACTAATGATATGTCACGTTTATATAGAGGGCACACTGATACCAATCTACTAATGATATATGTCACGTTTATATAGAGGCACACACTGATACCAATCTACTAATGATATGTCACGTTTATATAGAGGACACTCTGATACCAATCTACTAATGATATATCACGTTTATATAGAGGGCACACTGATACCAATCTACTAATGATATATCACTTTATATAGAGGACACACTGATACCAATCTACAAATGATATGTCACGTTTATATAGAGGGCACACTGATACCAATCTACTAATGATATGTCACGTTTATATAGAGGGCACACTGATACCAATCTACAAATGATATGTCACGTTTATATAGAGGGCACACTGATACCAATCTACTAATGATATGTCACGTTTATATAGAGGGCACACTGATACCAATCTACTACTAATGATATATCACGTTTTATATAGAGGGCACACTGATACCAATCTACTAATGATATGTCACGTTTATATAGAGGGCACACTGATACCAATCTACTAATGATATATCACGTTTATATAGAGGGCACACTGATACCAATCTACTAATGATATGTCACGTTTATATAGAGGGACACACTGATACCAATCTACTAATGATATGTCACGTTTATATAGAGGGCACACTGATATACCAATCTACTAATGATATGTCACGTTTATATAGAGGACACACTGATACCAATCTATAATGATATATCACGTTTATATAGAGGACACACTGATACCAATCTACTAATGATATATCACGTTTATATAGAGGGCACACTGATACCAATCTACTAATGATATATCACGTTTATATAGAGGACACACTGATACCAATCTACTAATGATATGTCACGTTTATATAGAGGGCACACTGATACCAATCTACTAATGATATATCACGTTTATATAGAGGGCACACTGATACCAATCTACTAATGATATGTCACGTTTATATAGAGGCACACTGATACCAATCTACTAATGATATGTCACGTTTATATAGAGGGCACACTGATACCAATCTACTAATGATATATCACGTTTATATAGAGGACACACTGATACCAATCTACTAATGATATGTCACGTTTATATAGAGGGCACTCTGATTACCAATCTACTAATGATATGTCACGTTTATATAGAGGCACACTGATACCAATCTACTAATGATATATCACGTTTTATATAGAGGACACACTGATACCAATCTACTAATGATATGTCACGTTTATATAGAGGGCACACTGATACCAATCTACTAATGATATGTCACGTTTATATAGAGGGCACACTGATACCAATCTACTAATGATATGTCACGTTTATATAGAGGGCACACTGATACCAATCTACTAATGATATATCACGTTTATATAGAGGGACACACACGATATAGAGCAACTGATATCTACTAAAAAATAATGATATATCACGTTTTATATAGAGGGCACACTGATACCAATCTACTAATGATATATCACGTTTATATAGAGGGCACTCTGATACCAATCTACTAATGATATGTCACGTTTATATAGAGGGCACACTGATACCAATCTACTAATGATATATCACGTTTATATAGAGGGCACACTGATACCAATCTACTAATGATATATCACGTTTATATAGAGGGCACACTGATACCAATCTATAAAATAATGATATATCACGTTTATATAGAGGGCACTCTGATACCAATCTATAAAATAATGATATATCACGTTTATATAGAGGGCACTCTGATACCAATCTACTAATGATATGTCACGTTTATATAGAGGGCACACTGATACCAATCTACTAATGATATGTCACGTTTATATAGAGGGCACACTGATACCAATCTACTAATGATATGTCACGTTTATATAGAGGGCACACTGATACCAATCTACTAATGATATATCACGTTTATATAGAGGACACACTGATACCAATCTATAAAATAATGATATATCACGTTTATATAGAGGGCACACTGATACCAATCTACTAATGATATGTCACGTTTATATAGAGGACACACTGATACCAATCTAAATAATGATATATCACGTTTATATAGAGGACACACTGATACCAATCTACTAATGATATGTCACGTTTATATAGAGGGCACACTGATACCAATCTACTAATGATATGTCACGTTTATATAGAGGACACACTGATACCAATCTACTAATGATATATCACGTTTATATAGAGGGCACACTGATACCAATCTACTAATGATATGTCACGTTTATATAGAGGACACACTGATACCAATCTACTAATGATATGTCACGTTTATATAGAGGGCACACTGATACCAATCTACTAATGATATGTCACGTTTATATAGAGGACACACTGATACCAATCTACTAATGATATGTCACGTTTATATAGAGGGCACACTGATACCAATCTACTAATGATATATCACGTTTATATAGAGGGCACACTGATACCAATCTACTAATGATATGTCACGTTTATATAGAGGGCACACTGATACCAATCTACTAATGATATGTCACGTTTATATAGAGGGCACTCTGATACCAATCTACTATAATGATATGTCACGTTTATATAGAGGGCACACTGATACCAATCTACTAATGATATGTCACGTTTATATAGAGGGCACACTGATACCAATCTACTAATGATATATCACGTTTATATAGAGGACACACTGATACCAATCTACTAATGATATGTCACGTTTATATAGAGGGCACACTGATACCAATCTACTAATGATATATCACGTTTATATAGAGGGCACACTGATACCAATCTACTAATGATATGTCACGTTTATATAGAGGGCACACTGATACCAATCTACTAATGATATATCACGTTTATATAGAGGGCACACTGATACCAATCTACTAATGATATGTCACGTTTATATAGAGGGCACACTGATACCAATCTACTAATGATATATCACGTTTATATAGAGGACACACTGATACCAATCTACTAATGATATATCACGTTTATATAGAGGGCACACTGATACCAATCTACTAATGATATGTCACGTTTATATAGAGGACACACTGATACCAATCTATAAAATAATGATATATCACGTTTATATAGAGGGCACACTGATACCAATCTATAAAATAATGATATATCACGTTTATATAGAGGACACACTGATACCAATCTACTAATGATATGTCACGTTTATATAGAGGACACACTGATACCAATCTACTAATGATATATCACGTTTATATAGAGGGCACACTGATACCAATCTACTAATGATATATCACGTTTATATAGAGGGCACACTGATACCAATCTACTAATGATATATCACGTTTATATAGAGGGCACACTGATACCAATCTACTAATGATATGTCACGTTTATATAGAGGACACACTGATACCAATCTATAAAATAATGATATGTCACGTTTATATAGAGGACACACTGATACCAATCTACTAATGATATGTCACGTTTATATAGAGGACACTCTGATACCAATCTACTAATGATATATCACGTTTATATAGAGGGCACTCTGATACCAATCTATAAAATAATGATATATCACGTTTATATAGAGGGCACACTGATACCAATCTACTAATGATATGTCACGTTTATATAGAGGGCACACTGATACCAATCTACTAATGATATGTCATCACGTTTATATAGAGGGCACACTGATACCAATCTACTAATGATATATCACGTTTATATAGAGGGCACACTGATACCAATCTACTAATGATATGTCACGTTTATATAGAGGGCACACTGATACCAATCTACTAATGATATGTCACGTTTATATAGAGGGCACACTGATACCAATCTACTAATGATATATCACGTTTATATAGAGGGCACACTGATACCAATCTATAAAATAATGATATATCACGTTTATATAGAGGGCACACTGATACCAATCTACTAATGATATGTCACGTTTATATAGAGGACACACTGATACCAATCTACTAATGATATGTCACGTTTATATAGAGGGCACACTGATACCAATCTACTAATGATATGTCACGTTTATATAGAGGGCACTCTGATACCAATCTACTAATGATATGTCACGTTTATATAGAGGGCACACTGATACCAATCTACTAATGATATGTCACGTTTATATAGAGGGCACACTGATACCAATCTACTAATGATATGTCACGTTTATATAGAGGGCACACTGATACCAATCTACTAATGATATATGTCACTTTTTATATAGAGGGCACACTGATACCAATCTACTAATGATATATCACGTTTATATAGAGGGCACTCTGATACCAATCTATAAAATAATGATATGTCACGTTTATATAGAGGGCACACTGATACCAATCTACTAATGATATAGTCACGTTTATATAGAGGACACTCTGATACCAATCTATAAAATAATGATATGTCACGTTTATATAGAGGACACTCTGATACCAATCTACTAATGATATGTCACGTTTATATAGAGGGCACACTGATACCAATCTACTAATGATATGTCACGTTTATATAGAGGGCACACTGATACCAATCTACTAATGATATGTCACGTTTATATAGAGGGCACACTGATACCAATCTACTAATGATATGTCACGTTTATATAGAGGACACACTGATACCAATCTATAAAATAATGATATGTCACGTTTATATAGAGGGCACACTGATACCAATCTACTAATGATATATCACGTTTATATAGAGGGCACACTGATACCAATCTACTAATGATATATCACGTTTATATAGAGGGCACACTGATACCAATCTACTAATGATATATCACGTTTATATAGAGGGTACACTGATACCAATCTACAAATGACATGTCACGTTTATATAGAGGGCACACTGATACCAATCTACTAATGACATGTCACGTTTATATAGAGGGCACACTGATACCAATCTACTAATGATATGTCACGTTTATATAGAGGGCACACTGATACCAATCTACTAATGATATATCACGTTTATATAGAGGACACACTGATACCAATCTACTAATGATATGTCACGTTTATATAGAGGGCACTCTGATACCAATCTACTAATGATATGTCACGTTTATATAGAGGGCACACTGATACCAATCTACTAATGATATGTCACGTTTATATAGAGGGCACACTGATACCAATCTACTAACGATATGTCACGTTTATATAGAGGGCACTCTGATACCAATCTACTAACGATGTGTCACGTTAATGTAGAGTTGTCTGATACCAAGTCGTCAGATGAGGTCCTCTTACCTCTTCAACCAGTACGCCGTCCTCTCCGGATTGGTGTAAATTGATGTACTTGATCTTTCCGAAGTTCTTTTCAAATATTCCTACTCTTGTCTCACCTAACACGAAGTTACGACCCAGACTTATATTCGTGTACGTAGACAGAGTTCCTATCACATCCATATAAAGCTCGTCAAGTGATCCGGCATTATCTCTGGTTCCTATAGCAACTGTAACTGTCCATTGTGTATCTGAAATTGAATACGGCGATGAATATTCAGGTCAGAGAAATCACTATATTTGGAAGTAAACACGCAATTACGTGATCACTAGTTACACATTTTACAACTTCATATTTCGTCCAATGGCATGAATGAGTATTAAGCATGTGCCTCGTTTTACTACGTTTGTACTACGCATGTTTTGTATCATTTGGTAGAATATTCCCTTCGGATCGAGGTTTCATTTCCAAAGTTGGGAAACAGATTGAATATCATAAATATATATTTACATTGATCTTTTCACCTGAACGTTTGTTATATAAAGACATAACGAATTAACCGTGATTCAGGATGTCATTATATAACAAATGCTTAGGAGATATTAGATGCAAATATATATTTATAAAATTCAGTTGGTTCCCGACTTTGCAGGTAAAACCCCGTCCCGGGAGGATTTTCACCCCGAAGATTGAACCAATATTAATTTTACACGGTCATTAAAATTATGTTATGTCTTTATATAACAAACGTTTCGGTGAAAAGATAAATGTTAATATATGTTTATATAATTTGACATTTTTCCCAACTTTGGAAATGAAACCACCACCAAATGGTACAAAACACGCGGTTTTTGTAGTAAAAACGTAATAAAGCGAGTCATGTGCTTATACCTCATTCATGCCATCTGCATACATACGAAGTTGCATTATGTATTACTAGTGATCAGGTTATTACGTGTTTACTTCCAAAAACAGTGATTTTTCTGACCTGATATTTGAAAGATCAAATTTGCAAATAACAGTTAGTTTAACAACCCTTGCAAAAAGACCATCCCTTCATATATTTACTTCCACAGACCCCTCCGTCAAGGTGATATCCCTCCATACATACATCACACCTGTCTGACATGTTACATGTATAGTTACCTCTACAGACCCCTCCGTCAAGGTGATATCCCTCCATACATACATCACACCTGTCTGACATGTTACACGTATGGTTACCACTACAGACCCCTCCGTCAATGTGATATCCCTCCATACATACATCACACCTGTCTGACATGTTACACGTATAGTTACCTCTACAGACCCCTCCGTCAAGGTGATATCCCTCCATACATACATCACACCTGTCTGACATGTTACACGTATAGTTACCTCTACAGACCCCTCCGTCAAGGTGATATCCCTCCATACATACATCACACCTGTCTGACATGTTACACGTATAGTTACCTCTACAGAGTTGATACAGCATGCCGGTCTGACATGTTGCACGTGCAGTTGAAGCACAATTAGCAATTGAGGCGTTCCAGTAGCAATCTACCAATGACAATGTATGGGTGTAAAACAACTGATCAAAAAAGACAAAAAACAAAACATACACGATATCATTTAATGATTTTAAAATACAATGTAATATGGATATGTAATACCAGACATAAACCTGTTTATCGCTATAAATTCGCAGGATCATGATATACTGATTTCCTCTACAAAATGTACCATCGCAAATTGTAACTGTTGTACATTAGTATAACACAAGAATAAATAGAAATCCCTATATCTACCTTCCGTATAAAGAGTCATGTCAGCTGTCGCATCTGTTTGTATCCAACAATCACAGAGGAAGTTAAAGAGGCGGCCATTTTCATCCTCGAGTGTTACCTATCTCAGACAATTCATTATAATAGACATTATAACTTGTCCATTGTAGTGTCAAAGCCATTCATACATAGCATCATTCGGTAATCGATGTCCCTGACGGTTATTGATACCGAATAATTGTGAACAAGAAATTATTATCTCAACGTCCTGTGGAAAACATAGACATATGCTTACTTATATAAGTATTTATTTAAATATACAATATTCATTCCTTCATTATATAACTTACATATGTATATATCTATATTTATCCCAGCCAAAATGTGCCTATTCAATTTAATCATTGGCTATTTAAACTTTGAAATTGAAATAAATTATCGAATAGATGAAACTTTATATGAATTATGGGATAGTTTTACCTTGAAATCATTTATTAGATAGGTTTACCTTTTGTATCTTTATTCCGTCGTTCCCTGTCAGGTATAATCGTATATGTTCGACTTTGCCAATATCGCCCTCAAAAGCACTTCTCCTGGTCTCGCCAACCAGGAAATAATTCCCGAGGCTAACTTTTCGAACACTTGACTTAGTACCCTCTACATCCATCAAGAGTGTGTCAAAAGATCCAGCCTGAGCCTGATCAGCGATGGAAACCGTTACAGTCCACTGTTTACCTACCAAAGAACAAACAACATTACACTTAAAGACTAAACAATCAATTTCATTTCTTAAAATCGATGTTAACGAAAATAACTGTTTAAGGATTGATACCATGCGAAGCAGTTCATGTAACATTTGCACGAGATTAACTTTCTTCATCAGTCAATGCAAGCATTAAATTTGATAATCAATCCTTATGTTTACGTGAACAAATTTAGAATTCCCGCTGTTGAAAAAAGTCAAATTATATGTATTCGGTATAATATTATAATACAATTTTGCATCATTGGATGTACCACTTATATTTCATGTATGTACAGCTACGGAACAACCACCACTTAGTTCTTCTCGTTACCAAGGTAATACAAAATATAGTTCCGAAAATAGCTTCATTCTTTTGATGATGTTACGATTAAAACGGCGATTTTGAAATATCATTGTCATGTACAAGAACTAATGGCTTAAATTGTTTCATAAAAGCATTCTTATGTGGCATCAAATACAAAACTTTCTGCGCAGTACTAGCAATGTAGTGAAAGTATGATCCGGTTATAACAGACAGTTACTTCACGATGTTCACCTATATATAGGTAAATCCAGACGTTTTAATCTCTATATGATTTAAATTAGCCATGACATAAGTTTTTGACATAAGTTTTTGAAATAAGCATTTGAAATTTAAAGATTCTCTTTAAAAAAAAAAAAAGAAAAAAAAACCAACAACAACATTTGAATAACGTTGTATAAATTCTACTCTAATTATCCTCTGATAAAGATATACTTGGAGTATTTTGTTGAGCATGGTTGTTTTAATACGATTACTCTGTTTTATTCTATATACAGCATACACTTATCTTATTAAAAGAATATACATGTATATTTTCAATTATTTTCAGGAAATTTAACAGTATTGAGAGCAATGACAAGTGTATATACACATGGACTGTTGGTCATTGTCTGTCAATATCTGAGCAACATTTGGTCTAATTAGTAATATAACATGTTCTTGTATTAAAATAATAGCTGTATTTGTATTATGTGTGTTGTG
Organism: Argopecten irradians; assembly: GCF_041381155.1. Classification (NCBI taxonomy): domain Eukaryota; kingdom Metazoa; phylum Mollusca; class Bivalvia; order Pectinida; family Pectinidae; genus Argopecten; species Argopecten irradians. The sequence goes on from NC_091142.1 coordinate 42,474,128, forward strand.
TGAATGGAGTATGCAAAAGAGTTATCTCCCTTTATCTGTTGTAAAATTTCATTTCAAAACTTAAATATAATATCTATAATTGATGTAAGTTTAAACTATTACTTTTGCCACCATTGGAGAGAATTTATATAGGCTTTGCCTGTTATTTAATCCATTTGACTTGTAACATCTTTGTCAATAAAATTTGTTGAAATGAAAAAAAGTATGATCCGGTTGCTCGCTTTAGCAGGGGTACGGGTTCGAAGAAAATTATGATTGGTGAAAATGCCGAATAGTTTGTATTTATACATAATCAAACCTTTTAAAATTTAATTTCAATGATTGTGGAATTCAACTGAATCATTTGCAGCTGAGTTTTATATATTTATTAACTTTGCCCTGTTTGAAACTAAACCTCTATGTCTATGTAATGCGAAACAGTCCAATAACAAGATCCTTTCGGGGCTCAATAAAACGTGTTTAATGTGTGATTTAGTCGCAGATCACTGGAAGAATTCTATGTTATTCTTGAAATGTGATAATTTTGGTATAGACTGGAATATTGTCGTGAGTTTGACACTCACGGATCATTTGGTTAATAATTGGCGTTAGGCCTAATGTCACTGAAATCAGTCGGTTTACTACATGTATTTGAGTGTATTTTTATGGAATCTGTCGTTTCTACATACATACATTGTACGCATTCATTATCGTAACGATTCGGGTTCGATTACGCCATTTTTGGATGAGTGGTGAACCTCACTGCATTTTTCCGGGGGTTTGAGGTTAAGTCAGCGTTTCGTCAAGTACGTGTAAATTATCGTCATAATGTTTTATTACTGACAATTTCTAATATCACTTTATCAAGCATTCCCATCTGTGTTTCTAAATGTACAACAACATTACTAGGACATAGGTCACATTAAAAACTGAAGTGACGTTGTAAACAATGTCAAAATGTATTATCATGGCGTTCAGATGTCATACAAGCATCTTCAATGGGAAATTAAGTCTTCGAAGTTTACTACTTAAATTGAGGCGGATCGAAGTGAAAATGTAAATATTTTGTGATTAAATCTCAGTTTGTGGATACCTGAATTTCACTTTATAAAACAGTCTTTAATATATTGCTTAAGATTTAAATGAATAACTTTTCATTAACAAAAAAATCAGATTGTATCATTGCAGCGATTTGAAGCATTTGAATCATTTTTTGTCATGGAACAGTATTGATAATGAAATATTGTCATGGCGATTTAAATTAGTTGAAGTCGAGTCAATGTTTTATTTTACGGGGGAACTTATAGGGAGCATTTCAGAAATGATTGGCGTGATACGTCCAACAGAAAAGTTTACCATCCGGGTCCTCAAAGGTACAAACCACCAGTATGGCGGATGATAAAAAACCAATATCAGATACGTACCTCCCTGCTTTCATCAATCGATTACTTTGACCCAAAGGATTCATACTTTCATACTTGCAAATTCTGATTTTGAAATGGTTTCTTATTGTTTCACATGTTACGGATGTTAACATTTTTATATTTTCATTTGTTTATTGCTAAATATAACAAGTGTAGATTTAGTGTCGAAGCCACCTATCGAAGCGCTGCCGGGCCATCACACGTTTCCGATTTTGTTCATACGTATAAATTGAGGTTGTGAAAAAGGTGTTTATGAATAAATGATTTATTTCAATGTATCATGTTTCTATTAAACATGAATAAACAAAACGTGAACCACCTGACCAGACCACGGCCGCTCGTGTATGGCTTCATCGCTGGTAGATCACCGCAGGCCACAGCATTGTTGGGGAAATAAATCATATGAATGATTACCAACACTTTTATCTAAAAAAGTACTTGTTTAAGATATATATATTTCGTTATTTAATATGTACATGTTGTTTTAATGGAATGCCCTTGTATCAACTACTGTGTTACACGTACACGTACATGTATGGCTGCCGATCTCGAAAAATAAATATATGGTGAAATCGTTCAGTTTTCATGCTGCATATTTCATTTTTAATATTTCATTTTCAGCCGCTTTTATGCCATGACTGCTGTGTTAAGTCTCCAATTGAAATGTATTAATTTTATATAATTTGAATACATATTAGGTAAGACTTCATTTAAATTGATATAAATTACAGATCGTAGTACTGTACGTAAATGCCGACCAGGATACATTACGCACGGCTTCGAGAATCCTAAATACTCAAAGTTTTGTTTAAAAATATGATATAATGAACCTACAAACTGACTCATTTGTATGTTATAAACTAAATCCCAAAATGATGACAAAAATATTAACCAGAATACGGAATTTTATGACACTGAAAACGGACGAAATTCGGGTTCTCGGTTGTACTGTAATGGCTGCCGTGGGCTTGGGGTAATCTACGAAAGCAAATGTTTAATTTTGTACTAATCACACATCGTAAGGTGTTTTATCAAGAAACCCTTCGAAAACAGTAATTGCTTAAAATTATATTTTGGGTGACTTTGAATTTAATATGTAATTTCAAATTGATATTTGCAATATATCTGTCAATGTTTATACGTAATGGCGACCGTGTTTTCTCGTGGCGGTCGAAAATGGAGTATAAACAGAGTAAAATATATGAATACCATATGTTTAAAATTGTAAATTATTGTAAAATATTTTTATTTACACTTTTCGAAATGTAAATAACGCAATAGTTCTCGGATTGTCGTACTATTTATTACAATAAAATGTAAACAAACATCGCAAGCGGCTGTGTTCCCTCAATGTTTATGTGTACAGATATAGGAGTTGTACCTTTGAGCGCCCGGATGTACCTTTGTGTGACGTCATCGCCATCTTTTCTGAAATCTCCTATAGGCAAAGGTTAGTGTTTCCGTTCCCAGGTACGTTAATGAATTGTGGAATACTTTGCTGGTGTTTAAGATTCGTGGATTTCACTGGAAACGCATCTATAACGATAATAAACGCCAGCAAAAAAAATAACCACTACATAGTTTTAAGCAATTTTTGAACTAAGGAAATAATGATTACCTCTACATACTCCCGTGTCAAGGTGATATCCCGGCATGCATTCAGAGCAGCTTCCGGTCTGACATGTTCGCTGAGTTACCGTGGCACAGTATGGGATAGGGTCATTCCAATAACATTCTGCAAAGTAATCAGCAGACTTGATTAGCAAAGTTGATCAATACATTATATTTAAAGGATTTGTGCAGTCAAAAATGATAATTTCAGTTTATGCTGGAAATGGCTTTATTAGACCGTGTAGAAACCTCTCCGTGCCGCGCGCGACCGGAATAACCTGTAAACCGCCGATATCGAGGTCAAATTTTCTGACCACCCGATTATGCATATTTTCTAGCTCTAAACCGTGTGACGTCACAATAGCCCGTGGCTTATAGCTGGACTATAACTGATGTGCTATCACTTATATCGACGGTCACAGGAAAAGCCGATCAAAGATTTTTTTTATGATTACTTTTGAGTGAAGTTAATCTTACAATAACTTTGTCTCGAATATAAATAACTAACGAGTGAAATTCGATGTTTCAAATACTCTGATTTATGCTCTAATAGCAGGTATCTTCGTGTAATTATGAAAGAAAATCCACACAGAAATAAAAGTTTCAGATGTTTTGTCGAGGAGTTCAGCAACGAGTAAGCTTTAAAGCCCCATTATGTTTTGGTGTGAAAAAAATATCGTCATAAAGTACCAAACTTTGCTGAATAGTAGAGCATATATCCTTATGAAAATATCCGCTAATAAAAAATGCCCAACATTTCCATGTTTTTCAAAAACAATAGAAAACCCCTCTTCGGAGAGGGGGAAATCCGTAGTTCCGCCCCAGAGCCAAAACAATCTAGTACGCATGCGTAGGCACATAAAAAGTGGGATTTCCCTAACTTCACAAACTTCAACATCATGCATGGCGAACGCAACTCGCCAAACTTATACGTGTCAGCGAACACACATGCGTCTGTTGGAACGTGGTGAAGAGGGAGACCAATTCTTCAAACAACGACAATTTAGCGGTCAAGTTGCTCGATCGCGATCGACTGCACGTTACGAACCCACTCGCATTCCACGTGTGGACCTAACCTAAAATTCAGAGTTGTACATGTAACTTATGTATTTACATGTAGTTTCTATATAAAACTAGGCTGACAAAAAACTATTTAAAAAGTGTTTGTTCTTGAATGGAAAGCAAGCAAATTAACAAAATTTATGTATTGCACGAGAGTCCCACACGATTGATGAATAGTACTTCATACGAATTATGGTAGCTATACGCTAAGGAGAACAAATGAATGTGGATCTGGTGTAATTCCCATCATGCCGGAGAAGTGTGAAACAGCATATATGTACGATATGTTAGAATCTGAAAGATATCCCACATCTCTGAACCTGTTGTTCCTGATATGAACTCTTGCCATGGATGGGTCATAAAAGAAGACAGGCTAGAACAACACTGGCAATGTAGTGTCACATCAGCTCATCGACATCGAAGACGACGCTCTGACTTTCAACGAATTGGATACCGATATCTCGATTACTCTGATTCGGACTGCATGTGCCAGCTACCAGATATGCCGAGTCTCTTCAGTGGATAGTGCAGTGAGGCGAGAAAGCACGCGCAATGATAATGGTTATCATTGAGAACCAGTGAAAGACATATGTGACACTGTAGTAACCATCCTTCATTTTACTTATGCTATGCATAGGAAATAAACAATGAATCTGCTCATTTTCAAAGACACAAACGTTTTGGAAACTGTTAATGATATTAACGGAAACACAGGCTTAGCTTGGGTTACATTTGTTACGCTATCATTAGGCGTTGTGCTATAATAATTATTTTTAAGGCGCTGCTAATCTACACAATTGAGGGTATAACAATAATTCTTTTTTGCATTCCTGTATATTTTTGTTGTTGTTGTTGTTGTTGTTTTTACTGATTGATAGGAGTTTAAATAACTGATTACGAGTAATAATTTGTTGTTGGGAAACATTTTTGCTGCGTCAAGCCAAGTATGAAAAATTTGCTGAAAAATCACCATTTTTGAGCTTAAAATATTATTTTTTTCATTTCTTGCGAACAAATCACTACATATATTGATTATTTGGCCCTGATATGTATTTGTTGTTCTATTGTGGTCATTTTGATACCTCATTTGTCTACTTCAGTTGAAAAATATCAGTGTTATAACTATTTTGCATTTTTCAGTGAAATTCGAGATGGTGGCCATTTTGATGACGTTATAACCGGAATTTATACGATGTTAACATTGGTTTTTGTTGTTTTTGTTGCTTAAACTGATTGATAAGTGGTCAAATAATAGTTTGCTGTTGGGAAACATTTTTGCTGTGTCAAGCTAAATATGAAAAAAAATTGCTGAAAAATCTCTGTTTTTGAGGTTAAAATCAGATTTTTTCATTTCCTGCGTAGAAATCACTACATATATTGGATTTTTTGGGCCTGATATGTATTTGTTGTTCTATTGTGGTCATTTTGATACCTCATTTGTCTACTTCGGTTGAAAAATGTCAATGTTATGACTATTTTTCAATTTTTAGTCAAATTCGAGATGGCGGCCATCTTGATGACGTCATAACCGGAAGTTCATCCCAACTTATGCAATGTTAACAATTTGATTTGTGATCAGTGGGTCATAAGGGTTCAGAAAAATATTGGTTCGGAGGTTGGGGGGGGGTGCATGTGGGACCCTCGAGCTCCTAGCCCATGGCCTATATAGAACATTGTATTGCTCACCGTTTGCTCAAAACTGCCCTCTCTCTCGGCCATGCGTGTTTTTGTTTACGATCCGGGTACCGAACATATACGTATACACGAGGTATTTTTAACTATGCAAATCAACCCGTTCTATTTTAAGAATTCTTTACTAATTGATAATTGCGTAATTATCTTCATTGGAAAGAAACCAAATGAAGAACCTTTCATAAGGGATGTTAATATATATTTTAGCAAAGTTTGGTGAAAGCATAATGGGACTAATATTTTCCTGTAGTCTGTATTTTTGATACATTGTGAATTACAACGTTTATGACTGTAAAATGAAATTTTACGTAACAATTTAAGAAATCCCTAATTAAAGCATCAAGGATATGATGCTTGACATACGTACACACCGATGATTGATCCTGTGTTGTGTGTTGCTAAGCGAATAAATCGAGATACATTTATTGCAATACCGTAAAACGTTTCAACATGTGGTAGAAAGAATTTACTTTTGATATTATATAAGATCAAATAATATATTAAGCAAAACAAACTATTTTTTCAGACCGTGCGGTCGCTTTCAATTTTTAATCGATATACGAGTAGATACACCGATATTATAGATATATAATTAGCCATGCCTTTGGTTTGATGGTTATGTAATACCTTGACCAGGATGTTGTTTACCTGTACACACCGCCATTCATCGAGCTCACCTGTAATTACCTGGCCGCGGGCAATTTGCTGTTCGGTGGACTATATCGGGTATTTGCTATTGTCTTACTGTCAATCAGGTTAGGACATCCGTTAATTGGATTGTGATTTGAATTATGGAAACCCCGTGCATCTTTGCTCTAGGTTTTTTATTGTCACCTCCAATTTTAAAATGAAGATGTAAAATCAAATGGAAATAAATATACCTGATCATACCTAGGAATATATATTACATACACACACATATATATGTCATACACAGGTAAAACAAAAATGGAAGATGACTTATTCCGCAACAAAAATGGTTTTAAGAACTATTTCAACTAAAGGTTTAACCTTAAAAATTAATCCAGTCTAGTACTGTAATTACGGAATCGTGGCATTTAGCAATCTTCCGTAATTTCTAAGGAATTAATAAAAATTCTAAGGATGTATTTTCACCGTTTCGAATCTAAATGTACATGTGTAGTCATACAAGAAGGGCTACAACATTATCACACTAAATATACTTATTTAAATATCATTTAGTATATTTTTAAAAAGGCACATGATATTATATCTATTTATAAAGCCTGTATACAAGTAATTTCAATTTTCATTTGAACACTTTACGTCGTTACTTTTTGGATTATACGATCAATTTTCATATATCATACTATTAAATCTCGATCGGTATGATATACAAAACGATCGACAATGAATATACTATTTTAAGGATTTAGTATACTTTTTAGATAATAAATTTGAATTTACACTTAAACTGTAATTTAGGAACATATATCAGAAATACCATCGATCTATTTCTGCTTTTAGTAAACGTTATGGATAAAGTTTCAAAGGCAACAATATAGATATACATATTATTTTCGGTATAAGTTCGGTACTGTTACTCCAATATCACATAACTGATAACCGTCCACATTTTATTTTTACTCAAAAACTGTGCCGTGTTTGCATCGTTATAGCAGAAGTTTGAAATAAAAACATGGATTCTAGATATATTCATGCTAAATTTTGGGATTTTACTCGTAAAAAGATAGTGTTTCATCATACTGTTTTTATTACACTGAAATTTACATCATATGCTATCTAAATCTCAGTCCAGACTGATCCGAACATCATTTTGATATCGCTATTAAATTGGACTGATTATCTAATCTAAAGTTAGATATACGCTTGTTTGATTTTTTGAGATGGTGTAAATGGAATGTTTTGAAACTGAAAATATCTACATGATAAAGCTAGAATAACCATTTACTCGAAAAACTCAAATCGTAGATCTAACGTATACGTATATATGCTGTATACATGTATAGTACTACGCTTATAACCTTGTGTAGCCGCGGACTACTCTGACATCACACGACCACGTGACCACCTAGCTCATTATCTCTGACCCGTAGTCGACACTACCCGTAAATCACGACCAAAACCAACCGATAGCGCTAAAAGCTAGGCGATTCGTTGGGTGGGACTTAATTTTTTATTCATCCAAAGCAATATTCTGACGTATTATAAAAAAAAAAATTGGCTGCACAAATCCTTTAAGTTACCCATGATCCCGGTAACCCAACCATACCTGATCGAGCTTGATGCTGCCATTACAAACTATTGATAATAGAGGCGATAAAACTTGTATCTAAGAACGTTTAATTTGCACATAATAATTCAACAATAAAAACAACATTTTGAAAACTTTCCCTTCCCGAGTGAATTTATTAGAGTATTGATTTGTAAATAGAAGCTAAAGCTTAATTATTTAACGAAATTAGTAATACGTACGTAACATCAAACTTAACTTTCAGATTGAATAGAAAAGCTACCTTCAGATTGCAGGAGCCATGACGGTTTACTGTCGTCTGCCGGCTGATCCGTCTGTACCCAACAGTTACACGTGAACGTATACACACGACCGCCTTCGTTCTCAAGCGTCATCTGATGTCATAAAATGTATTGTGTTTCTTACAATGATTAAAATGTCTGTCGAATTCAATAGACCTTTCATTTAAAAATATACACGTGTAGTTGTGGTATTGTGAGTACTCAATTAGGCTACGGTATACCATTGGAACAATATTGTAATATCATGTTTTGAGTTTAAAGAAATGAACACATTTCTTTCCAAAGTAAACACAAAGTCTAGTAATCTTTTTCCCTTTTAATTGAACATCAAATTCAAAAGGCAAAACGGGTGGTGCAAAATATCAAACGTTTATAATATGGAATATATCCGATGAATTCGACATAATTTTGTTTTCTTTTAAAATTTGATTGCCAACCGTATGAATTGCTCTTGTATAGAACATGTTTTAACTGACCGTCTATTTTAACTATAAATTATAATAATGCAGATTAACGTATATGGTTTGTTTACCTTGTTTTTTTTGTTGTTTTTTTTTTTTTTTTCTTTTTTTTTTGGTCTGTTTTAACGTTTTTGTTCAAAAACAATCTCTATCTAGTATCATTACTTATCCTACACGCACACATTAAAGTCGTTATAGAGTAGTCTTACCTTCCGAATGCACATTAAAGTCGTTATCGAGTAGTCTTACCTTCCGAATACACATTAAAGTCGTTATCGAGTAGTCTTACCTTCCGAATACACATTAAAGTCGTTATCGAGTAGTCTTACCTTCCGAATGCACATTAAAGTCGTTATCGAGTAGTCTTACCTTTCGAACACGCAGTCCGTCTTCGCCTAGTTGGAATAACCGGACAGAGTTGATTTTGCCCCAGTTTCTTCTGTAGACTCGTTGCCTTGTCTCTCCCACTCTAAAGTTATTACCCAGACTGATATTGGAGTTCGATAGAGTACTATTCAAATCCATATACAGTGTGCCGCTAGAGTCAGCGTGGTCAACGTTGTCGATATAGAGAGTTAAAGTCCATAGTTCCTCTGAAGTAGAAATACGTTAATCGAGGTCTGAAATTTGGATTGAATGATCAAACTACAGAAAAATGATTATGGTGACATAAAATGATAGAAAATAGCAAGACAACCAATATTTTATTCAACTTGTGTCAATCATATAATTGATCCTGTTTTATACTTATTTGATGGCCAGGTGATATCAGTGAACCAGGAGTTGTGTATCTGAGGGCTCGATGGATTTAATATACTGATGAAATCAGTAGACTTGTATATCAGACTAACAAAAGTTTAATGTCAACTGTAATTTCTTACAATATCATGGAATGATCATAGCAATTAAACAATATCTATGAACTATTGTTAAAAACACCCAAAAAATGCCACTTATTTGATTATATACCATTTGTGACTTGGTTATTAAGAGTAAGAAAGGGTGTTAAAGACTTTTATGATTGTATGCTAATAACACCACAGAGGCCTACTGGCCCTACAATATGGAATCGAGAGTTGGACTTTGAATATGATAAATGGAAAAAATCATAAACTGCTTTTCCGGCTACTAAAAATTCAAAGTTTATGTGGTTTCAGGCTAGAATTATTCAGGATATTTTGGTGACGAACGATAGAAGTCGGGCGTCGAAAGCTTTAATAGTTATGATGTTGGCTAAAGGTTTTGTCGTTATATCCTGTAACTTTTTTTATTGTTTTAATTAGGGCTGAAGGTTTTGTCGTTATATCCTGTAACTTTTTATTGTGTTAATTTGGGCTGAAGGTTTTGTCGTTATATCCTGTAACTTTTTATTGTGTTAATTTGGGCTGAAGGTTTTGTCGTTATATCCTGTAACTTTTTGTCGTTATATCCTGTAACTTTTTATTGTTTTAATTTGGGCTGAAGGTTTTGTCGTTATATCCTGTAACTTTTTATTGGTTTTAATTTGGGCTGAAGGTTTTGTCGTTATATCCTGTAACTTTTTATTGTGTTAATTTGGGCTGAAGGTTGTGTTGTACACTTGGTTATGTTAAAGGGTTGTATTGAAGGCCCTTTTTGTTAGAAACAATTTCTGTGTGTCTCTTTGGAATTGATTTTTTTTTTAAATATTTAGCTTTATGTTTCTTATTATCATATTATGGCGATAAGTTTGAATGCATATAGACATTTGATCGTATACGGTGTTATATATACTTTCACGGCTAGTGTTGATCTTGTTTGGGTGTTTATACAATACCATAAAGACAGTACTTCGCCAATGTTCAAGAGTTGCTTATATAAAAAGTGATAATTACAAGTAACCGATTATAGAAGTAAAAGAGACCCAAATATTGCAGTAGAATAAGTAAAATATGGAAATGTGACTGACGTTTGGAATACTCACTGTTACTTATAGGTAGCAGCCATGATGGTTTGCTGTCGATAGCCGGCTGGTCTGTCTGTATCCAACAGTTACACGTGACGGTGTCTAGGGGGTCCCGTCCATTTTCTAAGGTCACCTGCATCACAAATCCAAAGTATCCATTACAGTAAAATCCCTACATAACGAACGCGCTTACAACGAAATAATGTAGTCATTCCTCATCATGGTCCCTGTAGGATATATGTAGTAGATGTATTGCGCTTATAACGAAGTGATTTTGTTGGTCCCCAGATTCGTTAAAAACCGTGTTACAATGTATCTTTATATAATTATATACTATATCAATACAATTGTGTATTATCTTACCTTTCGTACACGTATCCCATCCACCCCAGTCTGGAATAACCGTATGTAGCGGAGCGATCCAAAGTTTCCTTGAAATACTCTTCTTCTTGTCTCGCCCACCACGAAATTGTCACCAAGGCTTAGACGGGGGGCATCTGACACTGTCGCCCCAACATCCATATACAGCGTGTCAGTAGATCCAGAGTGGTCTATACTGTCTACATAAACAGTCACCGTCCACATCTCGTCTACAAAAAACATATAACGGTGGCAATAAATAAAAATCACAATAACGACGTTCCTGGGTAAAGTACAAAATACCGTCGATTAGTCCCATTTTCCGGTGATTATGACGTGACGAAACTCACGTCAAATGATGGTGGAACTAATCGACAGTAAATTGTACTTTACTCACATCGTTTTGGAATCTTGAAGCCTCCGTATTGAAAAATGGGACTCAACTTCAAACAAGTTCTCGTCTTAGGGCAAGTATAGTTACCTCTACAGACTCCTTCGTCAAGGTGATATCCCTCCATACATTCATCACATTTGCCATTCTGACAGGTGACCCGCTCTACTAATGCACAGTGTGGCAGTGGGTCATTCCAATAACAATCTGTAGATTTAATGATAGTTTTTAACGTATTGCATATGATGTATTATCGCACCTCGGACAGAAATGTCCCCAAATGATTGGCGGAGAGCCGTCACGTGGTGACCCCCTAATACTTTATAGGGGGTCAGTAAATTTTATTATGGTGCAATATGGCGGCTGTCGCCCTCGCTTCAAAATCTTAACACATTCTCTTCAACTAAATATACCATTTCTTTAACGTAAAAAAATATATTTTACTTATTATTTTTTTATGTAAAATTCATTTAAAATCGTTTTAATACTTCAAGTTAAATGAAACGCATTTTTTAAATACGAGTTGCTTCCCCTACGCCAGTTTTGAAAGCTGATGACGCGGTGAAAGTCAAACGTAAGAATTCAAGCGCTTTCTTGACTGCGACCATAAACAAATGGGGGCGCAGGGGCGTCGCCGTTTGTTTTTCGTCCGTTAGGCTTCGCTCCTTTAATAAAAAGCCCGGGGGCTTGCACATAAAAAATCCTAGTAAATGGGTTATTCATTGTCTTGTAAAGTTCTAAAACTTCTAATTGTAGATGTCAAAGTCAAAGTCTTGAATGTAAATTAAAATCAAAGTTTAATATAACCTAAACGTTTACGTAGATGATTTATTCTTAAATTAATTATACTTGAAATATACGTTATGCGTTAATATGAATGCTTCTAAGACACAAGATGGCTTGTTCAAGATTAAAACGACAGATGGAAATATCGGAAAGTGGACACCTCGCAAATTATAGTGACACAGAGTAGTTTCTACTTAGATAGTCCTACTAAAACATGCTTACTTATATTATTATGCTTTTTATTTATTTTTTTTGCCAAATATAAAGTCTATATATTAGACACAAAAAAAACAACTTATAATAATAGAGGAGGCTTCCTCCCAGGCAGGCTTAGCGGAAAAGATTCTATTAGTTTAGTAAATGCACAATATACTGACACATATAACTCTTGTTGGAGCGATACATTGTATAGAGAATTAAAACTTTCCGTCAAGATAGACTTTAAGAAGACAAATACTTTTGTTTTTCAAGCAGTGCGACTTTTTATTCCTTACAATATGAGCTCGCTGTTTTTTTATTCATCTCTTTTTTCACATATATGTATAATTTCGATTTTTACACATAAAAAAATCGATATACGTAAGAAAGTTCCGTCAATCTATCATCAAATCCCATTAGAGTCACTCAAGATACATGCAGGACTTATACATGAGATTTTTCATATACTTTTTAAGTACTAAACATTAACACATAATTACAGGTACAGGTAGGGAAAACAGTCATATAACTTTGATTTTAATAAATATAGTTTAGCAATACCAAGCATTATCAAATATCATTTTCGGTGCTAAACATTTCCTTAAAACGATTTTCCGTCGGGGGGCTTCGCCCCCCTGAACCCCCTAACCAGGGCGCTGCCCCTGGACCCGCTGGGGGCCTAGGCGGCCCCCAGACCCCTCGCCTGGGCTTGCACATGTAAAAGACTCTAGCTACGCCCCTGGAGGGGTTCGTATCTTTAGATCTATCAACCCTCACTCTACAGCTAAATTTATCGGCATTGCTTTAAGTGATTAACTCAGCGAGAACGCAGAGAAGATCATGAGTCCTGCGCTATAAATGTTGGATTGATGTACTGTGTGTCACTTTTGTTTGTGATGCTTTCAATATACAACCATTCTGATGTCGCATTGAGGTAGGTCTATTATGCACTAGGAATGTCGAATTATTGTTGATTTATGAATTACTCAGTATTGTTCTTCAGGTTCCTTATATAGTAATTTGCAGATTCTGGAAAGACAATACATACATGTAAATAAATACGTAGGCCTACTGTAGGCCAAATATTTAAAAATGCGGCGATTGTTTTATACTTCGCCAGCATGGTTAAGGGTTTGATATCGGATTCTTGAGAAAAAACAAAATAGGAAACAAAGATCTAATGAAACAAATAAATGGTCCTCGATGCGATAAATTCGTTATATAGTCAGTTACTGACCCCCTTTAAAGGCATAGAGGGTCAGTAAGAAGTATAGGTATATAGTATATAAATCTTACTGACCCTCTATGCCTTTATAGGGGGTCAGTAACTGACTATATAACTAATAAATATTATAAGAAATTTACACCTGTTCCGCATTTCGATCGGTATACTATACACGAGCGAACAAACACTACCTTCAGATTTCAGAATCCATGACGGTTTACTGTCGTCTGCCGGTTGGTCTGTTTGTACCCAACAGTTACATACAAAGTTATATACCCTGCCACGTTCGTCCTCCATTATCACCTAAATAGAATAAATTTCTGAATGAGATCAATTTTATAGCACATTTTAAAGTAAGTATTTTGCTAAACATACATATACGAATATCTGTGTTTTTTTCTAGAGAAAAGTCACTGTGGCCGATTGGACGGTAGCTAATTGAATTTGTTCTTGTGCAACTCAGTTGGTCACCTTATGAAATCGACCAAAGCAAGTTTCAATACTTATATAATTTATATTTAAGCGCATTTTATTTCTGTTATTTGTTACAAAAAAGTTTTGCGAGTCTTTCTTGGTGTGTATGTCCACACCGAGAGATTGTAAGAAAAGAGTCCATCATTTATAACACACCTAATTAGAATAATAATTTGTCATACATTTATTTAGAAACAATTATCTTATCAGTTGTGATCCAGATGAAAAATGAAAACATTTAGAAATGATTGCAAAAATCCGGCAATGCTACGGAAGGATAAATTTAGACTGTGTGATGCGGTTGTCTCCCGCTTCAGTTCCAGACTCATCGTAACGTGATGGGATTGCTTTAATTGTTTAAGTAGCTTAACTATCATTGATACAAGTTTTTAAACAACTGATAAAGGTAAACCTACAGTCATTGACTGTTATATAGTACTTCTTATCATCGCTTCGCATTCATCATTTCCTTTTAATACTTTTCACATATTTTATTCTTCCTCATTTCCACAGTATTGTTCGACTCAAACATAAAATTCGCTCACTAAAACGCAACCCCCCCCCCCCCCCCCCCCCCCCCCCCCCCCCCCCCCCCCCCCCCCCCCCCCCCCCCCCCCCCCCCCCCCCCCCCCCCCCCCCCCCCCCCCACCCCCCCCCCCCCCCCCCCCCCCCCCCCCTCCCCCCCCCCCCCCCCCCCCCCCCCCCCCCCCCCCCCCCCCCCCCCCCCCCCCCCCCCCCCCCCCCCCCCCCCCCCCCCCCCCCCCCATCGAAAAACTAGATAAATGAAAATTAAAAAATACACATATCTCACTTGCTGACGACATAAACAAGACTATCAATGCTATAGTTTTCAAACTATGCGACCAACATCGGCAATAACCATACACAGATTGGAATAGATCGGAACATCCCGGGGACGTCCAAGCTATTGTAAACGTGTGTACATGAAACCAATATCCAAATTGAATTGTTTAATAACTTTGCGAATACGAACAGACTTTGGTGAATGTAAAAGGTTTAAAACTTAGAGAGGAAAGAGCAACAAGATCATACAACTTTAAATTGGAATTTGGTCTTGCTAGCCTTTGCAATAAAAAAACAAAGCTAAAACAGATTTGATAGCAGCTAAAAGTCACAAATAGTAATTAGTCCTATAATATGCATGAATATAAAAATCAAGATGGTCATGTTAGTCCGCCATCTTGAGAATCTGTATATCCATATATACACTCAACAAGTGCTTCATGGATACTGGTGATAAAATGGTAACCAGCATGTGACAATGAACTTTGTAGGTTATCTAGTATTCTTACCTTTGTTACATGTATCCCATCGTCCCCTCCCTGATGTAGGTTATCTAGTATTCTTACCTTTGTTACATGTATCCCATCGTCCCCTCCCTGATGTAGGTTATCTAGTATTCTTACCTTTGTTACATGTATCCCATCGTCCCCTCCCTGATGTAGGTTATCTAGTATTCTTACCTTTGTTACATGTATCCCATCGTCCCATCCCTGATGTAGGTTATCTAGTATTCTTACCTTTGTTACATGTATCCCATCGTCCCCTCCCTGATGTAGGTTATCTAGTATTCTTACCTTTGTTACATGTATCCCATCGTCCCATCCCTGATGTAGGTTATCTAGTATTCTTACCTTTGTTACATGTATCCCATCGTCCCCTCCCTGATGTAGGTTATCTAGTATTCTTACCTTTGTTACATGTATCCCATCGTCCCCTCCCTGATGTAGGTTATCTAGTATTCTTACCTTTGTTACATGTATCCCATCGTCCCCTCCCTGATGTAGGTTATCTAGTATTCTTACCTTTGTTACATGTATCCCATCGTCCCCTCCCTGATGTAGGTTATCTAGTATTCTTACCTTTGTTACATGTATCCCATCGTCCCCATCCCTGATGTAGTTATCTAGTATTCTTACCTTTGTTACATGTATCCCATCGTCCCTCCCTAATGTAGGTATTCTAGTATTCTTACCTTTGTTTACATGTATCCCATCGTCCCCTCCCTGATGTAGGTTATCTAGTATTCTTACCTTTGTTACATGTATCCCATCGTCCCATCCCTGATGTAGGTTATCTAGTATTCTTACCTTTGTTACATGTATCCCATCGTCCCCATCCCTGATGTAGATTATCTAGTATTCTTACCTTTGTTACATGTATCCCATCGTCCCATCCCTGATGTAGGTTATCTAGTATTCTTACCTTTGTTACATGTATCCCATCGTCCCATCCCTGATGTAGGTTATCTAGTATTCTTACCTTTGTTACATGTATCCCATCGTCCCATCCCTGATGTAGGTTATCTAGTATTCTTACCTTTGTTACATGTATCCCATCGTCCCATCCCTGATGTAGGTTATCTAGTATTCTTACCTTTGTTACATGTATCCCATCGTCCCATCCCTGATGTAGGTTATCTAGTATTCTTACCTTTGTTACATGTATCCCATCGTCCCATCCCTGATGTAGGTTATCTAGTATTCTTACCTTTGTTACATGTATCCCATCGTCCCATCCCTGATGTAGGTTATCTAGTATTCTTACCTTTGTTACATGTATCCCATCGTCCCATCCCTAATGTAGGTTATCTAGTATTCTTACCTTTGTTACATGTATCCCATCGTCCCCTAGTATTCCCTTTGTTACATGTATAGGTTATCTAGTATTCTTACCTTTGTTACATGTATCCCATCGTCCCATCCCTGATGTAGGTTATCTAGTATTCTTACCTTTGTTACATGTATCCCATCGTCCCCATCCCTAATGTAGTTATCTAGTATTCTACCTTGTTACATGTTACATGTATCATCTTACCTTTGTTACATGTATCCCATCGTCCCATCCCTGATGTAGGTTATCTAGTATTCTTACCTTTGTTACATGTATCCCATCGTCCCCTCCCTGATGTAGGTTATCTAGTATTCTTACCTTTGTTACATGTATCCCATCGTCCCATCCCTGATGTAGGTTATCTAGTATTCTTACCTTTGTTACATGTATCCCATCGTCCCCTCCCTGATGTAGGTTATCTAGTATTCTTACCTTTGTTACATGTATCCCATCGTCCATCCCTGATGTAGGTTATCTAGTATTCTTACCTTTGTTACATGTATCCCATCGTCCCATCCCTGATGTAGGTTATCTAGTATTCTTACCTTTGTTACATGTATCCCATCGTCCCATCCCTGATGTAGGTTATCTAGTATTCTTACCTTTGTTACATGTATCCCATCGTCCCATCCCTGATGTAGGTTATCTAGTATTCTTACCTTTGTTACATGTATCCCATCGTCCCATCCCTGATGTAGGTTATCTAGTATTCTTACCTTTGTTACATGTATCCCATCGTCCCCTCCCTGATGTAGGTTATCTAGTATTCTTACCTTTGTTACATGTATCCCATCGTCCCATCCCTGATGTAGGTTATCTAGTATTCTTACCTTTGTTACATGTATCCCATCGTCCCCTCCCTGATGTAGGTTATCTAGTATTCTTACCTTTGTTACATGTATCCCATCGTCCCCTCCCTGATGTAGGTTATCTAGTATTCTTACCTTTGTTACATGTATCCCATCGTCCCCTCCCTGATGTAGGTTATCTAGTATTCTTACCTTGTTACATGTATCCCATCGTCCCCTCCCTGATGTAGGTTATCTAGTATTCTTACCTTTGTTACATGTATCCCATCGTCCCATCCCTGAATGTAGGTTATCTAGTATTCTTACCTTTGTTACATGTATCCCATCGTCCCCTCCCTGATGTAGGTTATCTAGTATTCTTACCTTTGTTACATGTATCCCATCGTCCCTCCCTGATTGTAGGTTATCTAGTATTCTTACCTTTGTTACATGTATCCCATCGTCCCATCCCTGATGTAGGTTATCTAGTATTCTTACCTTTGTTACATGTATCCCATCGTCCCCTCCCTGATGTAGGTTATCTAGTATTCTTACCTTTGTTACATGTATCCCATCGTCCCATCCCTGATGTAGGTTATCTAGTATTCTTACCTTTGTTACATGTATCCCATCGTCCCATCCCTGATGTAGGTTATCTAGTATTCTTACCTTTGTTACATGTATCCCATCGTCCCCTCCCTAATGTAGGTTATCTAGTATTCTTACCTTTGTTACATGTATCCCATCGTCCCCTCCCTAATGTAGATTATCTAGTATTCTTACCTTTGTTACATGTATCCCATCGTCCCCTCCCTAATGTAGGTTATCTAGTATTCTTACCTTTGTTACATGTATCCCATCGTCCCCTCCCTAATGTAGGTTATCTAGTATTCTTACCTTTGTTACATGTATCCATCGTTCCCCTCCCTGATTGTAGGTTATCTAGTATTCTTACCTTTGTTACATGTATCCCATCGTCCCCTCCCTGATGTAGGTTATCTAGTATTCTTACCTTTGTTACATGTATCCCATCGTCCCCTCCCTGATGTAGGTTATCTAGTATTCTTACCTTTGTTACATGTATCCCATCGTCCCATCCCTGATGTAGGTTATCTAGTATTCTTACCTTTGTTACATGTATCCCATCGTCCCCTCCCTGATGTAGGTTATCTAGTATTCTTACCTTTGTTACATGTATCCCATCGTCCCCTCCCTGATGTAGGTTATCTAGTATTCTTACCTTTGTTACATGTATCCCATCGTCCCCTCCCTGATGTAGGTTATCTAGTATTCTTACCTTTGTTACATGTATCCCATCGTCCCCTCCCTGATGTAGATTATCTAGTATTCTTACCTTTGTTACATGTATCCCATCGTCCCATCCCTGATGTAGGTTATCTAGTATTCTTACCTTTGTTACATGTATCCCATCGTCCCCCTCCCTGATGTAGGTAGTATTCTTACCTTTGTTACATTTATCCATCGTCCCCTCCTGATGTAGGTTCTAGTATTCTTACCTTTGTTACATGTATCCCATCGTCCCCTCCCTGATGTAGGTTATCTAGTATTCTTACCTTTGTTACATGTATCCCACGTCCCCTCCCTGATGTAGGTTATCTAGTATTCTTACCTTTGTTACATGTATCCCATCGTCCCATCCCTGATGTAGGTTATCTAGTATTCTTACCTTTGTTACATGTATCCCATCGTCCCCTCCCTGATGTAGGTTATCTAGTATTCTTACCTTTGTTACATGTATCCCATCGTCCCCTCCCTGATGTAGGTTATCTAGTATTCTTACCTTTGTTACATGTATCCCATCGTCCCCTCCGTAGGATTATCTAGTATTCTTACCTAATGTAGATTATCTAGTAGATTTATTATATACCATCGTCCCCTACCTGATGTAGGTTACATGTATCCCATCGTCCCCTCCCTGATGTAGGTTTATCTAGTATTCTTACCTTTGTTACATGTATCCCATCGTCCCATCCCTGATGTAGATTATCTAGTATTCTTACCTTTGTTACATGTATCCCATCGTCCCCTCCCTGATGTAGATTATCTAGTATTCTTACCTTTGTTACATGTATCCCATCGTCCCCTCCCTGATGTAGATTATCTAGTATTCTTACCTTTGTTACATGTATCCCATCGTCCCATCCCTGATGTAGATTATCTAGTATTCTTACCTTTGTTACATGTATCCCATCGTCCCCTCCCTGATGTAGGTTATCTAGTATTCTTACCTTTGTTACATGTATCCCATCGTCCCATCCCTGATGTAGGTTATCTAGTATTCTTACCTTTGTTACATGTATCCCATCGTCCCATCCCTAATGTAGATTATCTAGTATTCTTACCTTTGTTACATGTATCTCATCGTTCCATCCTTAATGTAGTTTATCTAGTATTCTTACCTTTGTTACATGTATCCCATCTTCCCCTCCCTGATATAGCCGGATGTTGTTAATTTTACCAAGATTCCTTTCGAAAATCCTTCGCCTTGTCTCACCAACTTTGAAATTGTTGCCAAGACTGAGATTGAATGCATTCGAAGCTGTACCCATTACATCCAAATAAGCCGTATCAACAGATTCAGCGTAATCCATGTTGTCTACGACTACAGTAACTGTCCAACGATCCCCTGGAATAACAACAGATTTAAAGTAAAGCCGTTTGGTTCAGCTAACAAAACACACATAACAACCTTCGAAATGAGGATTCCACTTTCAACCAACATCCCAGATGACAAGATAGTTGGAATCAAAAACGACTTTCTGAAAACAAACACTTATAAAAAATATGTTATTATATCGCATAATAAAATAATCATATGTAATGGATAATACATGTAACAATGCGTATAGTTCCAAGATAGGAGGCGAAATTGATCGTTCAACAGCACCAACTTTAAATAAAAGTTATTTCTACATGGGAAAGGTGCGGTGTAAACCAAAACCATTATATAATAGAAAAGTGATATTATTTGTTAATCTAGATAATTAAACCACTAAAACTTATGCTGGTATTCACTTAATATATACATCACGCGTGTCTGACATGTTACACGTATAATTACCTCTACAGACCCTTCCGTCAAGTTGATATCCCTCCATACATACATCACACCTGTCTGACATGTTACACGTATAGTTACCTCTACAGACCCCTCCGTCAAGGTGATATCCCTCCATACATACATCACACCTGTCTGACATGTTACACGTATAGTTACCTCTACAGACCCCTCCGTCAAGGTGATATCCCTCCGATAAATACATCACACCTGTCTGACATGTTACACGAATAGTTACCTCTACAGACCCCTCCGTCAAGGTGATATCCCTCCATACATACATCACACCTGTCTGACATGTTACACGTATAGTTACCTCTACAGACCCCTCCGTCAAGGTGATATCACTCCATACATACATCACACCTGTCTGACATGTTACACGTATAGTTACCTCTACACACCCCTCCGTCAAGGTGATATCCCTCCATACATACATCACACCTGTCTGACATGTTACACGTATAGTTACCTCTACAGACCCCTCCGTCAAGGTGATATCCCTCCATACACACATCACACCTGTCTGACATGTTACACGTATAGTTACCTCTACACACCCCTCTATCAAGGTGATATCCCTCCATACATACATCACACCTGTCTGACATGTTACACGTATAGTTACCTCTACAGACCCCTCCGTCAAGGTGATATCCCTCGATAAATACATCACACCTGTCTGACATGTTACACGTATAGTTACCTCTACAGACCCCTCCGTCAAGGTGATATCCCTCCATACATACATCACACCTGTCTGACATGTTACACGTATAGTTACCTCTACAGACCCCTCCGTCAAGGTGATATCCCTCCTCCATACATACATCACACCTGTCTGACATGTTACACGTATAGTTACCTCTACAGACCCCTCCGTCAAGGTGATATCCCTCCATACCATACATCACACCTGTCTGACATGTTACACGTATAGTTACCTCTACAGACCCCTCCGTCAAGGTGATATCCCTCCATACATACATCAACACCTGTCTGACATGTTACACGTATAGTTACCTCTACAGACCCCTCCGTCAAGGTGATATCCCTCCATACATACATCACACCTGTCTGACATGTTACACGAATATTACCTCTACAGACCCCTCCGTCAAGGTGATATCCCTCCATACATACATCACACCTGTCTGACATGTTACACGTATAGTTACCTCTACAGACCCCTCCGTCAAGGTGATATCCCCCCATACATACATCACACCTGTCTGACATGTTTACACATGTATAGTTACCTCTACAGACCCCTCCGTCAAGGTGATATCCCTCCTCCATACATACATCACACCTGTCTGACATGTTACACGTATAGTTTACCTCTACAGACCCCTCCGTCAAGGTGATATCCCTCCTCCATACATACATCACACCTGTCTGACATGTTACACGTATAGTTACCTCTACAGACCCCTCCGTCAAGGTGATATCCCTCCCTCCATCCATACATCACACCTGTCTGACATGTTACACGTATAGTTACCTCTACAGACCCCTCGTCAAGGTGATATATCCCTCCATACATACATCACACCTGTCTGACATGTTACACGTATAGTTACCTCTACAGACCCCTCCGTCAAGGTGATATCCCTCCATCCATACATACATCACACCTGTCTGACATGTTACACGTATAGTTACCTCTACAGACCCCTCCGTCAAGGTGATATCCCTCCATACATACATCACACCTGTCTGACATGTTACACGTATAGTTACCTCTACAGACCCCTCTGTCAAGGTGATATCCCTCCATACCTACATCACACCTGTCTGACATGTTACACGTATAATTACCTCTACAGACCCCTCCGTCAAGGTGATATCCCTCCATACATACATCACACCTGTCTGACATGTTACACGTATAGTTACCTCTACAGACCCCTCCGTCAAGGTGATATCCCTCCATACATACATCACACCTGTCTGACATGTTACACGTATAGTTACCTCTACAGACCCCTCCGTCAAGGTGATATCCCTCCATACATACATCACACCTGTCTGACATGTTACACGTATAGTTACCTCTACAGACCCCTCCGTCAAGGTGATATCCTTCCATACATACATCACACCTGTCTGACATGTTACACGTATAATTACCTCTACAGACCCCTCCGTCAAGGTGATATCACTCCATACATACATCACACACCTGTCTGACATGTTACACGTATAGTTACCACTACAGACCCCTCCGTCAAGGTGATATCCCTCCATACATACATCACACCTGTCTGACATGTTACACGTATAGTTACCTCTACAGACCCCTCCGTCAAGGTGATATCCCTCCATACATACATCACACCTGTCTGACATGTTACACGTATAGTTACCTCTACAGACCCCTCCGTCAAGGTGATATCCCTCCATACACACATCACACCTGTCTGACATGTTTACAC
The DNA here is from genome assembly GCF_041381155.1 of Argopecten irradians. Lineage (NCBI taxonomy): Eukaryota > Metazoa > Mollusca > Bivalvia > Pectinida > Pectinidae > Argopecten > Argopecten irradians. The sequence continues at coordinate 42,497,171 of NC_091142.1, forward strand.
GTATAGTTACCTCTACAGACCCCTCCGTCAAGGTGATATCCCTCCATACATACATCACACCTGTCTGACATGTTACACGTATAGTTACCTCTACAGACCCCTCCGTCAAGGTGATATCCCTCCATACATACATCACACCTGTCTGACATGTTACACGTATAAGTTACCTCTACAGACCCCTCCGTCAAGGTGATATCCCTCCATACATACATCACACCTGTCTGACATGTTACACGTATAGTTACCTCTACAGACCCCTCCGTCAAGGTGATATCCCTCCATACATACATCACACCTGTCTGACATGTTACACGTATAGTTACCTCTACAGACCCCTCCGTCAAGGTGATATCCCTCCATACATACATCACACCTGTCTGACATGTTACACGTATAATTACCTCTACAGACCCCTCCGTCAAGGTGATATCCCTCCATACATACATCACACCTGTCTGACATGTTACACGTATAAGTTTACCTCTACAGACCCTCCGTCAAGGTGATATCCCTCCATACATACATCACACCTGTCTGACATGTTACACGTATAATTACCTCTACAGACCCCTCCGTCAAGGTGATATCCCTCCATACATACATCACACCTGTCTGACATGTTACACGTATAGTTACCTCTACAGACCCCTTCCGTCAAGGTGATATCCCTCCATACAACATCACACCTGTCTGACATGTTACACGTATAATTACCTCTACAGACCCCTCCGTCAAGGTGATATCCCTCCATACATACATCACACCTGTCTGACATGTTACACATATAGTTACCTCTACAGACCCCTCCGTCAAGGTGATATCCCTCCATACATACATCACACCTGTCTGACATGTTACACGTATAGTTACCTCTACAGACCCCTCCGTCAAGGTGATATCCCTCCATACATACATCACACCTGTCTGACATGTTACACGTATAATTACCTCTACAGACCCCTCCGTCAAGGTGATATCCCTCCATACACATACATCACACCTGTCTGACATGTTACACGTATAGTTACCTCTACAGACCCCTCCGTCAAGGTGATATCCCTCCATACACACATCACACCTGTCTGACATGTTACACGTATAGTTACCTCTACAGACCCCTCCGTCAAGGTGATATCCCTCCATACATACATCACACCTGTCTGACATGTTACACGTATAGTTACCTCTACAGACCCCTCCGTCAAGGTGATATCCCTCCATACATACATCACACCTGTCTGACATGTTACACGTATAATTACCTCTACAGACCCCTCCGTCAAGGTGATATCCCTCCATACATACATCACACCTGTCTGACATGTTACACGTATAGTTACCTCTACAGACCCCTCCGTCAAGGTGATATCCCTCCATACATACATCACACCTGTCTGACATGTTACACGTATAGTTACCTCTACAGACCCCTCCGTCAAGGTGATATCCCTCACTCCATACATACATCACACCTGTCTGACATGTTACACGTATGTTACCTCTACAGACCCCTCCGTCAAGGTGATATCCCTCCATACATACATCACACCTGTCTGACATGTTACACGTATAATTACCTCTACAGACCCCTCCGTCAAGGTGATATCCCTCCATACATACATCACACCTGTCTGACATGTTACACGTATAGTTACCTCTACAGACCCCTCCGTCAAGGTGATATCCCTCCATACATACATCACACCTGTCTGACATGTTACACGTATAGTTACCTCTACAGACCCCTCCGTCAAGGTGATATCCCTCCATACATACATCACACCTGTCTGACATGTTACACGTATAGTTACCTCTACAGACCCCTCCGTCAAGGTGATATCCCTCCATACATACATCACACCTGTCTGACATGTTACATGTATAGTTACCTCAACAGACCCCTCCGTCAAGGTGACATCCCTCACTCCATACATACATCACACCTGTCTGACATGTTACACGTATAGTTACCTCTACAGACCCCTCCGTCAAGGTGATATCCCTCCATACATACATCACACCTGTCTGACATATTACACGTATAATTACCTCTACAGACCCCTCCGTCAAGGTGATATCCCTCCATACATACATCACACCTGTCTGACATGTTACACGTATAGTTACCTCTACAGACCCCTCCGTCAAGGTGATATCCCTCCATACATACATCACACCTGTCTGACATGTTACACGTATAATTACCTCTACAGACCCCTCCGTCAAGGTGATATCCCTCCATACATACATCACACCTGTCTGACATGTTACACGTATAATTACCTCTACAGACCCCTCCGTCAAGGTGATATCCCTCCATACATACATCACACCTGTCTGACATGTTACACGTATAATTACCTCTACAGACCCCTCCGTCAAGGTGATATCCCTCCATACATACATCACACCTGTCTGACATGTTACACGTATAATTACCTCTACAGACCCCTCCGTCAAGGTGATATCCCTCCATACATACATCACACCTGTCTGACATGTTACACGTATAGTTACCTCTACAGACCCCTCCGTCAAGGTGATATCCCTCCATACATACATCACACCTGTCTGACATGTTACACGTATAGTTACCTCTACAGACCCCTCCGTCAAGGTGATATCCCTCCATACATACATCACACCTGTCTGACATGTTACACGTATAGTTACCTCTACAGACCCCTCCGTCAAGGTGATATCCCTCCATACATACATCACACCTGTCTGACATGTTACACGTATAATTACCTCTACAGACCCCTCCGTCAAGGTGATATCCCTCCATACATACATCACACCTGTCTGACATGTTACACGTATATTTACCTCTACAGACCCCTCCGTCAAGGTGATATCCCTCCATACATACATCACACCTGTCTGACATGTTACACGTATAATTACCTCTACAGACCCCTCCGTCAAGGTGATATCCCTCCATACACACATCACACCTGTCTGACATGTTACACGTATAGTTTACCTCTACAGACCCCTCCGTCAAGGTGATATCCCTCCATACATACATCACACCTGTCTGACATGTTACACGTATAGTTACCTCTACAGACCCCTCCGTCAAGGTGATATCCCTCCATACATACATCACACCTGTCTGACATGTTACACGTATAATTACCTCTACAGACCCCTCCGTCAAGGTGATATCCCTCCATACACACATCACACCTGTCTGACATGTTACACGTATAGTTACCTCTACAGACCCCTCCGTCAAGGTGATATCCCTCCATACATACATCACACCTGTCTGACATGTTACACGTATAGTTACCTCTACAGACCCCTCCGTCAAGGTGATATCCCTCCATACATACATCACACCTGTCTGACATGTTACACGTATAGTTACCTCTACAGACCCCTCCGTCAAGGTGATATCCCTCCATACATACATCACACCTGTCTGACATGTTACACGTATAATTACCTCTACAGACCCCTCCGTCAAGGTGATATCACTCCATACATACATCACACCTGTCTGACATGTTACACGTATAGTTACCTCTACAGACCCCTCCGTCAAGGTGATATCCCTCCATACATACATCACACCTGTCTGACATGTTACACGTATAGTTACCTCTACAGACCCCTCCGTCAAGGTGATATCCCTCCATACATACATCACACCTGTCTGACATGTTACACGTATGATTACCTCTACAGACCCCTCCGTCAAGGTGATATCCCTCCCTCCATGCATACATCACATCTGTCTGACATGTTACACGTATAATTACCTCTACAGACCCCTCCGTCAAGGTGATATCCCTCCATACATACATCACACCTGTCTGACATGTTACACGTATAGTTACCTCTACAGACCCCTCCGTCAAGGTGATATCCCTCCATACATACATCACACCTGTCTGACATATTACACGTATAGTTACCTCTACAGACCCCTCCGTCAAGGTGATATCCCTCCATACATACATCACACCTGTCTGACATGTTACACGTATAATTACCTCTACAGACCCCTCCGTCAAGGTGATATCCCTCCATACATACATCACACCTGTCTGACATGTTACACGTATAGTTACCTCTACAGACCCCTCCGTCAAGGTGATATCCCTCCATACATACATCACACCTGTCTGACATGTTACACGTATAATTACCTCTACAGACCCCTCCGTCAAGGTGATATCCCTCCATACATACATCACACCTGTCTGACATGTTACACGTATAGTTACCTCTACAGACCCCTCCGTCAAGGTGATATCCCTCCATACATACATCACACCTGTCTGACATGTTACACGTATATTACCTCTACAGACCCCTCCGTCAAGGTGATATCCCTCCATACATACATCACACCTGTCTGACATGTTACACGTATAGTTACCTCTACAGACCCCTCCGTCAAGGTGATATCCCTCCATACATACATCACACCTGTCTGACATGTTACACGTATAATTACCTCTACAGACCCCTCCGTCAAGGTGATATCCCTCCATACATACATCACACCTGTCTGACATGTTACACGTATAGTTACCTCTACAGACCCCTCCGTCAAGGTGATATCCCTCCATACATACATCACACCTGTCTGACATGTTACACGTATAGTTACCTCTACAGACCCCTCCGTCAAGGTGATATCCCTCCATACATACATCACACCTGTCTGACATGTTACACGTATAGTTACCTCTACAGACCCCTCCGTCAAGGTGATATCCCTCCATACATACATCACACCTGTCTGACATGTTACACGTATAATTACCTCTACAGACCCCTCCGTCAAGGTGATATCCCTCCATACATACATCACACCTGTCTGACATGTTACACGTATAATTACCTCTACAGACCCCTCCGTCAAGGTGATATCCCTCCATACATACATCACACCTGTCTGACATGTTACACGTATAATTACCTCTACAGACCCCTCCGTCAAGGTGATATCCTCCATACACATACATCACACCTGTCTGACATGTTACACGTATAGTTACCTCTACAGACCCCTCCGTCAAGGTGATATCCCTCCATACATACATCACACCTGTCTGACATGTTACACGTATAATTACCTCTACAGACCCCTCCGTCAAGGTGATATCCCTCCATACATACATCACACCTGTCTGACATGTTACACGTATAATTACCTCTACAGACCCCTCCGTCAAGGTGATATCCCTCCATACATACATCACACCTGTCTGACATGTTACACGTATAGTTACCTCTACAGACCCCTCCGTCAAGGTGATATCCCTCCATACATACATCACACCTGTCTGACATGTTACACGTATAATTACCTCTACAGACCCCTCCGTCAAGGTGATATCCCTCCATACATACATCACACCTGTCTGACATGTTACACGTATAGTTACCTCTACAGACCCCTCCGTCAAGGTGATATCCCTCCATACATACATCACACCTGTCTGACATGTTACACGTATAATTACCTCTACAGACCCCTCCGTCAAGGTGATATCCCTCCATACATACATCACACCTGTCTGACATGTTACACGTATAGTTACCTCTACAGACCCCTCCGTCAAGGTGATATCCCTCCATACATACATCACACCTGTCTGACATGTTACACGTATAGTTACCTCTACAGACCCCTCCGTCAAGGTGATATCCCTCCATACATACATCACACCTGTCTGACATGTTACACGTATAGTTACCTCTACAGACCCCTCCGTCAAGGTGATATCACTCCATACATACATCACACCTGTCTGACATGTTACACGTATAGTTACCTCTACAGACCCCTCCGTCAAGGTGATATCCCTCCATACATACATCACACCTGTCTGACATGTTACACGTATAGTTACCTCTACAGACCCCTCCGTCAAGGTGATATCCCTCCATACATACATCACACCTGTCTGACATGTTACACGTATAATTACCTCTACAGACCCCTCGTCAAGGTGATATCCCTCCATACATACATCACACCTGTCTGACATGTTATACATCCATACTACATCACACCTGTCTGACATGTTACACGTATAGTTACCTCTACAGACCCCTCCGTCAAGGTGATATCCCTCCATACATACATCACACCTGTCTGACATGTTACACGTATAATTACCTCTACAGACCCCTCCGTCAAGGTGATATCCCTCCATACATACATCACACCTGTCTGACATGTTACACGTATAGTTACCTCTACAGGACCCCACCGTCAAGGTGATATCCCTCCATACATACATCACACCTGTCTGACATGTTACACGTATAATTACCTCTACAGACCCCTCCGTCAAGGTGATATCCCTCCATACATACATCACACCTGTCTGACATGTTACACGTATAGTTACCTCTACAGACCCCTCCGTCAAGGTGATATCCCTCCATACATACATCACACCTGTCTGACATGTTACACGTATAATTACCTCTACAGACCCCTCCGTCAAGGTGATATCCCTCCATACATACATCACACCTGTCTGACATGTTACACGTATAGTTACCTCTACAGACCCCTCCGTCAAGGTGATATCCCTCCATACATACATCACACCTGTCTGACATGTTACACGTATAGTTACCTCTACAGACCCCTCCGTCAAGGTGATATCCCTCCATACATACATCACACCTGTCTGACATGTTACACGTATAGTTACCTCTACAGACCCCTCCGTCAAGGTGATATCCCTCCATACATACATCACACCTGTCTGACATGTTACACGTATAGTTACCTCTACAGACCCCTCCGTCAAGGTGATATCCCTCCCTCCCTCCATACATACATCACACCTGTCTGACATGTTACACGTATAATTACCTCTACAGACCCCTCCGTCAAGGTGATATCCCTCCATACATACATCACACCTGTCTGACATGTTACACGTATAGTTACCTCTACAGACCCCTCCGTCAAGGTGATATCCCTCCATACATACATCACACCTGTCTGACATGTTACACGTATAGTTACCTCTACAGACCCCTCCGTCAAGGTGATATCCCTCCATACATACATCACACCTGTCTGACATGTTACACGTATAGTTACCTCTACAGACCCCTCCGTCAAGGTGATATCCCTCCATACATACATCACACCTGTCTGACATGTTACACGTATAGTTACCTCTACAGACCCCTCCGTCAAGGTGATATCCCTCCATACATACATCACACCTGTCTGACATGTTACATGTATAGTTACCTCTACAGACCCCTCCGTCAAGGTGATATCCCTCCCTCCCTCCATACATACATCACACCTGTTTGACATGTTACACGTATAGTTACCTCAACAGACCCCTCTATCAAGGTGATATCCCTCCATACATACATCACACCTGTCTGACATGTTACACGTATAGTTACCTCTACAGACCCCTCCGTCAAGGTGATATCCCTCCATACATACATCACACCTGTCTGACATGTTACACGTATAATTACCTCTACAGACCCCTCCGTCAAGGTGATATCCCTCCATACATACATCACACCTGTCTGACATGTTACACGTATAATTACCTCTACAGACCCCTCCGTCAAGGTGATATCCCTCCATACATACATCACACCTGTCTGACATGTTACACGTATAGTTACCTCTACAGACCCCTCCGTCAAGGTGATATCCCTCCATACATACATCACACCTGTCTGACATGTTACACGTATAATTACCTCTACAGACCCCTCCGTCAAGGTGATATCCCTCCATACATACATCACACCTGTCTGACATGTTACACGTATAGTTACCTCTACAGACCCCTCCGTCAAGGTGATATCCCTCCATACATACATCACACCTGTCTGACATGTTACACGTATAATTACCTCTACAGACCCCTCCGTCAAGGTGATATCCCTCCATACATACATCACACCTGTCTGACATGTTACACGTATAGTTACCTCTACAGACCCCTCCGTCAAGGTGATATCCCTCCATACACACATCACACCTGTCTGACATGTTACACGTATAATTACCTCTACAGACCCCTCCGTCAAGGTGATATCCCTCCATACACACATCACACCTGTCTGACATGTTACACGTATAGTTACCTCTACAGACCCCTCCGTCAAGGTGATATCCCTCCATACATACATCACACCTGTCTGACATGTTACACGTATAATTACCTCTACAGACCCCTCCGTCAAGGTGATATCCCTCCATACATACATCACACCTGTCTGACATGTTACACGTATAATTACCTCTACAGACCCCTCCGTCAAGGTGATATCCCTCCATACATACATCACACCTGTCTGACATGTTACACGTATAATTACCTCTACAGACCCCTCCGTCAAGGTGATATCCCTCCATACATACATCACACCTGTCTGACATGTTACACGTATAATTACCTCTACAGACCCCTCCGTCAAGGTGATATCCCTCCATACATACATCACACCTGTCTGACATGTTACACGTATAGTTACCTCTACAGACCCCTCCGTCAAGGTGATATCCCTCCATACATACATCACACCTGTCTGACATGTTACACGTATAATTACCTCTACAGACCCCTCCGTCAAGGTGATATCCCTCACTCCATACATACATCACACCTGTCTGACATGTTACACGTATAGTTACCTCTACAGACCCCTCCGTCAAGGTGATATCCCTCCATACATACATCACACCTGTCTGACATGTTACACGTATAATTACCTCTACAGACCCCTCCGTCAAGGTGATATCCCTCCATACATACATCACACCTGTCTGACATGTTACACGTATAGTTACCTCTACAGACCCCTCCGTCAAGGTGATATCCCTCCATACATACATCACACCTGTCTGACATGTTACACGTATAGTTACCTCTACAGACCCCTCCGTCAAGGTGATATCCCTCCATACATACATCACACCTGTCTGACATGTTACACGTATAGTTACCTCTACAGACCCCTCCGTCAAGGTGATATCCCTCCATACATACATCACACCTGTCTGACATGTTACACGTATAGTTACCTCTACAGACCCCTCCGTCAAGGTGATATCCCTCCATACATACATCACACCTGTCTGACATGTTACACGTATAATTACCTCTACAGACCCCTCCGTCAAGGTGATATCCCTCCATACATACATCACACCTGTCTGACATGTTACACGTATAGTTACCTCTACAGACCCCTCCGTCAAGGTGATATCCCTCCATACATACATCACACCTGTCTGACATGTTACACGTATAGTTACCTCTACAGACCCCTCCGTCAAGGTGATATCCCTCCATACATACATCACACCTGTCTGACATGTTACACGTATAGTTACCTCTACAGACCCCTCCGTCAAGGTGATATCCCTCCATACATACATCACACCTGTCTGACATGTTACACGTATAATTACCTCTACAGACCCCTCCGTCAAGGTGATATCCCTCCATACATACATCACACCTGTCTGACATGTTACACGTATAGTTACCTCTACAGACCCCTCCGTCAAGGTGATATCCCTCCATACATACATCACACCTGTCTGACATGTTACACGTATAATTACCTCTACAGACCCCTCCGTCAAGGTGATATCCCTCCATACATACATCACACCTGTCTGACATGTTACACGTATAGTTACCTCTACAGACCCCTCCGTCAAGGTGATATCCCTCCATACATACATCACACCTGTCTGACATGTTACACGTATAATTACCTCTACAGACCCCTCCGTCAAGGTGATATCCCTCCATACATACACCTGTCTGACATGTTACACGTATAGTTACCTCTACAGACCCCTCCGTCAAGGTGATATCCCTCCATACATACATCACACCTGTCTGACATGTTACACGTATAGTTACCTCTACAGACCCCTCCGTCAAGGTGATATCCCTCCCTCCATACATACATCACACCTGTCTGACATGTTACACGTATAGTTACCTCAACAGACCCCTCCGTCAAGGTGATATCCCTCCATACCTACATCACACCTGTCTGACATGTTACACGTATAGTTACCTCTACAGACCCCTCCGTCAAGGTGATATCCCTCCATACACTATACATCACACCTGTCTGACATGTTACACGTATATTTACCTCTACAGACCCCTCCGTCAAGGTGATATCCCTCCATACATACATCACACCTGTCTGACATGTTACACGTATAGTTACCTCTACAGACCCTCCGTCCAGGTGATATCCCTCCATACATACATCACACCTGTCTGACATGTTACACGTATAGTTACCTCTACAGACCCCTCCGTCAAGGTGATATCCCTCCATACATACATCACACCTGTCTGACATGTTACACGTATAGTTACCTCTACAGACCCCTCCGTCAAGGTGATATCCCTCCATACATACATCACACCTGTCTGACATGTTACACGTATAATTACCTCTACACAGACCCCTCCGTCAAGGTGATATCCCTCCATACATACATCACACCTGTCTGACATGTTACACGTATAATTTACCTCTACAGACCCCTCCGTCAAGGTGATATCCCTCCATACATACATCACACCTGTCTGACATGTTACACGTATAGTTACCTCTACAGACCCCTTCGTCAATGTGATATCCCTCCATACATACATCACACCTGTCTGACATATTACACGTATAGTTACCTCTACAGACCCCTCCGTCAAGGTGATATCCCTCCATACATACATCACACCTGTCTGACATGTTACACGTATAGTTACCTCTACAGACCCCTCGTCAAGGTGATATCCCTCCATACATACATCACACCTGTCTGACATGTTACACGTATAATTACCTCTACAGACCCCTCCGTCAAGGTGATATCCCTCCATACATACATCACACCTGTCTGACATGTTACACGTTTAGTTACCTCTACAGACCCCTCTGTCAAGGTGATATCCCTCTATACACACATCACACCTGTCTGACATGTTACACGTATAATTAACTCTACAGACCCCTCCGTCAAGGTGATATCCCTCCATACATACATCACACCTGTCTGACATTTTACACGTATAGTTACCTCTACAGACCCCTCCGTCAAGGTGATATCCCTCCATACATACATCACACCTGTCTGACATGTTACACGTATAGTTACCTCTACAGACCCCTCCGTCAAGGTGATATCCCTCCATACATACATCACACCTGTCTGACGATTTACACGTATAGTTACCTCTACAGACCCCTCCGTCAAGGTGATATCCCTCCATACATACATCACACCTGTCTGACATGTTACACGTATAGTTACCTCTACAGACCCCTCCGTCAAGGTGATATCCCTCCATACATACATCACACCTGTCTGACATGTTACACGTATAGTTACCTCTACAGACCCCTCCGTCAAGGTGATATCCCTCCATACATACATCACACCTGTCTGACATGTTACACGTATAGTTACCTCTACAGACCCCTCCGTCAAGGTGATATCACTCCATACATACATCACACCTGTCTGACATGTTACACGTATAGTTACCTCTACAGACCCCTCCGTCAAGGTGATATCCCTCCATACATACATCACACCTGTCTGACATGTTACACGTATAGTTACCTCTACAGACCCCTCCGTCAAGGTGATATCCCTCCATACATACATCACACCTGTCTGACATGTTACACGTATAGTTACCTCTACAGACCCCTCCGTCAAGGTGATATCCCTCCATACATACATCACACCTGTCTGACATGTTACACGTATAGTTACCTCTACAGACCCCTCCGTCAAGGTGATATCCCTCCATCCATACATACACACCTGTCTGACATGTTACACGTATAGTTACCTCTACAGACCCCTCCGTCAAGGTGATATCCCTCCATATATACATCACACCTGTCTGACATGTTACACGTATAATTACCTCTACAGACCCCTCCGTCAAGGTGATATCCCTCCATACATACATCACACCTGTCTGACATGTTACACGTATAATTACCTCTACAGACCCCTCCGTCAAGGTGATATCCTTCCATACATACATCACACCTGTCTGACATGTTACACGTATAGTTACCTCTACAGACCCCTCCGTCAAGGTGATATCCCTCCATACATACATCACACCTGTCTGACATGTTACACGTATAGTTACCTCTACAGACCCCTCCGTCAAGGTGATATCCCTCCATACATACATCACACCTGTCTGACATGTTACACGTATAATTACCTCTACAGACCCCTCCGTCAAGGTGATATCCCTCCATACATACATCACACCTGTCTGACATGTTACACGTATAGTTACCTCTACAGACCCCTCCGTCAAGGTGATATCCTTCCATACATACATCACACCTGTCTGACATGTTACACGTATAGTTACCTCTACAGACCCCTCCGTCAAGGTGATATCCTTCCATACATACATCACACCTGTCTGGCATATTACACGTATAATTACCTCTACAGACTCCTCCGTCAAGGTGATATCCCTCCACACATTCGTCACACATGCCGGACTGACATGTTATTCGTGAAAGGGTAAGACAGTGAGTTTGCGGGTCGTCCCAATAACAATCTGTTAATAAAACAAGTATTTGTCATGCAATAACTAAGTAATGTGTATCGTATATTCAAAATGGCATTGTAAAACGAGAGAGTGTGCAGAGTCGCAAATGTTTTAAGCTTACCATTGATACAACACTAATCACCTCTAATCAATTTAGTAAAAACAACTCAAATGTTTATTAAAACAACGCGGGTCTTATTACATTTTAGCGCCGCGTTCCTATTTAAATGAATTATTAATTGAATAACATTACCTCATGTATCAAAGCAACGAAATTAGTTTGCACTATTAATAAGTTAAAACAGGACCTTTCTCTTTTGTGTTGTAACCTCATCACTGAATATTTATATCAGTTTTTTATCTTATCATTTTTTTTAAAGAAAATATAATGTTTTGTGTTTTTAAGTTGAAAATAATAAACGCAGATCGGATATGAAAGTCGGAAAATTAACAAAAATGTTACCTTGAGATGATAGCAGCCATGATGGTTTGCTGTCGTCTGCCGGCTGGTCAGTCTGTATCCAACAGTTACAGGGGAAAGTGTATACCCGACCATTCCCATCCTCCATTGTCACCTAAATACATAGAAGAAAACTATTATCATAATTACTCACGTGTGTCTACTATCTCGTCATTACACTATGTGTTATTCATTAGCGTTTTAGATTTTATTTTATCAACTTGAAAATCCTTGACCTTTTTGTGGTTAAGATCATGTCCCTCATTGCCAATGATTTTATATCAAAATGGAGCAAATTATAAACTTGAACACCATGATCTACTTCTTGCGATTATGTGACTTGTATCTGAAATGAAATCCACATTTATCATTCAATAACACGATTTTACCGTTTGTACCCGTATTCCATCCACCCCTGTCTGGTATAACCGGATATTGTTCACTTTTCCTAATTCCCTTTTGAGCAGCATTCGTCTTATCTCTCCCACAGCGAAATTATTGCCCAGACTGATATTTCGATAGCTAGATTCGGTACCGTCTATGTCCATGTAGAGCGTGTCGAGTGATCCGGAGTGTTCATGATTTCCGAGGAAAACCTTGACCAGCCATTGTTGTTTACCTAGTAGGACGAAACAGGAGGTGGATCATGTTTAATGTCCTGGTAGGTAAATCATCATCCCCGGTCTGTAATGTCTTGTGTGGGTTTGTTTACACTTTTGTGTTTTGTGAGGCTGTGGTATGTTAGTTTGATAATATGAGGTGAGTAAGAAAACTAATGAATATTTGTAAATGTTTGATTTTTCAAACGTATCTTGTTATATTGTGATTCTTTACGTGTTTTTCTATTTTTAACCAAAATCACATATCGTACGTCCGCACAAAAACTGATCTTTAAAATAAGTCCTGCTTTACAAAGTTGTATTAATTCAAATAGAGAGGCCATCTCCCATGTGTTTCTCCTAAGATGTCAATTTATCTTAGGACACGTTAAATCATACAGTAAGGTTACCATTTACCGACAGGTATATTTGTTATAACTGGATACACTGGTTTTTTTTCTGCAGTATTATATTGAAAGACTTGAATTAGATTGTGTTAAATCATACAAAAAGCGCAGACAAAAAATGGTGATTCCTTATCATCATTAGTTATAATACCATCCTTGTTTTTATTATATATTATGTATTTTAGATGACCAAATATCTGAAATAGTGACTTTACCATTATTATTAATATCATGGCTAAATGTTAAAGTTATAATCTGTACCTTTGCTTCAAATTAAATCATATTGGCAGTACTAAAAGAATACATTTGGGCTCTTATTTGTCTTTGTTGAAATAAAAATTATGCATTGTAAGTATTGTTATTCTCAAAATGTTTGTGTGTGTATGATTGAGAAAGAGTGTGTGTGTGTGGCTGTGTGTGTGTATTGTTTGTATAAGTGTATTTGTGTGGTGGTGACAAATAGCACATGTAAAGCTCTTCATGATTCGTCAGTATAAAAATTACGGCACATATAACTTGAGGTTACAGCGGATAAATATTGTTCTAGGAAACATTGGTTGTCCTATACGGCGCTTTAATCTTGGGCAACAGTTGTACTATTGTCGTCTGTTAAAACATAAGATGACATAGTTCTCAGTTATTGGACTGCGCATGTAAGAGTTCAAATCGAATGGTGGAACTGTTTATACAATCTCTCCCATGGTTCATTGCGGTCCCCACTTTCACCTCTGCCAACGGCTCACGGACTGGCTGTCTGTTGACCTCTGGACACAGAATGTTACGTCATGACGATTGTTTAATACATGCTTGGTGCATCCTTATATATGATGTCACTGCGTTTGTTTGAAATGGCGGACGTCGTATGCAAATCAAGACTATCACCTATAAGTAAATATAGTGTATCCGCAAAAGAATCCATTATTGCTTGGTTTGATATTGAATAATCAAATTATATAATGTCACAAATGACAGTCGTTTACATGAAAATGATACATAAGAATGTAGTATGCGTCCGAAATAGTGTTTTAAGAATCTTGAAATTTCGCGGGCCGTTAACAGGGGTGAAATTGTGCGGACCGCAATGCACCCTGGGAGAGATTGCTCTTTATACTTACCATAGCTGATTTGGAAACCAATGCACATGAGCAGGAGTAGGTACCAGGCCGGCCCCATCCTGGATGTAATCCACACTACCCTGGATAACAAGTGGTATCAGTAATTATTATAGATACTTCTGTATGAAGCTGGAATACTAGGGTCAAAATATATGTTTATATTTGCATGAAAATGCTATTGAAATGATTTTAAATTAACTAATGATAGAGTCGTGTATTTAACATAGATTTTTCTCCTATATCAATAAATATGCATGTCATATGACTGCCAAGCTGTGCATCTATTGTTTTTTATTATTTATCTTCTGAACTATTCGCAGGTTGTTCACAAGTGTGGCAAATTACATGTGTTAATCAAATAAATAAAGCAGTCATTTATAAATGTGCAGATTTCGACATGATAGATGCATCTGATTACCGTGCTGATCCACCAATAAATCTTTATCAACAATTGCATTTACATCCATGGTTATGTAACGATGACGTTTCCTGTGCCTGTAGTGACTCTTGTAGTATCTGTATGTCGCCATTATATAGTTACGTTCATATTTATTGCTTTCGGGTCTATTTGAAGGTTTTAGTTTCCCAATGTGTGTTGCTGTAGTGTCTTTTGGGAGGCTGTAGAATGTCCCGGTTTGTCTAGTAACGATATATAGTGTTTTATCGCGGATTCATACTGTAACGATGCCTACAAAATAGTGGCCTTATCCTGCTCATGGCAGAACGTTTTTTATTTGGAATAGTTCGAGGTGTAAGATATGGAATATGAAAAATTCTTATACATACCGTGCAGCTCTCGTGCAGTTCTCGTGCAGCTATAGGGTCTATGGATTATCAACTGGTATCGCAGTCACAGTATTTATATAAGGGGACCATGAACAATACAGCATGCCATTGGTCAGGGTGTGTTTTACCGTGATAACATACCGAGACATCCTGCAGTTAAGTGGTCACTAAGACATTAACCCTTCACTAAAGCGTTTTATAAGGACGTGACAATATAAGGTATATATGACACACAAATTTTGTATGCGTAACAGCAATGCTTTATCAGCGATTTCATATTTACATAAAAACAAATTATTGTGCATATAAGCCTTAATTTGTTATATCAACTGTTATATATTCACAGGTGTTTTTGCAGGACAAACTAACAAACATGGCTCGCCAAGAGTAAGGCAAATAACGCATAAACGGAAAAAAATCTAAATAAAAACATAATGACAGAACTTCACAATATGTCCCTGGATAAACTCACCCATAGTTAGTAGCCGGGTAAGGGTCTCACTTTGTCAGAACCAATAACAAAACGAAATATATAAAACTTGGTAAATAGGAAAAATATAATTTACATAAAGAATACATGATCAGTATCTTAAAATATAAGCTGTTTTTGGCGAGGGTTCTCTTTCAAGCCAAAATGCAGCTTATATTTTAAGACACTTATCATGTATTATTTTTATCCAGCAACATTACAATAATACATAATACGATTTGTATATTTGGCAATGTTACATTTATTAGCAAATTCGTATTACAGTGTATATTACATGCGAGGAGGTAAACAACGTTGCTTGACTTACAGATCAGTTACTGTAGGATGTTGTAAACTTTGTAGTCTATTTCACATTTGAAATTGTTTGTTGATACTGTGTAAGACAATTTGAATGTTTTGTTTCTGCACGTATTAAAGGAACCCGTTGTTACAACAGAGTCAGAGGAGTAAGCTTCACCACAAGATCTCTTACTTTTTTGGTCTATTGTTATGTAGCTCTGTGTGATTTGTGAAGTTTTGTAGTTCGGTTGTAGTTGGTCTGTATAGCTGTAGTTGGTTTTGTAAAAATAGTCAAGCCATCATTAAGATCATGCAGAAGTTTATTTGGTTATCATGTTTCATAATTCAAAACATATAATCGAAATTAATTAATTATAATTTACATTGTAGTAGTTCGAATAAAAGTTATTTTCTAAATAATGAACTGATTACAAAAATTGAATAAACAATTCTTTTGTTTTTTGGGAAATACTCATAAAAGGGGGGGGGTAATTATTTTATGGTAAAGTACATAATATATGCTTTGCAAAGATGCTTAATTTCAATTATATTATCCACTTCCCTAATTAAGGATATACTCCTCTGAGAAGTCAAAATTTTCTTGTATTAAACTTTTTTTCTCATATAGATTTTTGGAAAGAGGAGTTCATACCATGAAAGAAAATGAAAGAAAAAACATATGTCCGTGTGCTCGTTTTTGAGCTATTGTCACTCAAAGATACCTAGTTAACAAAATATTGGATTTTATGGGAATTTTGCCGTTTTGACCATATACACAAGATATTAAAGCCATAATTTCCTAATGAGGTGTTTGATATGTATTTATATTTGTAGAATTTATTTTCCAGTAGTCTTCTTTTAAAATATACCAGTTTTGATCAAAAAGACTAATATTTTTTTCTCAGAATAACAAGATATGCTACCGCTACCTCTTAATTTTGAGCTACAAAATGCACCATTTTCAGCCATTTTTGCCAAATATAACCCTTTATAGAAAAGGTTCTGGTATTAAACTTTTGTTAATATTTTGCACATCAATAGGAAACGGGTTGTTCTTTCAGAATCAGGCAGAAAAATGGGGGTCCGTGTGCTTACTTTTTTGCCCTACTTGAATATTTGTTATTTTTCAGTATTTTAGAGTAAAAATTAAAAGTGCTCAAATTAAATGTGAAAATAAAGTGAAAAAAGTGAATCATTTGATACATTAATGCTCAATATTTTAATTATCACGAACCAAGTAAAGATTTACAGCAAAAATTAGCTCAATACAGCTTAAAATGCTGGTGCAGTGATGATTTAAGTAAAAACAATTTCAGTAAAAAATGGTAAAACTGTGGCTCTACTTGAAGCGAAAAAAGACACAATTTCAAAACGGCCGCCAAATGGGCCATTTCTTAAAATCCCCGTATAAAAAAATCTGCTTAAGTTAGAACTGTAATTTTTTGACAAAATTTGCAACTGGCAACTTGCTACAGATATTGATAAATTGTATTTAAAAATCTCATAACTTCTTTGATCTTTGTCGAAACGAGACTTCAACGGGACTGAAACCTCAGAAGAATACATCCTTAAGATATATTTATACCATATAAGTAACTTTGGCCGATAATGAAATTAATCAACATAAATTTCAATTATTTACTAATTGTATTTATAATCTACACATCCAGTTGAAATGCATTGTACAATCATAATACCTGATAAATCGCATTGTGATATTATAAGTCCAAAAATAATAATTAAATCACTGAACAATTAACAATTTGAAGATACGCAATTAATGACTAATTATAATAGTGAAAATATGTTACAAACAAATATATACAATAACATAGAATTTCCTACTTGTAAAAAAGTCAAGCCATCAATAAGATCATGCAGATGTTTATTGGTAATGTCCAACATCTAGACTTATATACAAACTGGCTGGCTACAGGTGATAATCACAGGCAAACCGGCTTTCTCAGCTAAATTTTTGACAGCTGACACGAATACAATGGTTACACACACCGTGACCGCCGTACATTGCCAAAGGGTAAAAAATATATTTTAGGACAATATGATAGCTTCCGCTATTACTTAAGTAATCTACCTATATAACGCGTGACTTCCTTTGATTAACAATTTCAAGATGACCGAAACATCCGGAAGTTAATCTCCCATTTGAATTCATGCGTGTCGGTCAGAACGATTTATTGACTTCAAATATATTGCAGACTAATTGATAAGCCGACACATTTTTCTCATATCAATATCTAAATGAAGTGTGTTACACACACTGATAAAAATAATTACACAATATACCTTAGCTATAAAATTATACTTTTGAAAGTTCAATGTATTTACAAATAATCATTAGTTTCATAAGGGTAAAATATTCCTTATGATACTATGATAAACCCGTAAAGGTGGCTGGTGAGGGACAGTATCTTAACCACAAAAAGGTCAAGGATTTTCAAGTTGGTAAAATTAAATCTAAATCCCTAATATATATAAAACAAACTTTATTTATTTTATATCGATTGAGAAACAAGTTACACAACTTATATTAATCACTCTTGATGGCCCGGATGTAAGCGCGCGAGGGGTCTTAGTGTGGGAGGAAACCGGAGTGCCCGGAGAAAACAATTGCAGCATGGTCGCTTATGTACTTAAAAATACAAAAAAATATACCAAATACACAAATTTCAGCCCATAGTTCAAAGTTAACCGCAAAAACTTTCACTGACAAATTACTTAAGAGATAGACATGATAACATGACAATCCCAATGACAACGCCATGCTTCACTGATCACGCCACTCACTGACCACGTGATGCGACAGGATGGATAATCATTTGTTATACATGTATCATGTGTGTTTACGCGTTGTTTGCAGAATTTGTAGAATGTTTCAGTCCCGGCTTTATGTTTATCGCGTTTTACTTGAATAATCATGCAGCTTATATAATTAACCATATCATGGGAAACCTGCGAGGGTCAATTACCATAAAACAAGGTGAAAACATTATCAACGCTAACGCATTTTTTATCATTTTCCTTAAACTACACATAACGACTGTGATTTAAAGCATTGTAATAAATCATGAAAGGAGATTTCCAATAGTTTTTTGTCCATTATTTTCATGTTTACACGCCAAAACACAAAGATTCATTATATAACGATCACTTTAAATCGGGTCGATCATTTTATATCTGTATGTGCAAGCTATTGGTTATCTTCCTCGCTAAGCTAGTTTACTTTATCATCATCAGTTGAAAGCCAATCAATGCGACATAGATAGATATATAATAATAAATATATTTTATTTTCGTGTCACACACATTTAAAATGCATAGAGAATATACATAAAAAATGTCCGGCCAATATTGATCTATGAGACACGCATACCTTAAAAAAATCCCATACATTATACAGTAAATAAAAAGGTTGTATCAAACTTCTCACATGTGATATAACCTGATAGATACATTTAAATATTGTTTCATAAAATTAACCATTATAAAATGATAGAATGTCTCTTTTTCATAAATAAACAAAATTACCGAAAATATCCTGCAATTGCTTTTCATTTATTAAAAAAATCAAATTTTTCTATTGTAAAAAATTGGTTGAATATCACATGCCTAGATAGGTATAAATGTTTTTTTTAAAGTGTGTCTCGTTATCTCCGTAGTCGACTATTACAATACGCAGGTGTGCCGACTCGTATGTGTTTACCTGGCGTTATAGTTTGGCTGGCGTTCAATAGGTGACTATACTGCTAATGGCTACCACTATAACTGTAAGACGATACCTTGCAGCGGATATATCACATTCTAATGTTCATATTCTTTCTGAAGGTTACCCTGACATGTGAAGATCATCTCAACAGTTTGTATGCAATTGCATCACTTGATGTTACCGACGAAAGGATATGCACATTTTTCAAGGTAGAGCAAACCCAAAGATTGGGTTAACAACACTTTTCTCCATATTTTCAATGTAGCGTCTTTCCAGTGATGTTTTTTTTTAATAATTTTATGCTTAATCATCATTTACTTTTTATATGTTCTGCTTCAATACACCAGATTGTAATAGCTTGGTATTTCTGGCTCAATGTGTGCTTTAATGTACTCCAAACCCTTGAATTGCATTTAAATATTTAGTCTTCTTTTGTATCAATTTGGCGCTGTTAAATCTAGATCGATGTTTTGCTTCACTGATCATATTAAAAAGTAACTATCCCCAACAAATGTAGCATACTATCTACAAAGTGTGGTAGTGTTAAAATCTACCTGGGATTTATTCAAATGTCTTGCCATGCACCCAGCACTGAGTGTCAAGTGTATTTATAGCTAAATGCACACCCCAAATGTAGGTTTAAACACACAGCACAGTTCACCTTGAAAGACTTCCAATGGTTTGTCGTCAGTACTAATTATATTATGCAAGACGTCCCACGTGAACAGACGGTAAGTTAAGTTGTATGAGCTTAATTGTATGGCGTAATGTAAATATTGTGAGCTGTACATTAACGGCATTATACCGACAAGTCTTTCCTTGTTTAAATGCATTATGCATTATCAGGTGGGGAACAGTTGTGACGTTGAGAATCTGTTATGATTGTATGATAAGTAGAGATGCATACAACCACCACTATTTACTGAATATTTCAATATAACTGGAATGTATATTGTTTGTCAACAGCTGATATATAACATATGTCCAGCTTTACTTGTTGTTATAATGTCGTTTGATATCAGACCTGTGTAGACGTTTGTTTCACTCTCTGTTATCTGGTTACATCTCAGACCTTCACAAACGCTCGTAATTCATTGTTAACACCTCCAGGCCTATATCATATAAGTGTTCCACATAATGTATGACATTAGCTACATGCTACATGTGTAAATTTTCTTTTATAATAAGTGACGGGGCAGTATTCAATGAAACCTAATTTAGCTACCTCCCCTGTGTAAAACCCCATGCTTAATATGACCACCTTCCTAACGACAAAAATAGCACATTTCAACCCGTGTATAAAGACCACCTGACTATAGAGACCGTTTTCCTCAGTCGATTGTGTGTTCTTTATAGACAGGTCTGATTGTGAGTGTGGTAGGGATGAACAAAATGTCTACTAGACCTGTAAGATAAGAGAACATTTCTTCATCAAATGAAGAGGTTCGATGTAACACTATATTCCTTACTGTCATTGGACTTAACAAAGTCAATAATCGGTGAGCAGATAACTCAATATTTATTTTCCAGCGGTAAAGGGTTCGAACCCAGGTCTGGTGGCTACATTTTTATCTGTCATGTTACACAATTACTTGCCGACACCTGTTTGAAGTAAAAAAAAAAAAATGAAAAGAAATTTTGCATTAAATTTAGTTAAAGTCTGTATAACAATTATATTATAATAATGGTATTGCTGATATCCTAGGGGTTTATTGCTCCTGTATACTTAAAACATAGAGAGGTAAAGTAAACTTTAAAAGTTAACGTGTCCCTATCTGTCGCCCACATACTCGAAGATCTCAACCCGCTACCATCAGTGTTACGTGAGTGATGTGTTCTTTGTGGAGCACTTAAATAACTGTTTGTCGAGATAGTCCGTTGACCGTTATAACGGCTATACAACTTACGTTAAAGCTAGGTCTCCCATTTGCCTAGGGACAATACCAGCTGTCTCTAGCCGGTATAATGTGCACGTGGTCTAGATGATTTAGAGCTATCATCAATTTTTAATAGTTTCAGGTAAAATCCCGTCTAGTCATGCATTGTATCATGGATAGCGTGTTCTGTGGTAGGAGGTGCACTTGAACTGTATCGTTCACGGTCGGCTGCTCAGAGCCTTTTGTCTGTTAGAATTTTCAGTTTTTGTTATTACGTTTGTAATATAATATGACAGCTAATGAACAACACCTAAATAATTCAACATCCAGATATTTAAAAATGTTTTACAGATGTATATAATGCGTTAATTGTGATTTTGATTGAATGCAATACGATTTCCTTGTACTTATTATATATGTACAATGTACTTCAACAATGTTTTCAGTTACAGTGTGGGTTGTAAATAATAATAATAATATCTGACATACTTTACATTCATTTTCATAGCTATTTTAACCTTTTGTGTCTTTACCCTAGTAATTACTTTCTTTTCGTTATGTTTTGAACAACTAATAGTAGAACCGACAAACGGCACCAAGAAAAACCAACAAATGGCCGAGAACCTTCCCGAGTAGTAAAACAATTGTTATATTGAACTACTATAGTGTTATGAACGACACACACTATACGGGATATCACGAACACCTCGCTAGAATGATAAGGGAAAATGTATACAGTTATCTGATTCCTAGTTACGTCGTAGAGTGCACGCCATGTAATTACACTCGAATTAAACTGTACGGACATGGCGATGATCTCGTTAAACTATGTGTTCTGACTTTGAATATAAGGTCTTCATTAAATTTAAAAATAAATTGTTGTATGCCATTCCTGAGATTGTCTTTTTTATTTTTTCACTTCATCCCCCACGTACAGGTATACTTTATGCTAACTTATACAAATAATGATGTAATGTTCACGTCCATTCGTGCATTATGCATGTTCTGTTATGCTGAGCGTATCACATTCTTATGTCCCTGGTTATTTTATATGGCTCGTAATATACATATAAATTAAATATATTTGTTTCAGTCATGTGATAGCATACGGGTATGATGGTATCATTCACCAGAAGGACAAGCACGGCATCAGGACATCCTCAGTATTTAAATAAGGAATAGTGCACATTCACCAGAAGGCAAAGACGGCGTCAGAAAGTCCTCAGTATCTCCTAAGTCAGGATTAATGCACATTGAACACATTCCTCTGAGTAAAAATGTCTTTCATAGTATTAAACTCCAGTTTTCGGAAAGGCTTCGCAATCGGGTGGGCTCTGTTGGAGATATTACTGTTTGCTGGACTATTCTTTGGCTGGGGTACTCTCGTGTTCATGTTGAAGGAGGAAGGCGTGTATGGCAATCTCTGTGAATCGAGTACGCCGGGAGAACTGGACGACAAGTCAAGGACGATATATACTCAAAAAGACAATGAAACTTTATATAGAACTTCTGCCGGCTATGACGTTTATAGTGTAAATGTAACCAACTATAATATAACACTCTCCGTCAAAGACTCTGGGAAAGCAATCGGATGCACAGCTCAGGATAAGAAGTTCAACCTCGGTTTTACAATTGTTAGCGGGCTATGGCCATTTTTCTATGGGATACTGGGGCAACTCGGCCACAAGTTCGGTACCCGCTTCCTGAGGCTCTGCAGCATGTAAGTGTTTTTCACTCCTATTAACGCCCAAGATCAGCAGTTATGTAAAATTTTTATGACATCTAGCTGTATACATATATTAACGACTTTGGTTTGCTAAATCTGTGTTAATATGCAGAATGAAAGCAATCTGCTTTCCGTGTTTTTACAGATATCACGCAATTATGTGCGCTATTTACAGACGTAAATCCATCTGTTTAATTTTGGTTTCTGAAAATGACGATCACTTTTGCCGAGACAGCAACCTGTTAACACCATGACGTCCCCAGGGGTTGTGTTACATGGATAGGCATGCCATACATGAGTGTATCTCGTGGGATAATCCAGTATTACATCTGTAGGTAAAAACCTGGACGTAACCCTAATCGTTACAGTCGACCTAAATGTACCTATCTTACCTACATATACAGCGAAAAGATCATCTGATATACCGTTTGTGCGACTTCTCCTCGCAGTAGAGCAGATTTTATTACATTATGTGAATGTCAAAATATTCTAGTTGTTTCATTGCCATGCCAGCCTCATCTTATGTCATCAATGTCGATATCATCTTCTATTATTTTAAAATAGACCGACTGGTATCATAAGCCTTAATTGTATCATTATAATGTTTGAAGGTAATAAATGTTCCTCTGTATCATCAATTATTGATTTTGCCGTTAACTATTACAAATTATAGTTCACTTTCTAAGCCTTTTTATATATCCTCTGTTATCTGTCGCACAAATCTAAATCGAAATTTTATTAAAAGCTTTTAAAAGTTATAACTATCTTGTTTATATAGGTGATTGATAGAAGTTTGATCCTAAATGACCGACGTGTCATTAAACCCAGTCAAGTAATCAAACAGTACGTGCCTCTATGACAACAACATTGTCAGGGAGATGAAACGCTCTGCTTCATTTCCAAATATTTTTTATTGAATCCAAAGATTCAATTTTGGATCGGGCAGCAGGCAAAACCCATATATGCCCTATCCACACGATAACATGCATGCATTGTATATAGTAACATATTTTAAAAGCACATCTTTAAAAGCATATTTGCACTGGACTGATCTATAAGATAGCATTTAATCATTTTTAGAATTAATACAAATCGTACATATTACTGAAAACATTCATAGATATTTATTTATATATATAATAGAAGAAATTGTCAATAGCAATGAATAACATGCATATCTTCCTGTTGTATTAAACTTTAATTAATAACGGTATTAATTGACCAGTATTCGCTCCATCAAAAGGTCCAGATTTTACTTTAACATGATTATAACTTCTCTCAATTCACCCTCACTCCGGACATTCGTTGTAACCGGGCAACACTAAAAACGCTCTGTGAACAAACACTCTTGTCTAAAGCAATAACTAGCATTAAATAAAACCCAATGAATCATTTATATCGTGATTACTGTGTAATAATGTACCTTGTTTTACTGTCATGGTTTGATTTGTCATTACGTAAATAAGAAGAACTTTTTGTAAACTGATAAGCTGTTGACAACTTTGTATGGCAATAGTAAGCAAGAATAATAACTGTACAATGCACGTGTTTCAGCAGTAGCTTTATTTAAGTGTTTTGTTTTTCGACCGTCAATGAATATACAACACTAAAATCTGAATAGGGTGGTTTTATTTTCTAGTGTTGAATCACCGAATTGTGCTAATTCATATCCTCGTTGATACATCCTAATTTGTCACATTTCTACTAAATTTAAACTGCTTGAAGTCCATTTACAGTACGCAATACGGAAACAATCGTACTTGAATATGTAATTATAAGATAAGTTCATTTACAGTACTCTATAAGGAAACGATCGTACTTGAATATGTAATTGTAAGATAAGTTCATTTACAGTACTCTATAAGGAAACGATCGTACTTGAATATGTAATTATAAGATATAAGTTCATTTACAGTACTCTATAAGGAAACGATCGTACTTGATTTTGTAATTGTAAGATAAGTTCATGTACAGTACTCTATAAGGAAACGATCGTACTTAATTATGTAATTGTAAGATAAGTTCATTTACAGTACTCTATAAGGACACGATTGTACTTCATTTTGTAATTGTAAGATAAGTTCATTTACAGTCCTCTATAAGGAAACGATCGTACTTGATTTTGTAATAATAAGATAAGTTCATTCACAGTACTTTATAAGGAAACAATGGTACTTGATTATGTAATTGCAATATAAATTCATTTACAGTACTCTATAAGGAAATGATCGTACTTGAATATGTAATTATAAGATAAGTTCATTTACAGTACTCTATAAGGAAATGATCGTACTTGAATATGTAATTGTAAGATAAGTTACTGTTACTGTACTCTATAAGGAAATGATCGTACTTGAATATGTAATTATAAGATAAGTTCATTTACAGTACTCTACAAGGAAACGATCGTACTTGATTATGTAATTGTAATATAAGTTCATTTACAGTACTCTATAAGGAAATGATCGTACTTGATTGTGTAATTATTATTTTGCAGAACGTTTTTCATATGTGGCTCCTTACTAATTGCCTTTACAACACCAGGTAAGTGTAATATCATCCACTGTTAGTGAACTATCATACAGTGTAAGTGTACTATCATACACTGTTAGTGAACTATCATACAGTGTAAGTGTACTATCATACACTGTAAGTGTACTATCATACACTGTTGATATATTTATAGAATATCTTCATAACAGACGTAATATCAACGGCATGGTCATGGTAGTGTAGTGTACGGATTACTTCAAATCATAAATACGCGGCAAGGAAATATTTCACCTGTGTACACAAAGTAGATTGTCGAATTTTCTTGGTAGTGTGTCCCTTTATTAATAAGATAAAATAAACACTTTAACTTGAATTAACAATAGAAAATACAAGGACACCAAGTTACTTGTTGATTTTTCTATTGTTAATTCTATCTCATGTGACAGAGTTTGTTTCATGTGTGTCTTGATGAAGGGCAGGCTGCTTTGAAAACTCGACAATCTATGTTTCTACACGGGTTGAATTACTTCCTTGACCAGAAACGTCAGTTTGCTAACACTACAAAATACAAAGAAAGGTTTTGACCGGGAAAATATAGCTTTTACGAATATATATTACCATGCGTACATTCAACGAGTGAAAAAGCATATTTTCTTGTAATATTCTGTAAAATTATTACTTTATTGAAAAACAAAATCGTACCACTAAGTAAGAAATTGCGTATTAAAATTTCGCCGCCTAACAGTTTATCATAACCTTGTTTACCAGAGGTTCCCTGGCTGGCCTTTGTTGGCCTGTTCCTGTATGGTTTAAATGGCTGTAGTTTGCTATTCTCAAGTTTCCAGGTATGTATACATAAACACCAATCATTTATTCAAGTCAAATTTTGATACCACTATTTATTGAACATTTCAACGTATATTCAACTTGAATTCATAACATGATGACTAATGCATTTAACGGCCAAGTTTGAAGACGAGAAATTCAGTTTTTATTGAACTATCAATGTTAATATGGATACACACCATGGAACCCTATCCATCATTGTAACTCATAAACTGAAAATAGTAATGAAATATTTGTAGAAATGACATATATTCATATTTGAAATCATAACGGTACTCGCAGTGATGATTTTAATAGTTTTTTTATATGCTGCGGTAGAGCGCAACGCTGCTTTGGTCTACAGAATTTATTCACTTTACAACATGAACAGTGTATCACGTTCAAGGCAAATTAACTAATAGATTCGAAATGGCATAACCCACATAGACAAAAACACCTTACAGCTAATTCCTCCATCTAGAACTGCTTCGTAAAACTATACAATTTAACACTTAAATATTGGCGATTGTAGAACTAAATGCATATATAGAAAAAAAAACACGTTGTTAGTTTAGCATTAGAACTTTCATCATGTTCTTCAGATACTTAACAACATTAGATGACGTCATGACAGTATATATAGTCATTGTGCATTGTGACGTCATATTAAGGGAGGTAATTATACATATAACAATTGATTTATACAATTACAACAAATGATTAAGTTTCGGTTTCAGAGTTCTAATAAATTGTTTTTCTAGTTCTTTTCTTTGGATGATATTATTATTTAACATTTTATAGAACGGAAAACCTTTTCTTTCCGCAAATGTCCAAATGTTCACTTAAATTTATTTTCCTGTACTCCGGTACATTAATATGTTGTTTTGTAGAACATGCGACTACATTACAGAAGGTTCATCTTTCAAAGTCCACTCCAGAACATTCGTCGTGAATGCAAATATGTGTTGTGATTCGAAAGACCTTATTTATGTAATAACATGCCCCGGATGTAAGGAATTTTACATTGGAGAGACCAGTAATACACTGAGGGCCCGTGTCCGTGTACACAAACAACATATTAATGTACCGGAGTACAGGAAAATAAATTTAAGTGAATACTTGGACATTTGCGGAAAGAAAAGGTTTACTATATTTCCGTTCTATAAAATGTTAAATAATAATATCATCCAAAGAAAAAAAACAAGAAAAACAATTCATAAGAACTCTGAAACAGAAACTGAATCGTTTGTTGTAATTGTATAAATCAATTGTTATATGTATAATTACCTCCCTTAATATGACGTCACAATACACAATGACTATACTGTCATGACGTCATCTAATGTTAAGCATATGAAGAACATGATAAAAGCGCTAATGCTAAACTAACAACGTGTTTCAATTTTTTATTTCTATATGTTTACCGGACACTGAGAATTTAATGTTATTCAATATGTATATTTATTGGCACATCAAAATCTGATAATCAAATGACGAAAATGTCCGTTATTATCGCCCCCTCCCCATTGTTAATGTGCTGAGATTTTGTACTCTAACAGCTGTCCTACCTGTTTGAGAATGGGCGGTCCTTGGTGAGCAGTCTGATGACGGGATCGTTTGATTCGTCAATTGCTACACAACTCTATATCAAGGTAATGACCTTACTAGTCTACCCCATATCATGGTAAATATGATATAAGTTTGTTATAATTCACGTTCGAAAGTCAGAAGACTTTGTTATACAACGCTATTGTTTATCTCCATTTTTGTGATGTGTTTATCCATCATTATGCCGTTATATTTACTGACAGTATTAATCTCGAAATCTTTTGAAGTTACTATATTTAATGATATATGTTACACAGCAAGTTAAAACGTTTTGTAAGAAGTTTTGATGACTAGCTTAATGTGTACATCGACCCATTCATCAGAAAAGGTGTGACGAGATCTAGTAAATTCGGACATATTTCGGCCCATTACAATGATATAGGTTATATTAGTAATTGATCCTCGAATTTCCTTTCGAAGAGAACTTGTACATTTTGTGTATTTATGCTGCCTTGTCATTTGTCTGATGAAGGTGACATTGTACACATCGTACTTGTCATTTGTCTGATGAAGGTGACATTGTGCACATCGTACTTGTCATTTGTCTGATGAAGGTGACAGTGTTCACATTGTACTAGTCATTTGTCTGATGAAGGTGACAGTGTACACATCGTACTAGTCATTTGTCTGATGTAGGTGACAGTGTTCACATTGTACTAGTCATCTGTCAGATGAAGGTGACAGTATTCACATTGTACTTGTCATTTGTCTGATGAAGGTGACAGTGTTCACATCGCACTTGTCATTTGTCTGATAAGGTGACAGTGTACACATCGTACTTGTCATTTGTCTGATAAGGTGACAGTGTACACATTGTACTAGTCATCTGTCAGATGAAGGTGACAGTGTTCACATTGTACTAGTCATTTGTCTGATGAAGGTGACAGTGTACACATCGTACTAGTCATTCTGTCTGATGAAGGTGACAGTGTACACATTGTACTAGTCATCTGTCTGATGAAGGTGACAGTGTTCACATCGTACTAGTCATTTGTCTGATGAAGGTGACAGTGTACACATCGTACTAGTCATCTGTCTGTCAGATGAAGGTGACAGTGTTCACATTGTACTAGTCATTTGTCAGATGAAGGTGACAGTGTTCACATTGTACTAGTCATTTGTCTGATGAAGGTGACAGTGTACACATCGTACTTGTCATTTGTCTGATGAATGTGACAGTGTACACATCGTACTAGTCATTTGTCTGATAAGGTGACAGTGTACACATCGTACTTGTCATTTGTCTGATAAGGTGACAGTGTACACATTGTACTAGTCATCTGTCAGATGAAGGTGACAGTGTTCACATTGTACTAGTCATTTGTCTGATGAAGGTGACAGTGTACACATCGTACTAGTCATCTGTCTCAGTGCCACATCGTACTAGTCATTTGTCTGATGAAGGTGACAGTGTACACATCGTACTAGTCATTTGTCTGATGAAGGTGACAGTGTACACATTGTACTAGTCATTTGTCAGATGAAGGTGACAGTGTTCACATTGTACTAGTCATTTGTCTGATGAAGGTGACAGTGTACACATCGTATTAGTCATTGAAATGTCACACGTAAAATTTTCTCTGGTTTTGTAACAGTAGCATTACATAAATAATACTTTTTAACTTACAAAATGTTACTGTTACCAACCATATATTACACACAATCAACCGTACTTTACACACAACCAACCATACATTACACACAACCAACCATACATTACCCACAACCAACCATACATTACACACAACCAACCATACATTACACACAACCAACCATACATTACACACAACCAACCATACATTACACACAACCAACCATACATTACACACAACCAACCATACATTACACACAACCAACCATAACTTACCACAACAACCATACATTACACACAACCAACCATACATTACACACAACCAACCATACATTACACACAACCAACCATACATTACACACAACCAACCATACATTACACACACCAACCATACATTACACACAACCAACCATACATTACACACAACCAACCATACATACATTACACACAACCAACCATACATTACACACAACCAACCATACATTACACACAACCAACCATACATTACACACAACCAACCATACATTACACACAACCAACCATACATTACACACAACCAACCATACATTACACACAACCAACCATACATTACACACAACCAACCATACATTACACACAACCAACCATACATTACACACAACCAACCATACATTACACACAACCAACCATACATTACACACAACCAACCATACATTACACACAACCAACCATACATTACACACAACCAACCATACATTACACACAACCAACCATACATTACACACAACCAACCATACATTACACACAACCAACCATACATTACACACAACCAACCATACATTACACACAACCAACCATACTTAACAAAATGTTACACAACCAACCATACATTACACACAACCAACCATACATTACACACAACCAACCATACATTACACACAACCAACCATACATTACACACAACCAACCATACATTACCCACAACCAACCATACATTACACACAACCAACCATACACTACACACAACCAACCATACATTACACACAACCAACCATACACTACACACAACCAACCATACATTACACACAACCAACCATACATTATATACAATGATGTAACCCATATGTATATTTGTATTTGTATTGCCAGGTTGCCTATGACAATGGTATACCGAGACAGTATTGCTACATTTTCATAGCTTGTCTACATGTCGTGGCCCTCATAAGTACATTCCTGTGGCTGCCCAAGACTTACATAGATTTTCCGGAGCAACACGACGAAACAATTATTGTCTCTTCTGACGACGAGGATGACAAAATAGAAGATAAAAAGGATTCCGAGAGGATGACCCCTCTCCAAGATGTAAATGCTTTACATGAGCTAAATAACCACAACATAGAAAAGATAGACGCAGGTATAAAACGTCCGTCTCCATCACATATTCCAGATAACTATACCATCTGCTTTCGGTCTGTACCTGTATGTAAACACAACTACATTTAATAGTAAATACATTCGGAAAATATTATTTTAAGCTGCTATGTTCATAAATTACGTTTGATAAAAATATTATATATCTTTTTTGTTTTCTACTCTTTTTAATTCGCTATCTTGTATACGCATAGTGTTAATGTCTATATACCTATATAGACAATGAATGATGTTTAACCCTCTGTCATTGAGAATAACATTGTTTAAAATTGAAAATGTAGGTACCAGATGATGAACACATCGGCTGTTTAGAAAGGAAAATGCTACATGTGTTGAATTAAGAATATATGAAATACTGTACGTTTTTTTAAACAGAGATTTGCAATTTAAAAGGTTTATTTTTAAATCGCGTCCAAAATACTATACGAAATTATGTAAATAATACGTATAAGTCTTTACATATTAAGAAATATACTCTACTGCTACAAAGCAAAGCTTCCTTGTATGGTCCTGAAGATGTGTTATTAATATTGTCTCAAAGCCTTTATATGTCTAAGTGAGTGACTGAACTGTCAAGGTTTTGAGTTATCTGAACATATCCTCTAGTAAGGAAACCCTTTGAAACATTTGACATATGAACATGGACCAATGCCTTTTTTACAGTAACTAAATGAATAGCATTCCTTTTAAACAGATGATGTCTCTAAGCCCCTGAATGCATCACCGGTGACGACAGAGGAAGAGGATATAGGTCTGATGGGCTACATCCGCTCACCTCTCTTCCTCCTCCACGTGTTCTGGTACAGTATCCTCCAGCTACGCTTCTTCTACTTCGTCGGTACACTAAATCCCTGGCTTGAGCGAATCAGTCAAACGGAGGAAGAAGGCACGTGACCATGTATCCAAATATATATTTCTATATTGTATAAAATCAATAAAACATAATGTAATCTGTATAAACTACAAAGATTTCTATAATTTAGTACCTTCACTTAAAATATATATGTAAGTAATTGCTTTGAATTTAATCGTGACATTCCAATTTTTTTGTATATTTTTTTACTATGAAATCAGTACGCCGTTATATAAACCAGTCACAAACGACATCTCTAACAGCGACTTCATTTTTATGTCGGATAAGAAAAATTTCTCTCATATTTTAAATGATGGTGCTTAACTTCACTTGTATAGTGCTTTCAGTGAGCCCTGCAGGTAGGGCGTTAGAATTGTACCTGTGGCCCCTATTGCATGATCGTAAAAGGCGACTAAATTTGGGATTTTATCTTTTCTCTTCTTTCTAACTGACTTTATCCTTCCTAATGCCTCCATTGGCACCGCCTCACTTTTGGCCTCGAGTTGGGCGTTCGCCCCTATGAGGAAGGCTCTGGGTTCTGTCCCCTGGCCGAGACACACCAAAGTCTATAAAGTGGTAGTTTCTCTGCTCCTGCTTAGCGCTCAGCATACATGGAGTGGGACGACTGGTTCCCCCGTTGTCAGTATAATGTGACCGGGTGGGGTGTGTTGCTTGGTGTCTTCGGCGGCATGCTTCAGTGATATAGCACTATAAAAAGGGCAATAGTTCCACTATACAAGAAGACATAACATGAATTTACCGCAGTCTCCCAAAACACGCACCTCGCACAACATACACGCAACACACCGCATACATGGGAGGCCGTCCTTACATGATCATAGCTGTTAATAGGACGTTAATTAATCAAACAAACAAACAAACAAAGAGTCGGTATACTGACATCAGTTTGTTATTCTGTTTTCAGTGAGTCGGTATACTGATATCAGTATATCATTCTGTTTTCAGTGAGCCAGTATACTGATATCAGTATGTTATTCTGTTTTCAGTGAGCCAGTATACTGATATTAGTATGTTCTTTATGCTTGGGGGCATTGTAACTTCAATCACTGCTGGAACATTCTTCGAAATGCAGAAGAGGCGATACAAAGGTACGAAAATAAATAATAGTTAAAGTGATACAACTTCATTAAAACATCTACACAATCAGATTTATAAGAGTTATTCCCCTTCCCATTTGGTTCGCTTCGTCTGTGACTAGGGCCATACGTATCAGAACACCATGGTTGACGGAGTGAGACGAAGGGAAGTAACTCTAATGGATCATAATGACCTCCTCATTAAACTCGAGATCTGATTACATTGTTCCTTCCTCTCCGCACGTTATATGTCATTTTATATTTATAGTACATTTTGTATATCAACATTCCAAGTTATTACTATATAGTGATTATAACAATCAAGTGAGTTTTACTCTTTAGCATACCAATACTTACTTACGTACCTATACAACAATGTATTAATTTCATAAAAAATGAATCAAAGGATATTAATAGAAGACTAATTTTAAGAAGAAAATGAGAAAAAAAAGTGAAAATGAGGAGAAATAACATCCTATTCATTCACGAATTTATACAAAACAAATATCAGATTTCCGCCAAATATTCCATTTTATACTCGTTTTTAATATTAAGTTAGTTCATTACAACTTTTTTCTATAATCATTTGTTTACAAATTACTTATACATATTTACCTTATATTTTGTAATTAACATTTGCAAAAAAAACCCTGATATTTCGTTTATACGATGATATGGCTTTGTTATACATCACTGATTTTACCAGACAGTAAACATCCCTTCAGACGTCGGACTGGTCCCGTGGTCATCCCTCTAATGGTGGGGACAGCCCTAGGGGTGCTGTTGTCGGTGATGCAGATGATCCCCGCCCAGGGAGCGATATATGCTTCCTTTATATCCGTGACTGCCTTCAGGTCTTTCCTATACGCCATTGGAAACGGATACCTCAGTGAAATGTACGCATCACATGAACACCACCTGATATTTCATCTGTATTCATTGTTGGTCTTCGGGCGTAAATAGAATTGTTGATCTGTAGTAACATTTGCAAATCATCCGTGGACTAAACATATATCAAAGAACTGGATTTACTTCCATAACGTGTTTTTGAACAAACACTTTAGATAATGAACTGTCCTCGCTAAATGAAAAAAAACCAGGCAGGACCATATCCTTTAGTTGTTGTCATGTATTGTTTGGGGCCTGGATAATTTCCGATTATGCTCAATTCTGTGTCAATGCGTTACGACTGACGTCATTCACTAAAGACATTGGATATTATTTTTAGAACACATACGATTGTGGTAATAATTCCCTTGAATATGCGTTAAAATCAGGTGTTATCATACACAGAATATTGTTTGTTGATTTTAAAGTTCCCCAGGCTTATGTTATCATAAAATACATTTAAGTTTCCCATAATTGTCACGTGATTTTTCTCAAAACTATCAATGACCAGCAAGTACTTCATGATATATGGCTTATGTTCAACTGTATCACAAATGGCAGACATACTTAAAAACTACTAAAAACTCTAAATAAATTGTGATTTTAGTAAATTATGCCGATTTTAATTAGATACTGAAAATTATCATATTGTTTCTTCTACATCTATCCGATGTATTATTTCAAGACCCTTATTCCATACAAACAACACAAACTCATTGCTGGGATACGGCCACAGATTTTTTGAACCAGACAGCAGCAGCATGTGCCAACAAGCATATATATTTATATATACCTGAAACCCTACAAGAGACTGATATCTCCAGCCGAATGCCCACTAGCATAGTGTCCAGCAAACAGCAAACTGCTGAATGCTCACCTGCATGGTTACCCGACAAACAGCACCAAGCTGAATGCCCACCAGCATAATGAGCAACAAACAGCAACACTATAGGGCTGTTCCCTGGGAAACCAGGCGAACACAACTCTTGTGTAAGCACACCATGCTGGTGTGCTCCAAGCAGTTGCCTATGAAACACTGTGATGGCTCCCATAGCCAACACCCAAACTTGGATCTATCATCCATCTCTTGCAGAGTTACCTCCCCTTATCACTTTTCCTCCTGAGTTATGTCCCTTGGGAAACCAAGCAGACCTACCCTGGATACCCGTACCACTTAAAAATGAAAGGGGAATTTGCTTATTGACACACATGCTGCCGCCAACTTGCCAGAATTCCGCCAAACAGAAAGCAAAGCTTACTGCCCCAATCTGGCAACAACCAATGCCCTACGCCCTTTAATTTTAGCAGCTAAAAAGCTATAGCATTTGTTTTCACGAATGTCTCAAGCGCTGATTGAAAATCAGTTATAAATTATATCATTACCAATATCAGACAAATGAGTACCATCCTTACGAAACAGGCCTGGACAATCAAAAGATATTTCTGTATGGTGTATGATTTTCCCCCCAAAGGCTCTCACTACTTTTCTACCTTTCCTATTTATCCGTGCCCGCTTTCTCTCAACTGCTCTCAAATTCCCAGCCCCAAACCAAAACAACCTACACAAAACATCTGACCAGACCAGGACAGTCTTCGGGCATAGCTGGTGGAGCAATTG
Organism: Argopecten irradians; assembly: GCF_041381155.1. Lineage (NCBI taxonomy): Eukaryota > Metazoa > Mollusca > Bivalvia > Pectinida > Pectinidae > Argopecten > Argopecten irradians. The sequence goes on from NC_091142.1 coordinate 42,533,613, forward strand.
GATATCATTTGCAATTGCCTCTTGTAACTCAGCACATGAGCGGTCAACTAAATCATTGGAGCCCAAATGTAATATCATCATAGAAGGGGGACCTGCCTGACTCACTGACAACATCTGACGGACCTTAGGGATTAAATCCCGCCAATGCATACCCCGAATACCTGTCCATGTAATGTCTACTATAATATTCTCAAGACGAAGGTTGTTGTTCAGTCTCTGTATTGCCCTCTTCTCTGCCCAATAAACTAATGAAGACCCAATGATCCACACATCTGTAATGAACTTACAATATTAGCATCTGTCCTACTCTAATTAATTACAGCATATACACAAAAAAACGAACAAACGCTACTGGTAAATTAAAGTATGTCCTTAAATAAGCAGTAATAAACAGCTAACGGCATAACAATGTTGGAGCACTAATACGTATGTATCTCTGAAAACATGCCGACTTCCAGCAGCCCAGCACTTTTATCTGTTCATCCGGAGTTCCCTGCAACGAAGCCGCAGACGCTGCCCCTATGCGAAAACTGTGAGTTTTAAAATTGGCAGCTGGGACATTAGCGAACTGCAATGTTTTCTTAAAAACTGCTGAAAATTGGTAACGCGACAATGACCTTCCACTAGCATGGCAAAGAAATTCACGAGTTAGAGATTTAGGACGTATCCTAAGGAATGCTGATGTTGCCTTAACCGGGCACAATGATAAATCTGGACAAGCACTGATAACCAAAATATGACCCTTACCTGTCTGATCTGTTTTTGAGTGGGTTAGTTTTAATGTCACCTCCTGATCATTTAAAGACACATCTGATAGTCCCACTGCATGATCTGAATTAGCAGTACTAGTAAGTTCACCAACCCTCATAAAACCAAAAAAGGCTAACAGGAAGGCCACACGAAATAAACTTGTTTCATATGTTGAAGTGCAAACAAACGGTAATGCACCTACAATCTTCCTTAAGATATCTAAGGTAATTGGAGCTCGCACATCAGGAGATGCCTTTGTACGCCTATAACCTTCCATAACTTTCTGTACTAAAAAAATTGTTTTGCAGGATCCCCCCACCCTTAATTTTGTGGTGGTAACTTATACCTGACAAGAAGTTTGTGTAGTGCTAGGGGATGCTCCACTGATAGATAAATAAGCCACATATTGTAGCAAATGATTGATAGGCACAGGCCACATCTCAGATAGCCTGTATAACTCTCGGAATTTTTCAAAAGATGACAGGCCTGTACTGTATGCCTGCTTTTGTATTATTGGACAAACTACCATGAATTAAAGTCTCAATTTCTAATTGAAGATTTCCCATAGATGGTTTGGCACCACATGTGGCTCCCGTTCTGCGCCTGGAGCTAACTGGAAGAATCTGTCCCACTGCAAACGTGAAATTGAATCAGCAACAGTGTTATCAGCATCAGGGATATGTGAAACATTTACACAATATGTTAAATTTTAAACATCTCAAAACAAATGACCGGACTAGTTTCATAACCAGATCTGACTTAGATGTTAGAGAATTAATGATGCTTACAACTCCTGTATTGTCTGACCTAAACAATATCTTTTTATTAGTTAGTAATTCCCCCCAAACAACTATGGCCACTAAAATTGGGAAAAATTCAAGTAGTGTAATACTTCTGGTTAAGCCCTGATCATGCCATTTGACTGGCCATACTCCAAAAACACCACTTACCATTAAAAAAGGCCCCAAACCCCATTCCTGGGCCCCGGCGCTGTCAGTGTACAAACACAAATCCTGAGAACTCTCCCATTCCTTGTTTAGAAACACTGAAACTCCATTAAAAACCCTTAAAGAAATATAACCATGCCTCAATATCTTGCTTGACTTCCCCAGTAACCCGAAATGCGATGATGGGGCTGAGTTAAACCCTTAATTGAATTAATTAGACGTCGACAAAAAGTCCGCCCAGGTCTTACAGCCCTACAAGCAAAATGTAATGCCCCAATCAACGACTGCATTTCCCTTAAAGTTACTTTCTGCTTTGAGAACACATTTTCTAGCTTCTCACAAATCTCAACTACTTTAGCTGCAGGGATTTTAATTGTAAGATTTACAGTATCAATTTCTAAACCTAGGAAACATAACACAGTGCAAGGGCCTAATGTCTTTTCCTCAGCAATAGGGACTCCCAGGTTTTCACAAGAAGCTAAGAAACATTCCAATAAATCCTTACATTGGGTGGAACCAGCTTTACCTCCAAAAAGGAAATCATCAAGATAATGTAATACAGATCGTTTTCCTGATTTATTTTGAACTATCCATTCTAAAGCACTTGAAAATTTCTCAAATAAGCTGCATGATAATGAACATCCCATCGGTAAGCATTTATCAAAATAATAATAACCCTGAAGCTTAAATCCCAATAAATCAAAGTCTTGTGGAGATATTGGCAGTAACCTAAAAGCTGATTTGATATCGGATTTTGCTAATAAAGCCCCTTGACCTAAATTTTGGACCAATTCAATCGCCGCATCAAATTTGGTGATATACTGAACAGAACACAAATCCGAATCGATACCAGAATTAAACTGAATTTATCTTTAGGATGTGACAAACAAGTGGTGGATTAAACGAAAAACTCCCCCGGTGTACTTCTTTGGAATCAGACCCAAAGGAGAAAGTCTCAAATTAGGTAAAGGTCTTTCCTTAAATGGACCGGCAACCCTTCCAAGATCCACCTCTTTTTGAACTTTTTAAGGGCCATATTGACATTCTGTCTGACTGAACCTAATAATTTTAAACAATCAGTATCCTCCCTAATACCTTGATAATGCAAAGGAAATCCCTCTGAAAATACCATCAAACAAGCTCCTGTGTGATTTGATGGTTTGGGTAATCAAGCAATTTCCTGTTTTAATTTTTCACTATTTATTGGGGTTTTTTCCCAGACTGGACACTGCCATGGGGGTTTTTTCCTTGACTGGAACTTGCAGCTGAGAGGGCCGAAAAGACTTAAGGCACTGCAATGCACTATGGTCAGCAGCACAAATACTGCAAACATGAGTGTACCTGCAGTTACTATACGTGCATTTACCCCTATTGAAGCCAAAGCAAGGTGATGGCTTGGAATGTTTCCCACCCCACTCCTTGTTACCTCCCTTGACCACATTGTTCTTCCCCATTCCAATGGCTTGAGGGGTCATTACCCGGAGCCAAAGGTTTGAATTAATTTGGTTCCATGCTAAACCAGGAGATAGACTAAGACGAGCCCTAAATTGCTCATCATACACTCGCCAACCCCCTGGCACACCCTGACAAGCTGCCCCACGTATTGTTTTTACATACTGCAAAAGTTCCTGTACCTTAGCGGGGAATCTTTCCAAATAAATGGACATATAAATGTGGAAAGCATCTGTCCATTTCTCCACATTTGGTATTTTTTTTCTTTACAAGTAGGGGGGCGGGTCTCTATCATCCCACTGGATCCGACAACCATCGGCGCACTAGTGCAAAAGTCATTCAATTCTGAGTAGCCCTTTAAAAGAAGGGCCAAATTTATATACTCGTGACCCCAGATTTTTTGTTTTATAGCCCGGGGCACATGGTCACCGATGGAGTCGGACTCCAGGGGGATAATTTCGATCTCGGGGGTAGTGCTATTATTGTAACCATTATCATGTACATTTAATAACATCTGCGGTTCGGGCTCTATGCCCATACCTGTGATCCCATCCTCCACTTGTACCTCCTCTAGCTCTACTACTGGTACCCTCTGGCAGCTGACCACGTGGAGTCTCCCTCCGGGTCTCGCCAGCGACGGTCTCCGTCCTTTTTGGGAGGGGAACTGCTCGCCTTCCCCCTTTTCTTTTCTCTGGGGGCGGAGACAAAGCCACCCCGGGACCTCGCCGCTTCCTCATTCCAAGACCTCTTGGCATACTTAAGAAGTCCGATCAGTACAAATTAAAATTCTCTGCAAGCATGTGCCTCTTATTTGCTAATCTGTCGATGACCGGATGTTAACTTAGCATGCTGGGATAACGTTCTATACAATGCTTTCCTATGCAAAGCGAGATAACTCTAAATTATTAACTACTGTCAAAGGGGGGTAACTCCTGTGACCTTACGTATGACACATACTAAACTTCCATAATGGCTTCAATAACTTTGATTACCGTACACGTCGGTAATCCGATGTAGAATTTCAAATATTCTGCTTTAAGAAGAAAACAAAGGCCAATGTCAACCAAAAGTTTGCACAATTTCAAAAAGGACAAAAAGCACATATGTCATTATAATCTTTTCTGAGATTCGGGTGTCTCAAAAAACGTCAATTTACTACCAAGCTCAGCTTTTATTGTTATATGGACGGAGTCCGATGGTGTAATGTGTCGGTGACTTGTTTGTTCTGGACACTAGCTATGATCATACACGAAGGATATGATACAATGATAGGTAAGACAAGTAAAAATACGACACAGAAGCGTATCAATCTGTCAATTACACCGTTCATGTATCTGTTTACTAATGTAATCCACTCTTTGTTTCTCTTGACTTTACCAGGTTTCCTAGCAAGTATTTGAACTCCTTATCCGGTATACTAATGGTCCTCACGGCGATCGCCAGCTTTTTACAGTACCTCTTTTTCTACTGGACAGAATCTTATACAGGGGCTTATTTACACGTAAGTAGGTCACGGCGCGATCGCCAGCTTTTTACAGTACCTCTTCTTCTATTGGACAGAATCCTATACAGGGGCTTATTTACACGTAAGTAGGTCACGGCGATCGCCAGCTTTTTACAGCACCTCTTATTCTATTGGACAGAATCCTATACAGGGGCTTATTTACACGTACATTGTAAATAGGTCACGGTTAAATCAATGGTGCATCAATATATAAGCCCCGCAATCAGAGCATACTTTATTCCGGTCTTATTTAGATTAGATTTGTAATTCCACTCCACTACGATGCTCTACTTGTATTTGAGCGCATTGTAGTGGAGCGGAATATCACAAGTTGAATAGTAGCATATCGTAGAACATCATATTAGAGTGGGATTAACAGTTTATTTTAATTATATTGAGTTTATTGTGAAATAGGTCAATGTGATAACAAAAGTCAATCAAATCCTCACAAATGTGGAATTTATCAACGAAATAAAAACAGAAATACGCATTCATCAATAATGATAAAATTATGAAAAGTAACTAAAATACAATAATGACTTAACATATTAGAGTTATCTCCCTCTATATGTTTTATGTTGAATTTGATATAGTAAAAAAAGTGTATCTAGTACAATATCACAGTAAAGCAGCGGCGCAAAAGTTGATATATCTGTGTCAAGTAGTGACTTGACTGAAAAGACACTTGGTTATCTGTGAGAGTTTCTTTCTCCAGCGTGTTCGATATTTGTTTCACATGGTATGACTTTTAATTTCCAGGTGGATATTATCTTGGTGTGTTTGGTTTTGACGTCATTGGTCCATCCGATATACCAGTGGTTTCAATGTCGGCATCTCGACTAGTATCCTTCTTACATTATATACACCATGTCATTGTAATCAGTGCCGGACCATGTAATAAAAAATCTATAATTATAATCCTCGTGATGTGTTTTATGTATCTCAGGGGAATGGATGTTATTGAGACAGACAGGAGAATGACTTAAAGGAATTTAAGATCTTGTCACAAGGTGGTGTAATTATTCTGTATTTGCATATTACATAGCTGTCTGCCCTTAGCGGATAGGTATTGATTTTTAAGTAATGTGTCGGCGAGCGTAACGTCATACTTTTCTGGGGAAAATATGTGAATTTCGCTCATAAAATAATGACGTCACCATGGATACCTACCTGCTTGGGAAGTGATTCTGTAATAAGCAAAGATAGAATAGATTTATGCAGAAAACGTCAGTTGACTATCTAAGTGTAGTAGATGGTTAAATAACTCAAGCCATCCTATTGGTAGATTGAATTTTCCATTTATTCAAATACAACGAACGTAGAGACTCTACAAAATGTTAAAATACAAACAATAAATACTTTGACAAACGTTGCAGATAGTATCACAGTTAATTTCAAAATTTACAGCGTATTGCTTATATTTATATTAATACATAACGATATGGCGTTATACATGACTACAAAGGTTAGTACATTCTAACCAACTAAACTTACACACAATATACAAAAAGGAGATGTGTCCAAAAAAATAGTCGGACGCTTACATTTTAACATTAAAACATAATAGCAAATATTACTAGCTTATAAAAATACAGATATATACCTATGTGAGACACAAAGTCGCTTGTGGCTTTCGTAGTGTGATTTCAGGTTCCTTACGGATAAGTACAATGTATCTGTAAATACTATTGATAAATCTATACCCTTGATGTAGCGTACGATATTATCAAAAGATAATTTACTTTAATCAAACATCGAAATACTTAAAGTCAGAACGATCGTCTATTTTAATACAAAATACACATTTATCAACTTCTATATTAGAAAATACCAATTACATTACATAGCTTGATAAACGTTCAATAAACTCATTAAGATATTAAAAGAAAGTATTCAATTTACATTACATGATTGTCATTGATGCGCTGTAAAATAGGTGCATGTACATGTATAAACGACTAGTGGACAATCGTAGGAAAGGGCGATCTGGCGCCAAAACCGAAAAACCAATAAAAAAACCCATTACATTTGGACATTACGCCATAAATTAACACCGACCAATAAATAATATCTAGATTTTCTACATTGATATGCATATGACGGAAGATACCGGAACTTCACGAATACGATACGATAAGATACGAAAGTAATTTAACAATACTAATAAGTACTGGACAAATACAAGACTACGTTTAATACAAAGTAAATTAATCCTGCCACACAAACTTTAGTGAAAGGAACTACTTCTTTTTTTATCCTTTTGTTCTATAGTTTGCCTGTTACAAAAGCTATTTCACCATTTCACAGAAACAATGATATACATAATTTACAGCAGTAGTTTATGCTGCATTTTCTTTCAAATATTTTCGTTGTTCTGTCTATATAAGATTTGCATTTTTAACGTGTTCATATTTCCTGTGTGTTCGTGATTGTACTTATAATGCATTGAGCTGATTAAACATTGTATAAAACAAACAGAAAACAAAATTGTCCAAACGGTTGGAATTACTTCGTTGTCCCGTAATAGTTATATATATATTATGTTCGTCAGTTAAGGATGTGCACCTCTGAGAAATCAAAATTATCTTGTATTAAACTTTTTTTCTCATATAGATTTTTGGGAATAGGAGTTCATACCATACAAGAAAATGGAAGAAAAACATATGTCGGTGTGCTTGTTTTTGAGCTATTGTCACTCAAAGATACCAAGTTGACAAAATCTTAGATTTTTTGGGATTTTTGCCGTTTTGACCATATACACAAGAGTTTAAAGCCATAATTTCCTAATGAGATGTTTGATATGTATGGAAGTTTGAAGAATTTATTTACCTGTTGTCTTCTTTAAAAATATACAAGTTTTGATTTATAAGACTCATATTTTTTCTCAGAATAACAACATATGCTACCCCTACCCCATAATTTTGAGCTACAAAATACACCATTTTCAGCCATTTTTGCCAAATTCAACCCTTTATAGAAACAGTTGTGGTATTAAACTTTTGTTAATATTTTGCATATCAATAGGGAATGGGTTGTTCTTTCTAAATTAGGCAGAAAAATGGGGGGTCAGTGTGCTTACTTTTTTGCCCCATTTGAATATGTGTTATTTTTCAGTATTTTAGAGTAAAAAACAAAAGTGCTCAAATTACCATTAAATGTAAAAATAAAGTGACAAAAGCATATCACTTCACGCAATAATGCTCAATATTTTAATAACCACGAACCTAGTAAAGATTAACAGCAAAAAATAGCTCGATACAGCTAAAAATGCTGGTGCAGTGATGATTCAAGTAAAAACAATTTCAGTAAAAAATGGTTAAACTATGGCTCTACTCAAAGAGGAAAAAGACACAATTTCAAAATGGTCGCCAAATGGGCCATTTCTTGAAATCCCTGTATAAAAAAATCTACTAAAAATAGAAATGTAATTTTTTGACAAAATTTGCATCTGGCAACTTGCTACAAATATTGATAAAATATATTTGAAAATCTCATAACTTCTTTGATCTTTGTCGAAACGAGACTTCAACGGGAATGAAATCTCAGAAGAATACATCCGTAAATCATTAACATTAAAAGAAACATTCTTATAACTAGCAACATATAGTACATGGTTTTCACATCTCTCGATGTAATCATATAACTTACAGGATGTAGGAAACCATGTATCAGGCTTGGGAAATACATATTTGTTCTGTAAAAATCGTTTTATTACGAGCACACTTTTAACGAATACTGGAGATTACATTATCATACCAGGACAGACCTTATAACTACATAGTCCAGGTCAAGACATTGTGTTTGGTATATAGTTTTAAACGCCTTCAATCGGCATATCTTCAATTGTGGATCTACAAATATTTATTATGTTTTGGAAACAAACATATAAAAACATTACTCCATTTAATCCAAACATTGTTAATAGTCTGTTTGTAGTCTGTTATATATACGTAATACAGACTTAAACAAGTGATAGCTGTGTATACCTAATATCACTTCTGTAATTCAACATTACTAAGATGATGAAAAGCAAAGGACGGATGTAGATTATATCACGCAGATATGGCCTTATAGAGACGTTCCAATTGATACCAATGTACATATTCAGTGTTATGATATCATATGAACATAACTGGAAAACTATTTCGTAAGGAAAAAAAAGTTAAACGTAGGAGTTTTAGTGCAATTGCACAAATCTGCAGGTTTTGTCCCAAATACAGTGGTCGAACATTTTTTTCTCCAAATTAGTTTTCGTTTCATGCTTCCGAGTACATAATATGTTATTTGTGATGATTGAAAGGCCTTCGTATACGACATATTTCCATGATGGTATTTACAACCGCCATTTTCAGAACAAGTTCAAAAAAGGACTCGATGTGTATGATTTTGTTAAGTCAAACCTGCTATAGACACTAGTAAAAATAATGGCATGGCTATTTGGTGACAGAAATATGTACTGAACTCTGTGGACTTGCAAAGAAATGTACAATTTTTGCATTTTTTGCCAAAATTAACAAGCACCACAACAATATACGAGTCAGCAGTAATACATATGATTAGACCAAATGCATGTACACGTTTTATCAATATGTTTGCCAATCAGTTATGTTCAGGGGCATCTAAGAAGAGATCTATAGTCATACAAAATATCATAAGGTTGAACTAGGCTAAAATATTCAGTGAGGTACATTAAGCATCGATGTTTCTTTTTTTATATATATATATAATTTCATAGGGATATAAACATGAAGAACCTTTGTTTGCAAACTGTGATTCCACGTAGCGGGCTCTCATAAACAACATTTATTCCAAAGCCTGATAATATTTTCTTTTGAAAAATAGTGACATCAATGCCTACAATTACTTTTTAGACACGTTGATAAAATAAAATATCTCTACTGTAGCGTCACGATACTGACGGGTTTTCGTCTGAAGGATTTGGTACGAATCAAAACAACTATTTTGTAAGAAAATGGTTAAACATAAGAAAATGTTGACGTCTACTTTGATCCAAGCTCAGTTCGCCCACACGAGTTCGCCCACACGAGTACTATGTTATCAATAGCAATAGTTCTTCATTTCATATGTTGTCTAGAATACTAATATCGTAGCCACTAAGATGGGATTTTGACAGACAATAACGCCATAATACATATTAAAGCCATTCGTATCGAGTAACCCCAAAGCGTGCCTGAAGTATGGCGAGGAAAACTACCTTTGTCATTTCCTTTGATGAATCTTATTCATAGCCACGCGACTTGTCCATGTGTTCTTTGTCGTTCCGGTCCATTTCTTCTTCACCTGTATTTACATTTACGTATATTGTGATTTATTTGTACGCGATACACATTCTACATTGAAATATATATTGGATAACGTCTTTGTCAGGTATTCATTAGCCGATTATATCTGTGTATTCAATGTGTTGTATTTACTACCTGTTACATCTGACACTTATCAATCTCAGCTGTAAATGTCACACCTGGACGTAGTACAAAGGTAAACGCCAGTCGCCTTTGTTACCGGGTGGCGCACGCACGTGCCAGGTAAACACTTATAAGATAAACAGCCCGACCGCGGAATACCTGTTAGGAAGTTCGGTTAGTTCGTAACCTGTACACCGATTGTTTGGTCTACGTTTCATCAGTAATCAGCCGCGAAGGTTTTATGATTAAATGTGCATATCACGTACAAATGCTTGTTAATATAAAGCTGAATCATATTTGCATCATTTCTATAAATAAACTAAAGGAAATATTTTTTAAAATCCCCTTGGTCAAACCTCAGGAAAATAGCATTTCCAAGTAGAAAATAATACTTGATATAATGAAAAAAATAAAGAAATATATATTAGTATTAAAACACTGTTATTCTTGTCTGCAGGTGATACAATGTATCATTTGTCTTGTTAATCGAATTATATTAAGAGATGGAACATCTACAAATTAAACCTGAGTTCCAATTATTGTCAACAGTTAAGTAAAAGAGTATGCTGAAAGCCGCATTGGTTCTTGGATACTTAAGATAAATCCGAAAACGAGATATTAGTATATTTATTAAATAAACATTTCGTACAATTCATCTTTATCGCAATTGTCAGTATTTTAATTGAGATAACCTCTCCTACGTTTATATATCAAGTTGTTATTCAAACATAGTCCAAAACACAAAAAAGGAGGCAACTAAAACAGAAATCGAGAGGAAAGGTGTAAAATAATCACAACCTCAGGATTCTGGAGATTAAACTTTAGAAATCAGTCATTCTAAAAGATGATGTTTGAAGAGGTAAAGTAAGGTGTAAACTGTAGACCTTATCTGGAGAAATTGAATTTGACCAGTTCGCTAGCTGACAAATAACTTTTTATTTCTATGATTACTCATTTTAGGAAGGCATGACATATAAGAGGGAAGTATATACAAAGTTAATACGTGTATAAATATTTGTGCATTAAATATTTTCATATTGTGTAAACAAATAATTTGCATGCAATTACTATCAAATTATGGAAACTATCACATATTTCTTAGTAATTTAAACTTTCCAAATGTCTGTTTTATTTGCCATTTGCTTTCTAAATTTACCATGACTGAAGCATAAATATGTTGAACAATACATAAGATGTATCAAATTGGATAAAATTGATCTTAGAGATTGCTTAATAGATTGATATGCTTTTATATATTTCCGGTTATTTAAACATAATAATATCAAAGCGATTACTGAAACTGAATAATCCAATTAGACTCAGGTAAATGCATGTTCAATATTTCATCAAATCGCAAATAACATCGCTGGAATCCCCTGTATACTGATGTAAGTCACCGAGTAAGTATATATAATCTTATCTTACTGCAGTCATACTTTTGTTTGTCATACAAGGATATATTTAAATGACCTTTATCGATTGAATTATCGCCGTGCTATCTATTTTTAATTTCTTACGAAACACAATACTGAGCCATTAGTCACAACGCGCTTTACGAAAAGTGGCCGTGACAACTGACTGTGTGTGATTGGCAATGATCCGGGATGTACACACTCTGATTCCCTTACATAGCTCTCTGTGTATCATACAGACTCAGTAATGCGAGGATACCCATTGTTTATTAACACTCTTTTAATTCATGAAATATGATTTATTATCAGTTCTAGTGCCAAATTATCTCCAACTTAATACTGCATCACTTCCTTTGACTATATATATAACTGGCATCACATGTCATCGGATCTCGTGCTGTCCGCACGCGCATTGAACTGTTTATGTTTTGGGCTTCTGGGAAGGCGTAACCATTATCCGCATACCCGTGACGTAGTTGTCTGTATATATACAGTACCACGTGGCTTTGTTGTTGTATAACCGAATACCTGCTCTGCCGATTGTTTTGGGATTTCCTGGAGAGCTTTGGACTTTAAGTGTATTAGCAGTGAAGCCAGAGACCACAACCTTGTTGACTCTTACCCATGAAGGAAGTGAGAGGGCCATGTGATACCTCTACCAATGATGATGGCGGCTAAGGAGGACATTCGAGTGTGTGGGGAGAGACTGAGGAACATTGGAGATAGTCTATACCGGGACTACGACCAGTCACACGAACGCTGGGTGAGAGGTACGTGTCGTATGGCAAGAGTTTCTCTACTCCTGTTGTCATTTCTCTTCAGGATCGCCATCCACACGGGGAACCTATGAAGGGGTGTCACCAGGTAACTACAGTCATACACTGTACCTGTATAGGTGTAAGGCTAAATTCATAGTTTATATATAGATAATGTTAGAATTTAGAATATTTCCTAATCGTCCCTGTTTATTTTCTTCATTTTATCAGCTGTAAAGTTTTGGATTTTATACCAACAGTCTATAGTAATTAAGTAGAGACTACTTAATGGAATTTTCATTCAACCAAGATAATGTGATCAATCATTATATGTGATATATTGTTATTGGAAACAGTTTCCATTTATTGGTATTTTTTTTTTATTTCTTTAAGACTACTATTCAAAAGAGAAATTGCATCTATAAAAGTATTTATATATTTAATCTATAATAAAATAGTGCTAATAATTGATACTAAAACTGGTCACATAATTATCTAATTCAGCTACTTGTACATTTGAATGAGGTTAATCAATGAGCAATGTTGTCTTGCATGTCACTGTTACACAGGATACGATAAGCAGCTATTTTTAGACACATCCACCCGGTGTTATATTACTACGCAGTATATGCAGAATACCTGTAAGCCGTGTGTGTATTTACAATCGTTCACACCAGATTCCGCTATTCACTATATAGGCTTACTGACAGAACATTTTACTTGTATTTCACTTTAACAGATATTTTACCCTGACTGTATGGATTAAAGTAGACACCTGCAGTAATATACCCTTATATCTAGTCCTTATCTATATATAGAAGGTAGACCTAAATAGACTACATAAACTGACATTGATATCTACCCTAATTTAGAAATACTTCATTTTAAACTTCTTGTAGTGTATTAAGTACCTTATATAGGCGTAACAATTTCACTTTACGGACTCAACTATTTTACGTATGTCTTGTACAATAGACTACATCAATCAACTGGCTTATCAACAACGAATATCTACACTGATTTAGAAGTACATGCAACTCCATGTAGTGTAGTATTCAGATATGATCCTTTTAGAAGTGACAATAGTCAGTATATATACCTGATTCAGAGGTACATCATTTTACGCTTCTGTAAAATGTGATATTATTTCATATAACTTTAATGTATAATTTACCTGTTTCATCAACTGGATTCGTTCCAATGTACAAGTCCTTGTAGTGTAGTATTCAGATGTAATCCTTCTATAATTGACAATAGTCAATTTATTTGATTTCTGTAAAGTGTAGTATTATTTCACAAATTTTAATATGTATAATTTACCTGTTTCATTTACCGGATTCGTTCAAATTAACAAATCGTACAAGAAGTGTTGAACACACCTTGACGTAATGTTGAGATCGATCACATTCAATGACCCTTAAACATAACCATAGTCCGATCCAACATGAACGGAATAATACTCCCTGATGTAGCTTCAATTGTATCATAAAGAATGGCTGGTTATTTGTCAAAGTAATTCAAACATGTGACGTCTATTGGATGCTTTAGACGTTGACATTGTTTGACCATACTGAATGTGACCGATGTTACTTTCCTCTTACAGATCTGTCGGCCTACGTTGTAAAGGTGTATGGGGCTGTCCGAGTTTACGTGTGCCTGTTTGACAGGTTATTGTCGCTGTCCCAACTAGCAACGAGTCGAACATTGTGAGGTTTAGTCTTCAGGCTGCTATAAATGTGAAAGATGCTGCAGACTAGACGTGTTATCATCACAGCTGGTCACGAGATACTCTTTCTTGACTGACAACTATTCCAGCTACCTAACTAATACCACCCAATGATGATTTAAATTGCCAGTTTTGAGATTGCTCAGAAAAGGATTTATGAATCTTAAAAGTACTCCTTGCATCAATATAAGCTATGTATTATCATCGAAATGTCGTTCAATTTTCAATGAAACCTAACTTTAGGGTGGAGAGATATCTGCCAGACTGTGATAAGTCGCTCGCTTCAGAAGAACTTCTTAATTCGGAAGTGGTGCACTAATTATAATCGAGGACTTCGTGTTATATTGGGAGTGGTGCGATAGTCTAATACTGGGGATCAATAGGCGTCAGGATTGGTCACTAAACGACCCGATGCACAAGGACGAGGTATCCAATTATTACCGGTTCATCAGGAAGTAAACTTGCCGTAAAAATAATACTTGAATGTATGTAACTAGTCTTCGACAGGATCAAGAGATAAGCAATACTGTGTAAACATTTATAACATGAAGGATACTACGAATGACTTCAAGTGGGTTGAAAAGAAATCCAAAACTCATACGACAATTTTAATGGTGTTAACTTCTGGAGAATGGTATGACATCAAATTTGACAACGTATTCTAAGTCACAGGTGTCAAACATTTCTGTGACAGTGACTCTTATACATACATCTTTGTGATTTGAATGTCGAGCATTCTATCAACATTATAAATAGGTTGGACAGGTCTCCTTAACATCTCTGTGATTATGACAAATGTATTAATTTGAAACCTACACTAATTTTTACGCGTGTTGAAATATAGAACAGTTAAATATTCGGGTGTTATGCCTGAACGTGACGTTATAAGACAGAAGTGACACATTGAAACTGAGATTCGGTTGGCTGTCCTCATTGTATCGGAATGAATGGTGCATTTCTCCAGAACAGTTATACAGAATGTGTTCAGATATACGGTAATGTTATTTTATAGTGCTGGGCATTCAGCGTCGACGGTTTTACTGAGTTAAAATCTTATTTGTATTCGTTCTTTGTTCATAATTTATTTTTTCTTTTGTTTTATATTATATATTTTGGTGCATAATGTGTTTTTTTATTATTTTTGTTCGAACTCATAATTAACCATGACCACTAGGCTCCGAGATCATGAAACACTTATTGGTCAGCCAATCAAACATTGCGTACTTAATGTAACGTCATATTGTGGTTGACTGTCTCTACACGAAAGTTTTGTGTGACTAAATATGGTTTGTGACGTCGGGGCCTGTTTTAATCCGATCCATTTTAATCATTGATAGACAACCTCTCTCTTTTTAAATTTATCAGTGTCACAACAGACTCCAGGATCATGACAACATCCTGGTCTTTATTTAGCCGATGAACATGACGTTGATTTATAAACTAATAAAATGGAACTTTGTATCGTGGTCCTGGAGTCTAATGTGAAAAATATCATCAACAAAAAACTTTACACCAATTTCATTATTCATGTTAAAGCATTGCAAATTGAGTTCATTTCACTGCATGACAGATTTTCGGTCGGATTATGCCAAAGCGAATGATCCTTACAATCGTTTGGTTAGCTGTTGGTGCCAAGAGAGTACTGAATGTGTTCAGTTGTGTCTAGTCCTTCACACAGGGTACTGACAGACTTTGATGTCGTGGTCGGTAAACTGATGATGTATTATGAACATTATGTATTTATGGTATGTGAAGTCTGACTGTGCCCTGTGGGTATCTGACAGATGTATTAATGAATCTCGGCATGTGTATTGGGTGACTTCAGATGGATATGAGATGATATGTTTCAATGGTGTAAAATGAAAGGTTCTGATGGGGTGAAGTGCAATGGTTAATGGTGTGAGATAATACATGGTTCTAAATGCTTGACAGTGTAGAGTTGGTGAGTGAAAACGTGATTTCGGAGGTTGTGCGGTGAGGCGGTATATTTGAAAGTTATGAGTTGAGACAATAAGTAATGTGAACATAAAAAGTAAATGAAGCTACTGACTGTGATATTCGTATTGTGATAGACTATATTGTGAGGCTGTATATACAAGAAAGGCTGTTTTTTATTATGATAAATACCAATAAAATGATTTTGAAATGACTTTTAGCGTCTTTTTACTCTACTAGTATAAAATCCAATGCATGCCTGTTTGGATATTGATTACATTTAAAACAAATTAAGGATAAACGTAAATAAATTTTCTTATATTATGGACATAGAAGAACACAAATACATAGTAATATAATAGATAAACCCAAAAGCGGTTTGTAATGAGAGTACAGTCGGGATTTGTTTTCCTTTTTTTCTTTCTGTTTTGTCATGTACCGATAGCAGAAGGAATATATTCAAGTTATTCCCTTTATTTCAATCTGATACCTTGACATTTCATTTTTTTTAAATTAAATTTTATTATAATTACGCCGTGTTCGAGCCAATTAGAGACGGCGTTACAAATGATCATGCCATTG
The DNA here is from genome assembly GCF_041381155.1 of Argopecten irradians. Lineage (NCBI taxonomy): Eukaryota > Metazoa > Mollusca > Bivalvia > Pectinida > Pectinidae > Argopecten > Argopecten irradians. The sequence continues at coordinate 42,550,102 of NC_091142.1, forward strand.
TTTTACGTTATTAAATGATATTATAAATGTTAAAAAATGTTTCAGCCAATGGAAATGCTTGTTAATGGCAAGATTTTATTATAGGATGGTAACCAATAAATTATTTATGAAAGGATCTCATCGTGTAGAGCCTGTATACAAGGGGCGGGACTAGTCATTATAAAGTACGAAAGCGCTTGTGAAATCAGATATCGTAACAATGACGTTTGACTTCTATTGTCAATATAGGATGACGTAAAACAATTGATTATCTGCATTGTCAGGTCAGTCGAGTGGGATACATTTACATTGGATTTACTAAATTTGTGTCAAATTTCTCATTTAATATTTATTTCTCGCGTCATCACGTTTATTTCATTCGCAGAACCGTGATTTGATACCATTAAGGAGTAACAGGAGATCTATACGTCCATTTATCGTGTTAAATATCATGTGAGATTATTTATAAAGCTTACTGTCAGTTGTTAAATGCAATAACATTATATTTGACTTTCGCCGCAAATGAATACTAAATACAATACTTAGATGTTCAAATCGATGTCCTAATTTAGCATTTCGCCAAGGCAGTGCAATGCATTACGAAATGAAACTTTTTGGGTGCCTCATTTTTCTTTCATCACCATAATTGAATTTGTTCCATAAATAGTAACATATCTAAATTCAATCTTTTTATGGTGATAAATCTATATATGGCTGTTAGTGTTTATACAGTAACTTAAGACTATCATATGAATCACACTGTTCCCCGTGTAAACACTGGTTAACCGTATAATGTAGTCCTATGTATATTGTTACACTTGATGTGAATAAAAACTTTATACAATTGCATCAATTGAGCAATTCGACCGTAAATTTTCTTTGTATATAAATGAAGCTACGAATGTAATTATAATAAAAAGTTAACAGTCCAATTTACCTGTATGGTGTCCATATCACTGTAGCCTATATTTATATTAGATGTTAGTAAAGCATGACTCAGGATCCTTAATATTACAGTACGAGTACCAGACAGGTAGGGTTACCATACATATATAATTGGTGTGGATATTTCCAAGTACCATAAATTGGATATATAACCTATCATCATTTTACATAAGTTATTTTAACCTCATTAAGATTTTTCTAACGTTTCCTCTCATCCTGAATGTAGACTTAAATATTTTTATCAGACAGTTAGCGATTATCTAGCACAATAGATAGTCTGGCTATGATGTAAGGACGACAGGACACGCGAGGTTATGAAAGCGACTATTCAAGGACACGGTATTATGCCTTATTATTACCTTTGTGTAATCATTATAGGTACCATCCGATAGAAATCTGTTGGCTATAAGAAGTCTGTATCCCTATAGTGATAGGTTTATGTTTAGTGGTGAACCACAAGACAACGATACCACACAATCACGGATTTTATCTCATCATTGGTTCCCGCGTAATTCATCTCCGCAAACATTTTGTTTATTTACCAGGGTGTTTTACTTTATACATTTTTCATTGTTGACAAATTGATCAAGTTACTCGAAGTCTCGGTTATGAAAAAGAATACATATTTCAGAACAATTTGAAACCATGTACTAAACACAAAATACCTTTATTTACTTTTAATATAAATATTGAATTCAGTATTAACAAAAACGTTATACAATTCAGAAGTATTGAAATAGGATTTCGGACGATGAGATTTACACTAAAAATGTACAGTTGGTTGTTTTCATATTTATCCCGTGTATAATGGATCTCATTTCATGCCTGTGCATTCTAGAACATTAGATTGTTAAGAATAATTAAGATAGGATTACGTTGTAGTTCTATTAAATTGAAAATAGTTCGTAGTATCCCTGACCGGTGGTCAATGGCTGATTTGACCATGATTAGTCTTACCTGACTCCGTGAGTAACACCTAATTAAGGTCTGGAAAGTCTGCAGGGTAGACTAACGATTAATGTGTCAATAGTGCATTAAGTCACCGTCCTCTTTTACTTGTCGTCAAGACAAATAATACAAACGTACACCAAAGACAAGCGTTCCACGTGGTCGCGTGGCTTTTGAATCTCAAAGATTATGCCAACCTCAGACCATGGTCGAAATGACTGAATAGTGAGGCAGTCTGAAAATCAAATACTATACATACATTCATAGTTTTACCTGATAGATTCACCATGCTTGCATTATAAAAAAGTGTCTTTAATTCCACCATATTTGTAAACTTGGTACGGCAGTGACGACTTAATGGTTTAGGTGTCTACAATGGGTCCCGGTGAGTCATGGTGATCAGTTCTTAACGGGTCTGTTTTTACCAGTATTCCTTCGCTTTTAAGTTAGAGTGGCATAGTGGTTGATGTGTCTTATATTCTACCACTAGTTCTCATCTTTAGGTCATAGAGGCCGAGTGGCTGCGGTTGGGGTGTCAGATATTTCTCCACTAGCACTCTACCTGTAGGTCATGGTGACCTTAGTAGTTAATGTGTGTGACATTCTACCACAAGCCCTCCATCTCTGGGTCATGGTGGCTGAGTGGATTAGGTGTCTGACATTTCAACACTAGCCCTCCACCTCTGTGTCATGGTGGCTAAGTGGTTAATGTGTCTTACATTTCAAAACTAGCCCTCTACCTCTGGGTCATGGTGGCTGAGTGGTTAAGGTGTTCGGCATTCTACCATTTTATCTCCACTTTTAGGTCACAGTGGCTGAGTTATCTGTCATCCACCACTAGCCCTGACATCCGATTAATCGAGTGAGTGTATCAAACTAGCATTTCATCATTTTGGAGAAGGTGGCACAAGGCTTAAGGTATCTGAAAATGTACTACTATCACCTTATTTTTTGTGTTGACGTAGTGGTTAAGGTGTATGATAATCAGCCACTTACTCTTCACCTCTGACTCATGACGACAACGTAACAACCTCGAGTTGGTCGTGATGGCACATTGGTTAAAATGTCCGACATTCTATTACCTCTTTGCTCCTTTTACTCCCTACCCAAATAAGGAATTTCAAAATACTAGTCGCAGTCAACGTGTTTTGCGCATTTTATCGCCACTACCATGGGACATGATGTTAAATTACCAATAACTGTTCAAACAACACAAACTGTTGTTATCATGCTTCAGTTGTGTTTTCACTTTTATTTTCAATGATTACCCTGTCCGGCTGTATTTTTTCTGTTTTATCATTTTGTCGGTGTATAATTAACGTCAAAGGTTAGAACTCCGCATTACCAGACGCTTATATGGTTATATATAGTAGAGCGTTAGGCTTACCTCATCCACCAAGGGACGGTAGGCCTACTCGTCAGTCCTGGCAGTGTGCCAACACAGATCTACACAACAGCGGAGGATATTGGATTTGTTATATCTAAGGAAATCAGTTTACACTTTCTACAACGAAATTATATCTAGAGACAACTTTTAATTTCATGCACGAAAATGTGATATTAATTTAGAATTTTTACAACAATTTGTTCAGGCTTTGATATGATTATTCATTTAGTTCGGACGGTACTATTTTAAGACTATGTCTGTATGGTGGCATTACAATTGTTTAGATAATATAAATGTATCACGGATATAGATTTCAAAATCATACTTTGATAAAAAAAAATGTCTTGATACAATAAATGACCATTAACGCATTGTAGATAACGTCGATGAATATTTTTTTTCATAATGAGTTGCATTCCATAGAATTGGGTCGACCACGATTAATTCTTATGTAGTCATTTTGATTTATGTGACGTGGAAGTCCATTTCATGACAATTTCAAACAATACAGTAATGTGTTAATAACTAAACCAATTGGATAAGTGTTAGGCAGTTTAAACAAACAAAGAAACAAGCACGTGACAGGATATTAAAATTCAATGTGGTATTGTATTATCCAATTAATACTCTTAAAATATTAAATTCTAAAGTATCTACAATTAATTACATAAGTGAGTACTTGTAACCACCACTTTGTGGATGTATGTCAAATTAAGCTGTTTTCCTCTTTTCTATTTTTGTATGCTTACGAGATCAGTTCTATGAATTATTGGGACACGGCTTTCGTCTTCCCTGTAAAAGAATGGCGTTACCATCTGGGGACCTCTTCACGTCCCCATACAAGTGATTTATATCTGAATGTAGGCATCCAGTTCCCCTAAAGTTACAAGGACCAATGTCATACACAGTTTTATGAATATATTTCATGTTAAGAATGTGTATGTTTTGTTTGACGGATTTCACATCAATATTGAGGTCATACAACGGCACTGTAACACAGTCTAACAAAACACGCAGTCACTTTAAACATCTCAAATTATTAGATATTAAGCTGCGCATTTATAAAAAAGTAATTTATACATACCGACTACAGATATTCTAATATACTGTATTACTGAATTATCCATGTGTTGATTTTTTCGTGGATTTCTGATTATTTCGTGGTCAGAAATGAATTTTGTTACATGTTCAATGTTACACAATATGTGTATTTCAGAACCTTAAAGTATGATTGCAGAAAAACGATTTTAATGCTTTTGTAAGCTAAAATGCCATATATTTACAATTTTTGTTTTGTGTTGATCTGGTGTGTTTCACGCTACAAGTAAACAAATTGCTGGATTAATATTGCTCCACTCAAGATCATATAATATAATGCTGACGTTAATTGATTATTTGTTCTTTTAACAAACATTTTCATCTGGGTTATCTGGGTTATCTGATCAAAAATGGAAAAAAAAACATGAAATCGCTATCTGTAACGTCGCTTCTGATCGACTGATATAACGGCGTAATAGTGTCACAGAAAAATGAGTTCCATAATTAATTCCATAATTATCTATAGTTGATTGAACAATACGAATTGATTTGAATAACGATGTTATAAAGATATAACACAAAACTTTGAGTGTACTCTCATCATTTACGATTTATTTACACTCTGATTTTTGTGTTATAACTTTATACCATAAACGATTTATTCAACGTAGTGTTTAAATATATGTAACGTGAAGCTACCCAAATTGAAACACTTTTTGAATAGAAATGTGAAAAAAATTGATCTAGTGCTTGAATCCAGATTATTTTGTTCTTAATATTCCACAAACAGATGTCTTCAGTTTGAATTTCATGAGTTTTGTACTTGTCAACAATACATATATTTTCATGTAGAGAATATTGAAGCATGCCTGGTCCAGCCCTGTGTTTCAGCAAGTTCGAGTACCTAAAATGGAACGCCTCCCAAATTGTTTTTCTTGTTTTAAAATATATGGCGTTTTCAAGGTTGCCGCACGACGCCGTTTCCTGGATATTTTCACAATTTCCTTTTTTCTGGCTTTAATAGAGATGGTAAGAAAAAGTAAAATGGCATATAAAATTGTCACAGTTACTATTAAGCACCTTAATTATTTTATGTTTAATTAATGTTAGTTAAGATTGTAAATTGGAATTTCTGTATCACATATTTTAAAAAGTTCCATTTTTGGTAGCTTTTCGTTATGTATTGTACCATTTGTTATGATAATGTTGTCACGTCTGTGCTTTTATTATTAATTAGAAACCTGATCTGCCGAGACATCTTGTGTAATGATTACACTAATTGTGATCGACGTAGCCAGGAAATGTGATGGCAGGTTAACGTCGTGTCACCTCTAACTACGGAATATCTGAAAGTCCGTGGACAGTCCTGGTAAAATATATACAGTATCATGGTTAGCTTTTTCTTAGCATAGAAAGGCCGCAAAAAGCGAAGGTTTCAAGGAAGCAATACATCAACATAGCATCACGATTTTCTGAGAGAGTAGGTATCTTCAGCTTTTAGCTCGGTCAATACACTGGCCAGGTCAATACGGACACCTCTAACAATAACGAAGGTATGTAACAATTCACATTCGGTGTTTACGAAATAACAAATCAGAATTAAATGAATGCTATATCAAAAAATAGAGTAGAGGCACTTCTGTTAACATTTCTTACATTTTTGCTATATATGTTATAGCACCAACACTAGAATGATGATAGTACACGTTTGATACAGAGTATAATCGGTACGGGCATTGGCACATCAGATAACACTTTCATAACTCGATCAGTATTCGCCCAGGTGACATCATCAGTACGCTAAGCTACCTTATAAAATAACAACAATTAATCACGTAATTATCTGTTTAATTCAGACAAGGACTAGGATTGTTAATCGTGAAATGATCTCGCATAATTTGTGTCCCATGTCATAATTCTTAGATATATTCATGGGATGCTATGAATGATAAACCTTTTGTGTCAGTGTTATAAAATCACCAAACACACCAAAGCAGTGTATTTATCGGTGGTTAATTAATATGCTGTCACAATACGATATGGGGAACTGGTGAAGTGTCAAGCATTGACCATAGTTAATTGTACGTACTGTTATTAAACAATGTGGTGCAACAGTTATTACACTTAGTTCAGATGTCATGGAGGCGATAGCCAAGAAATGCCAGAATAACAAAAACACGGAAACTACCTGACATGTCGCATTTGTCTACTCCGACACCAATGATTAAACGCACGATAAAGGGTGATTCCCAAACTGGTCAAGTTAATAATACTTTTTTAATTTTTTATTCTTTTTTAAACATATATCTACAATATTTTAAAACTCAATATGTAGTGTTATTTCTCTTTAAAATAGTTAATTTTCCTAGAATTCTAAATTTTCATAAAATACAAATACAAAAATATCAATATTGAATTTCTATATTTTTTCACCATGATACAAGTACTTACTATTGTATATTTCTTACATTACAGATTTCCTTAAACAGACACATTATAATCTACACAGATCATTTAACACGATGGTAATGAGTTGTTTGTAATATGTAGACAAAGAAATTAAATATTTATGTGTAACTTCAGGTGTAATAGTAGATTTAAAGCAATAATCATTATAGTCATTGAACCCATTACCAAATCAGTAATTGTATGCTGCCTTAATAATATGCGTCTATATTACTGATATGTTACAAGTTCTGCATATCAATAATGCGTTTTAATGTTCATAATCAATAACATTCATTATTGGTACTGTAGGTCTACCTTAGTTTATGAAACAACCATCATTTGGTTTTTTCTAAATCATACAGAAAATGTGGAAAATGAATGCAAAGAAATGGACTCACGAGTAATGAATAAATCTGATAATTACACATCTTATAAAGATGCCATCTTCGAAAGATTATATTCAGATGTTCAGGTCCATCCTATGAAAACACGAGGCTGACAACACTAAGAATCTGCAGAGTCTTTCGAGGTCTTTCCCATGATCATCTCAAAAAAGTCCTCTCCCTGTAGTCAGCTTCTCATGAAACCATAGCAAACATTATCATCAAGGAATATTATGCGAGCATAACACATAAAAGAAAATTCGTCTTGATTTATCAGTCTATCCACACGAGGGTAGTACTTCATATCTGGTAAATCAAACATAATGAATGAGTTGACAAATATGAAGACTATGCTTACGTTATTACATTATCAAACGTATATGATATAAGAGAAAAACTTGTTTCCCAATTGCACTATGAACATTAAATTTGTCATCGCGAAACCATCTGTAACTATTTATGTTTCTGATATAATGTCTACCAGAATCATTAGTGGATATTTATATATGTATTTGATAGATATGTACCCTTAAGAAGATGTGTACAGAAATCTTCATTACAAGTGAGATAACAATTTTCATAGGTAGAAATAAAATACCTCAATGTTTTTTATCAGACGAGCCGACCCATTTAATTAGCCATTAATCGCAGGTAGCATTATATCAGACTTTGACATAGCCGACAACAGGCAGTGAAGGAGACAGCTGATGTTATAGACTGTGGCCATCGTTCGATATTACAGGATTGCGTAATGTTCTATATATGAAATCATCTCGGTTTTCTGCTCCGATTCACACATTTCGAAGGAAATGAAACGGAATTTACGGCAATAAAATGCACAATAGATTTCCTCGTGCTACGGCGTGAGTCAGGCTTGGATTAATAGTGCTACAGAGCCAGAGCTATAGTCTGGTGGCTTCTGTAGCAATTTCGTTGCTCCGTGGGACCTTGACACCATATACCAAAATGTTAAGTAGGTCATCCACTTTCGGAAAAAAATGATGGTATATATTTTTGTCATGTGGTGGCGTCAGAGATAGGGGTCATAATTCATATGGTCATAAATGTAATAATACCGGCTTAAGGAGCAAGAATTCTACTGGGACCATACAGCATTGTGTACTATAAGTGAGAGTAAGACTGAAATACTACCAGAAAACTATCGTTAGTTAAAGTTGGTTAAATCCTTAGATATCATGACAATCAAAGCGCACGATTATGAAAAGCGAATAAATAAACAAGAAAACAAAACAAACTGAAGCCTACATAAAAAATGTCAAAACCTCGCTATTCGTAAGCAACACAGCCCTCACCTGCCTATCCACTTAGCTGGCCCCCAGTTTCCTGAAAGAGGGAAAACTCTTACGTTGAGGAGGTCGAGTTTCCTTATTTTATAACATAATCCGTCTGATATCCAGTGATTTCTCCCGTGTAATATATTTGCATAATAATGGCGTTAGTGTAATATAACCTAAAACCTTTTCCATATGGCTTGGTTACCATTGTGACGTCAGTAAACAATCACGTGACGTCAGTATTTGATGACATAGTGACAAAACAGTGGCCTCATCTTGACGTTTGCTGCACATTTTGACGTTGGCATTCTTTGAAGCTGAGTTTTTGATTTATGTAATATGGTAAAAAGGTTTGTTTTTCTTAGTTCATTTCCTACGATATTTAATGAAACTCGTCCAGACGTCTTATGTTTTGCTCGCCAATGCTCGCAAAAATAAATAGACTCGTTTCATATAATATCATAGGAAGTGGCACTCATCTAAGATCTTATATCTATTTAATGCTTTTCGATGGTCAACATACATATGTAGTACTGTAAAGTCTATTATCCAACGTTTTGTTCCAAAGATAAAATTACTCATTAACACTTTGGGCGCATGAATACAGGATACTTTCCCGAATCGTGACATTATTGGTTATAGATTCCACAATGTCTAGGTTGTACTGTTTTGTCCATAATTGACAAAATGAAATAAATCACGCAACTACATCTTCACATGAACACATGTATTGAGATAACTGACAAGACCCGGATCGGAAATACATATTACAGATTTCAGACACATACGGAACGCACTATCGTGACATACAGAGCACACTACTATAACATATGCAACAGGTTCTGTCTTAACATTTAATAATGGAGTTTTGAAGTTATTTGATGACATAATTGGTTTTCTCACCTTCAGGTCGAACACAAATACAAAAACAAGAGGATCCCCAACGTTCTGGAAAGCTAATTGCGTGTACTACATCCATATTAGTCTATATATAGCGTTGTTCTCGCAATTTTAAAGTCAACGGCATGCATTTATTATTCTGAACTATTAAAACTGAAGTAATGTAATTCAAACTACCTTTCTTATTTTTACTGTTTCATAATAATCATTGAGGAAACATAATTGTAGGAAATGCACTAGGCCTCAGGAGTTATCATTTCATCGGGATGATAAATCTTAGGATGCGCTTAAAAAGAGGTTGATAATTGTATATTATTATTATAACCAAAAAGAAATGTCAATAAGATATACTATCCTAATTCTATGGCTTTGGCTCACTGTCAATTTGTGAGTTTGTGTTTGGCACGATTGCCATTATGTGTACTACACCAATCACTGGGTCGTCTACATCTGTCTAGTAAACATCGCTTGGCACTTGTCGTGGGAACACAAAACCGCAACCTTGGCCAGTCTTGCGACAATGGTCAGTCTTAAGACAATTGTCCAGTCTTAGGAGCTGTTCCAGATAAGTCACAATCCCAGTGGTTTGGTCTCTCGTCCAATCGGATAATCCTACATGTACATGAAGGTTTTAGGAAATTGTTCCAGAAAAGTTAAAAGCCCAGCGGTTCGATCTCACGTCAAATCGAATACAGTGAGATATGTTTATGTTTCGAAACTGTTCCAAAAAAGTCAAATCTATATCGTACTTAACTCACGGTACCGAAATAAACCACGTCAAATACAGAGGTCAGTGCCGCTATTGTCGCGTGGACCAACCGCTACTTACTGCGGATCATGTGATAATGAGTCATTGTGAAGAACTTATAGAAACAAGATGTGTAATGGAATAATGTATTATAATAGTTGAATGTTGTTTGTGAACCATGTTTATTTAAGAACATCAAAAGCTTTACAGGGTTTCCGTTGTTCTAGAGAGGACAAACTTATATCATTTTAAATCCAAATCAATGTCAAACATTTTTTCTCTCCAAGAATGAATTCGTGTAAAACTAATTATAGATTATGAGACTACAACTGCCTATTTACTTGAACAGCAAGCCCACGAATGAATCGGAATTCTGAACGAAGGACAAAAAGAATCAGAGGCTTCAGAAGCGTTGATTCCCCTGCTTCAATAATGACGTCCTATAATTAGCTAGCCAATGATAAAAGTATTGAAACACAAGATGACATATTTGAAGGAAAATATTTTTATTCTGTGATTAGACTCTTTGGAACATTCGACGGAAATTTCTATAAAATACCATCCCCAACCGATTAACAAGATAACGACTATGTCATGATATCAACAAAAATAACCTGCGAAGGACTAATGTGTCACAAAATCATGGTACAGATAGGTACCAATTAAAAAGGTCAATCAAAACATACATAACTTTGTATGTTCACATCCTTAACAAAACTAGTCATGTACCACACTGAGGAGGGCGTGGCGATTAAGTCTAAGTACCATCTGTCAGAGAGACAGTTAATCCTCTTTGGTCTGTGGTTCCCACCACGGTTTAATGGTCAGATTACCTCGGTGTTAATCCGGATTATCGGCCCTGTCTGGTTAGAGTACTATTATTTGTTTGTTGTGAAACTATTGGCGCGTAACTACCAATTAGTCACTCGTCTCTGGTACAGTTAGCCATTACACAACACTTGAAGTTTCCGATAAGAAAAAGTTACATATGCCATATCTTGCGGAAATTTTGACATGTCTTTTTACTTCAGTAATTTATAGAAACCAGAAGTTTTGATGAATTTAGCCTTGAAATGTTTGGTGCCTTATAAGCATTATTTACAACACAGAACTTCTTGTTAAAATGCTTTAAGTATGTTTAGATGATAACATATCTACAGAAGTCACTTTATAATTACTAATAATATAGTAAGAATGTGAAATAATACGGAACCACAACTTAACTTCATATTCTGACCATATGTGTTAATTTCACTACAATTAATTCGTAAATATGATGATTTTGCCGTATTATCAAAATTCATTTTGAGTTCTATTTATTTATTTGTGTAGAATTAAATCAACAGCATTTTAATTTTTTAAATGGTATTTCAATATGTGCCGTAAATATTTTGAACATACTCAGTAATCTTCTGGATTTGTTTAATATGTGTACGGCACATATGAACATGACCAAAAATTACCAACATTTTGAAATTACAGGTGCAATTTCAATGGATAGGTTTTAATTTTACAAGTACAAATGAAAGAGCTTGAAAATGATTTTTGTTAATTACAGGTCAAAATCTTCATTTGAATTTACAAGTCAATTTAGGTCAATTTCACCGGAAAAAAATATCTGAAATTCAGGTCAATCTTATGAGTTTCAGGTCAATTTCAGGTCAAGGTTTTGACCTGAATTGACTTCTTTGCTCTTTTCAGGTCAATTCGACCTGAACAATTTCAACTAAAATTGACCTGAATTTATATGAAGACATTATGCCTGTGTATAACTTAAAGGGAAGTCTGTTATCATAATTCATATAATTGATTTCACACAATGGAATAATTCCTCTTTAAACATAACCCAAACAAAATTAAGTATATTTCTTAAGTTCAGTTCTGGCCTCGGTTGTTCAAAGCATGATTGGCTTAATCACATGATTGATGAACTTTTTATTTTTCATTTACTGTAACATTTGTTATCATATCTTCACTTAACTCAACAAGTAAGTAAAGAATGGAGTTCTTAAGATTCGTTACATTTTTGTTAAATTTGTATTACCAGAGATTATTTTATCTTGATTAGAAAATTGTTATTAACTGTTATTAGCCTAATCACCTTTTGAACAACTGGGCCCTGGTTGTAATCTCTACGAAGGAAAATCACTACATTACAACACAAACATATCTCAAATTTTCACAATATAAGTTTTAAAGGAAGGCTTACACTGTCTTATAATCACGAAACAAACTATTACATAAAACTATTGTTCTGCAATCCTTATGAAAAATAAAACAAAACGTATTGACATATTCTGGGATATTAAATGTAAAATATGTGTATTTCAAATAATACCGTTGAAATAAGCAATAATGTGTATGCTATACCCATACCCGAGCCGGTGTCACATAAGTTAACCAAATGCTATATATAGCCAGTAAGAGTTGATGGAATTGTTCATTTCACAAACGAAGACCACAGTGGACATTGCTGATCATATCTAAGTGTTATCGACTTCTCCAACTGTCCAACTCCAATTCTCCAAAAGAAATTAATTAACATTATACTTCATCCAACAAAAATTAAGATGCAACAATAACATCCTATACAATAACAGCTGTTGACTTAATCCAACATGAATTACCTCCCTTTGTATTTAATCATATATGACAATGTACTCAGATAAGGGAAAATGACATTAATATTTAATTTGCTGGTGCACTTATTTATTTCCTTGAACTCCTGTATATCCTACTCTAGTAATCATCTTGAAAAAATAAACACTTCAATTAAATTCAACAGACGTGAAAAATAAAAAAAAATCAGTTCATTATAAAAATAGGTCTCCTATCCAACTTATTATATATTAAAATCGATTAATCTCTTTGGCTCTGTCAACATATCGGCTGACCATCGCCATTGAAACGTCCTTTTTAGGACGTGAATATGGATATGGCGCAATGGTATGTTTATCTTGACTTTCGCTGTCACTCGTGTTTCTAAGATATGATCTAATCACTTAAACACAGTGTATCCTATGTACTATGTGGTGTTGATTCGAAAATCAATTATGCACGGCTAAAAATACAACTCAAACATAAACAATGCAAATTACAAACAGAAAATATTATCTTACTAACACAAGTACAGGGTGATGTTTGCTGAAATGCGCTATATTCAACTGTGGGTATTGATGGCTGCATGTCCTCCGCCACTTTATATACGAATGCCACCCTTCGCTGTGCAAGTCTGGTCATATCCTCTAGCATTCCCATTAGGCATCCCTTTCCCATCGTTTTGTAGTCATTTGTTATGAACCTGTAACCAGTCTCTGTATATTGTCAAGTTTATCAGTGTCAATGTTTTATATATAGGACCCACATCATTGCACCGTACTCGAGAATGCCATGCGACAGTGAATTGTGTGTTGTTCTCTTTTAGGAAGCTGGGTTGTGTTTCAGATTCTGATTTAGAAAGCCTGGTGGAGTTGAACTGGGTTTTCTTTTAGGTTTTGTGATCTGAGAACTCCAGTTCAAATCGTCCGAAGGGGTACGTCAAAAATATGGATTTGGTTTTACATGCTTCAGGAGAAGTCAGTGTAATGTGGAACCTTTCCCCGTTATGTTCATGATGTGTATTTTATTTACATTAACTTACGTTTCTCAGATGTCCTAGTCCGTGAAGTTTTCTTGCATAGGTGACAGGCATCAGCGAAGAGTCGTATTTTTAACTGATACAGTACTAGTCTATGTGGCAGATAAATAGAAGAGGTCCGAATACTATTCCCTAAGGAACTCCTGAATCCGCTAAGGCTTCCCTTCAAATATCAGTATGCTATATCGGTTCAGTTTGTGTAGACATTTACGGTGTTCAATCACAGTATCAAATCCATGCCCTGGGTTCTGAATCAGTTCCTTGTTGAATACGGGAATTATCCGTAATCATATGGCTAGCTGGTAAATTTATACGCATGTCCCCGAATTCATAGTATACCTGGTAGATGGCAGACGGTCGTTTAGGGATACTAATTCGATATTTTACAGTGGTCATCTTCGTAACATTTTTTCTGTGTCTCATGTGTTTACACTTATAATCTAGTATAAAATTAGAGCATTCCATCCGATAAGCGTATAATATAATCGCATAGCAGATGATAGTTGTTTACTAAATATCAAAAACATATCATATTGACATGACAATTGTTACATGTGAGTTGATAACGTGTAAAAATTCTAAAGATTGTTTGTGGTATTGATATCGACAGTCACATAATTTGAGGAGCTACACAATACAGTCGAGACTGTCTTAAGTGACTTTCCAAGAGACCATCACAAAAAAGTCACATAAGACAGGGAGTCACTTAAGGCAGTCCAAGTTCATCCGCAACATCACTGTACAAAAATCTGTCTTTAATTGTCTGTTAATTCATTCTTCATTATAAATATATATCAATTTTTCAGATTTTTAAAAGATAAATCAAAAATAATAATACACAAATAATAAAAAAAAAATATAAAAATTTATTTAATTTTTTCTTAATTAAAAACCATTTAGATCTAGTTATAAATTACACGCAGACATACATTGATGCTTGGTTTTAAACTTTGTTCAAGAAAAAAATTCTATCTGGAGGGGGTGCAATTTTGGGTTAAAAATCTCATTTTTTTTTTTTTTTGCAATTAAAAAAAATATTTGTGTGTCATGGTTTTTCAGGCTTGAAAAAAAAAATACAAAAATCACACTTGTCAGAAAACAACCATTGCAAAACAATTGCAGATGTTGTGTAAATTAAAAAACATTATACTACTGTACAGTAGAGGTACCATTTTAAAACCTGGGCTTTATTTTGCTGAATTTTACAAATCTACTGTACACTGCTACCAAATGGCGGCCATTACAGAAGCCCAAGTCGTGTGCATTTGTTTTTACAAGACTTTATGGTGTTATGAGAAACGTTTGAAGAAAAATATAGGGTTTCTGACTATGGGATGGCAGTTATAATGACTGTTTACTCATATCAAAGAACGAAATTATGTTTGGTCATAAATGCCACGTACAAAACAAGAAGAGAGTCACCCACGCCAAGCCATAGGATGATACGGTAGGCAAAATAAAACATGCCGATTTATCTAATTTGTTCCGTTATTAATTGTCAATGTTTACCATTGTTTAGTATTGAGAGATATCTGAATGATATCTAGCCTTTTTAATAGTTTAAGGCAAAATTTTGTGGGGAAAAAACGATCTTTCATGATCCGTCAAAACTGGTTACACATTAACTACTCTTATCGTGGTCAACAGTGACAACAGTCGATGTTTAGTTCGATGTTCACACCTCTTTATGTATCATAATTATGGCCTCAGGCGAATGAAAAGTCGCTCAAGACAGACTTTTGATGATGTTTGGGTTGTAAAAACATGGTCGCTTGTCACGTAAGACAGGGAGTCGCTGAAAACAGACCCATTATATAGCAAAATACGTTGGGGGGTCTCAAGTAAGGTCACATAAGACAGGGAGTCGCTACATACAGGGGGTCGCTCAGACAGTCTCGACTGTATAACATTTATATAGGTTTATTCCTGTTTTAGAATGGAAAATCATTTGATAAATCGCATAGCAGCAAATTATCGTTTATGCTTATACACCCCATTCTTTAAACGCATACAGTGGCTCCCATTAGTAACATAGCGCATCTTTCTTTAAATTGTATTTATAACAGGAAATTTCTTATTTAAATTAACTGACTCAATAAATAGCAAAGTATTGATTCTGTATTTGGGTATTATTTTGATGCCGGAAAGATATTTTGATGCGATATGTGGCGACTACCTTCACTGAATGTGATTAGAAACCTCGATATTAATGTATTAGAGATTGGTATTTTTTATGTCAAATTGCAAATAACAAACTGCAGCCAATGAACGTCGCTTCCGGTTTAATTAAAAAAAACACATGTAGTTGAGAGATAAACAAAATGCTAGCCAGTGGGAGTTTTTATAGTGAAATTAAGGTCGACATACACGACATGACTATTGCTGGTACATGTACCGAATCACTTTCGCGATATTCACGTTGCATATACATGTAGCATACATACATGGTAGCTTTTTGTTTATCTCTCAACCTGAAGCGACGTTGATTGGCTGCCGTTTGTTCTACTAAATGTGTATACGGCGGCCTTTACAAATGTGTGAAAAAGAAGGGTCTCGGAAGTATTCCATTATGCAGAGTTGTTTAATTTCAGAAATGGGATGTAACATGGGGGCAGTGGAGTACATAAGATCCCAATATAATTAGGTATGTGTACGTTTTTCCGGCATTGCATATATTAGAAATATGCTGCTGACGTAGCGTAGTCCAAATCTGTCCTGCGATTTCACATGTTTAAGAGGTATCGCGAGCTGACTATATATTAATGATTTTTTTTTTTTTAAAAAGCCTTATAATATAGGCAGGTTTAGCGGACTAGTCTGCCTAATGCAATTCATACAAAATAGATATTGTTAAAGTCATTGGATAAACAAGGTCCCCAAAGCGTGACTGTTATATAAAAATGTTTTTAAATTTTACCAAGAAAAGGAAAAGTTTATTTTCGATCTACTCTAAAGATCATATAGAAAACAATGTGTTGTAGATACTCAATACTGCTCACGTTAAATAATCAACGTACAAACGTTGGGCAGTTGTCATTCTGTTTGATACTTAATGTTGGGTCATAACTCAACCACGGGACAAATAAACAATGGGAAAAATGGTTCAAAATTAATAATATTTCCTCCGAACATTAGAATGATCACTAAAAATCATAACGACATCCAATAAGGGTAAAAAAGTATGTTGCTACGTAGAACATTTTTTTATGAATGATATTTTTCCCCCCACCATTCACTGATTTGTCACCGGTTTTTATATATTTCTCTGTCAACCCCTAGGATATGACAGATGGCACGCGCTGACCTTTTGAACCGGAAGTAGCACCTGGACTTCTTTTTTTCTGTTTACTATTCATCGTCTGTTATCTTAAAACAAACGATTTTGACCAAATTTGAAGACGTTTGAAGTACAAGACACAGTGATTGTTGGTGGTAATGGCAAAAAGGGGCAGGATAATTGGAACTTTTCGCCCTATTGGAACTTACTTAAGGGAGCTCGATACTTTTGGGAAAACCCATGTCATTTTTTTCTTACAGGTCTTACTTTCTTGCATTTTTCAAGCAGATTCCAAATTTGTATAGAAAAAATGGGTGCTCTCGAACTATTTTTTAAGATATTTGAGCTTGAAATATACCATCCGTACACATTTAAAATAAAAAATCATAAAAATATTTTTTCTGTAATATTAGGGTGATTGTAGTCTTAATTCTATTGATTTCTGTCCTTAATTTCTACCGATAGAACAATATACAAAACTATTGTGTTTTTTTAAATGCTAACTAATTTTCGTTATTTCCAAGGACCGTTTCTATATGTAATTATCATGTTTTGCCATATTTTCACCCCTAAAAAAATCATTTTACTTTAGATGATGTTTTAGCTGATTACAACACACCAGATACACCCATCTCTACAAACAGACCTACTAAAACTCAAAACCCTACATCAATAGCCCCGACTCCTCCTGTTTCTGTGCCCTTCTATGAATCTCCCTCGATGACGATTCCAAACAAAGTGACAGATCTCTCCTCAATAGCAAAGCCTCGATTTGTTGAAATCGATGAGTCAAGCATTGGGAACTATGTGTCGGAGCAGGAAAACCACAATACAATGAAAAAACTCTATGCAATGTAATTTTGTTACGTTCTCTTCTTCAAGCAGAAAATGAACAGAGACTTATTCACGAAATTTCTGTCACTGAGCTTATGTGTGCGCCAAGTGAAGGTTCTGAGTACCAGCCAGGAAATGTACTGCCGTTGAACCCTTTCTGTGAACGACGAAAGTACTATACTACTGTAGAGAGTGTACATTATATTGAATGAAGTGACGCAACAAGATAGTCGCGTCCCTCTCACTCTAAGATGGCGATGATTGACTGAACTTGAAGTAGGTTGAGTTAAAATTATTGAAGTCTCATTTGCTGAAGATCAAACGTCAGCTGAACGTTGATTCTAAATTTCTAACCCGCCTACATTTAGCGGCTGTAAAACCACATTTCTAGCACCTCTTCATCAAAATTGCTAATACCACTGGAAAGAGCGATAATTTTCCTTTCAAAATCATCCCAAATATCTATCCAAAGTCCCGTCACTAAGAATTACCATTCTCATTTGCGAAAACAAAGTGTCTCCTGCTCGTAAAATATGCAAGAGCGAAGCCATAACGATTTTTCGACACTTTACTACGCCTTGGTAACCCTTGTACAATCTTTAAAGTATTTCTGCGCGTAACTCAGTAGGAATGACTAGTCGATTACCGCGAAAGAAGAGTCCATGACATACTGATAGATCCTCTCGTACTTGCCAGTAAGATCTTGTAGAGACCGTGATCGAGGGATGTTCGTAAGTCGGCCAGCCTTCCTCATAGTATTTGATGATGACACGACACACACGACACGAGTCCTAAGCGAGTTTTGTTCTGATTTCCAATAACCGTGGTTCCGATGCTGGTAAGCTATCTAATATCAATTCAACATACGATTCTACTTCCTCTTGAAGTTCTGTATCTTGAGATTGGCGTAGTGGTAGAGGTGACCGCGACAATGCATCTATTGTGTATGTAATGTCATACTCAAACCTCATCCGTCTCATCCTGAATCTTTGTATTCTAGGAGGAAGATCACTGATAGCCTTCATACCGAACAGTGCCACAAGTGGTTTAGGGGCAGTCTCTATTGCAAAATGTGCTAGCGCTTTCTTGTGCATAACGTTGTTCGGTTGAAATTCATTGAACGCGAAGCATAAGCCACTGGCTTCCCGGATTTTTTTCCTGTATCTTTTCCGTGTTCTGTAGTAACACTGCGCCTAAGCCGTATGAAGACGCATCCGATGAAACTTTAGTTTTCGCGTTCGGATCGTGCAAGGAAAGGAAAGGTGTAGAACTTATTTCCTTCTTAATAGCTTCGAATGACTGAGCTTGCAAATCCTCCCAAATCCATTATAGTAACAAATCGCGAATTGGCTTTGAGAGCTCAGCCAGATTTGGAATGAAAAGACCTAGTTGGTTGACCATACCAAGGAATCTACGTACTTCAATGACATTTTCTGACCCTTCACAGTCGATAATAGCCTGGACCTTTTTGGGGTCCGGTCGAATACCGTTCTAATCAATGGCATTTCCCACGAATGTGATACTCGGCTTGTTGAACTCACGCTTGTCGCGATTTAGAGTTGGGCTTGCTTTAGCTACCCTGCTAAGCACTTCATCCAAATGTTTGTCGTGTTCCTCTTGATTAGAACCGAATACCAAGACATCGTCCATCTGACATACGACTCTTTGACTCCTTCCAGAAGTTTTGTCATGCGCTTTTGGAAACGCTCTGGGGCTGACAAAATACCTAAAGGTAACCGGTTGAAGCAAAATCTCCCAAACGGCGTCATGAATGTAGTCAATGGTCGCGAAGTCTCGAAAAAACTCGTGCTCCAGTAAGTCGATGAAGCTTATCTTCGACACTTGGAAGTTGGATGTTCTCACGTCGAACCGACTTGTTGAACTGAGTGAGGTCCACACAAAGCCTCACTGAATTGTTTTTCTTTGGGAGTACTACAAGTCCAGCACACCAGTAAGTAGGCTCGTCCACTGCTGAGATGACTCCTAACTTAGTCATTCGTGACAGTTCCTGCTTGACTTTGTCGAGTAAGGGTAATGGTAGGCGTCGCGGAGTAGTAAGCGCGTATGGTTTCGCGTCTTCGCGAAGTCTGATTTCGTAATCTCCTTCTATCTTTCCTAGTCAACTGAATACAGAAGAATACTTAGATATTTGGTGGAGTTGGCTCGTGTCCTGAATAGCAGCAACTACTTTCGGTAAATTGAGTTCAGTTATAGCTGGCCTGCCTAACAAAGGTACTTTCAAAGATCTTAGTACTTAAACCTCTACAGAAGCTTCTTTGCCAGTTTCTGTGCTTACTACACAGTTGAACTTGCCAAGAGTTGTAAGTTTGTTCTGTTCTGGCCCATGTAGAATTTTATTTGAAGACTGTAACTTGGGGCTACCGATTTCCCTATACACACTCATTGAAATTGCTGTTACGTCTGCTCCAGTGTCTAGCTTAAAGTCTATATACGATTCTTCTAGCTTTAACTTTATTCGCCATGGGTTGTTTCCATCAGTATCATATATGGTACCCAGGAACTCGCATTCCTGTGTCGACTCATCTATATTAGATCTAAACCTTTTTACAAAGTGACCTTTCTTATTGCACTTACGGCATGTCGCGTCACGAGTTGGGCATTTTCCCCTGCTGTGGTCAGGCTTGAATCCACATCTTGAACATGAAGTTGTGTTAGAGTTGTTCCCATGTGACTTGGGGCGAGTTGACTCATCGCGATTTGCTTGTGTATTTCTACGCTGATATAAGTCACATATTAGATAGCGAATAATACTAATTACATCCGCCGATAGTGATAGCTTTGTCAAGTAAAATACATAACTAGGCCCACTTACCTGATAATGCCGATTGTAACTTGAAAAGCGAGGCGGCTTTCAACATCAATCCGAACCGGTTCAAACCGGATACACAAGTGACACAGCGTCACGATGCACATTCTTTCTACCAGGTGGCGCTAGACGTAAAGCATTCATTTGTGTTGTTGAACGCCCCAAACAGCACACATTTCCACAATACACACCATCCCGAACGAATATTTGGATATCATTACAAGACTTATAAAACATTTTATCAATTTAAGTAATTATATAATAAAATAAACAGTATTTTCATAAATACGATCAAACTGTGAATGGTCCACTCGTCGATCCAATCGGTCAGAATAGCTTTGAAGGAAGGCGGCCCACAAGTCCCGAAATCTCGTCTGCCGTGGAAATTTACTGGGAACCTGCAAAATACCACCCATTTCCAAAACCGTCATGTGGTCGTTCTTTATAATATTTTCAAACACCAAAGAAACCGTTTTGTTCAGAATTACTTAAAGTTTTAATGTGTAGAATCTCAGTTTGTCAACTTTTAGCGTTTGTCGCTAGATCGAATTAAACAGAAACTAGCGATGAAAAATGTCGATTTCTGCCTGTTTGACCCAAAATTTCTCACGCAAATGAATTTTCGTAGAGTCAATATCTATCTTAGTCGATAGATCACGCCAGGATTTACTAAACTTTAAAATATCGTTATAAAGTATTTGTCAATTATCTTATTACTCATCTTGCGGTTATAAGCGTGTTGAGGTAAAAGATGTGTTAACATTCGTTCCGAAGGAACGACAACTCTGTTATCGCACCTTACGTCTCTCATTTCATATTTTTTTTTTTTCAAAATAAATGTTTATTTATAATAAGCATAACAACAAAATACACATCTGTCCTCTCACAGGAGGAG
Organism: Argopecten irradians; assembly: GCF_041381155.1. NCBI lineage: Eukaryota > Metazoa > Mollusca > Bivalvia > Pectinida > Pectinidae > Argopecten > Argopecten irradians. The sequence continues at coordinate 42,571,643 of NC_091142.1, forward strand.
ACTTATTCGTCGTTCGCACTTTCAATCACGCACATACCTTACGTTCATAAATGGTACTATGTAACCTTAAATGTAAGGGAGATAATAGACTAACCGGAAGTTCATAGTTTCACGTGGGCGTACATCTCCCACACGTGGCCGATAATACACGTGGAAATACTATCAGTGTTTGGATGGTCACACGTGTTTAGTCTCTTTACAATACTGCTAGTTTTGGTAAGTACACATTTTTTTTTTACATTTTTAATTGCTGTTGCTGAATCCATACTATCACAGGGACCTGGGAAGTACGTTTGCATTGCCGTGTAAATATAAACTTTTACAATGTAATGTGTAAACAACGACTCATTCCATATTATGAGAATTAGATTTAGTAGTTTTTGAGAACTAGATTTAGTAGTCTTGACTAAATCTTTTATCTCTTTGGTTCTTGAGTTCATTTCTCAAACTGTCTATCTCAGAGGAGTTCGATGGTGTTTTTTTGGAGGTTAGTGTCAGAAATTAGTTTCATAGTGTCTAGATTATGATTTTAGTGTACGAGTAAAACGTTAATTGAAGGATGTTAAATTGGTCTGTTTCTTCCAGTTTGGGTCTGATGGAAACCTAGACACTTGGCTAAATAGCCCTTACTAATTATAGGAATGGTACTATAGTGTATAGAGAGGCTGTGTACAAGAGCCTGAACTCTAGGCAACCTGTGTGTGTGTATTTTAGGGTCCATTTGACCTACTTCTCAGAGAGATGGCATTGCATATATTTAGTTTAGGGGAATTCACTATAGGGGAATTCCTGAAGTGTTTACTTAGATTCTCTAATTTAGATGCGCGATTTAGTCTAAGGGTATTTCCTTAAATTTTTACGAATATTCCATAATTCCTTTTTGGACTTGTTTGTTGAAGGGAGTGTTACGCAGGGAGCGGGACTAGCTTTATAGTGTAGTAAGTTTTTCGAGGGAATTAGATATATTCCGCTTATATGGTTGGACTTAGGTTGTTACTTAGGATTTTAGGTTTTATTTCTTATCAAGTGTGTTTTTATCATCCTGTACATATTGTTTAATGTTGTAAATAAATTCTTGATATTACTTCAAGAGAATTTGTGGTGAATGAATAAAAAACGAATGTAGCAAATGGTGTCAGAAGTAGGATTATTATAAAACGTGACTACTGGTGTCAAGCAGTAAAAATATTTAGAGAAAACACCAGTAATAAAAACGCGACATTTACTTCATTATTCTCGCCTGATGTTTTGTTTGACACATGGGAGGTCTCAGCTGCTCTCACATCTACAGAACGAGTTTGACGTCCCCTGTCAGCGAGACAATAAGTTTCGAGACGTTCGGCCAAAGTTTCATCTTTATTAATAGACCTAGGACAAGCTTCCCTCAATCTTAATCTAATGTCTGAATCATTGATTGTATCAATGAAATGGTCTAATGACAAAACCTCAATTACAGATGGTGGTGCCAATGTATATACCTGTAGGCCATGGGCTAGGAGGGTCCCACATGCACCCCCCCCCCCCCCCAAACCTCCGAACCAATATTTTTCTGAACCTTTATGACCCACTGATCACAAATCAAAGTGTTAACATTGCATAAGTTGGGATGAACTTCCGGTTATGACGTCATCAAGATGGCCGCCATCCCGAATTTCACTAAAAATTGAAAAATAGTCATAACATTAACATTTTTCAACCGAAGTAGACAAATGAGGCATCAAAAATGACCACAATAGAACAACAAATACATATCAGGACCAAAACATCCAATATATGTAGTGATTTCTACGTAGGAAATGAAAAAATCGGATTTAAAGCTCAAAAATGGTGATTTTTCAGCAAATTTTTCATATTTTTTTTGACACAGCAACAATGTTTCTCAACAGCAATCTATTATTTCTAATAAGTTTTTGACCACTTCAATCAGTTTAAGCAACAAAAACAACCAAAACCAATGTTAACATCGTATAAGTTCCGGTTATGACGTCATCAAGATGGCCACCATCTCGAATTTCACTGAAAAATGAAAAATAGTCATAACATTGACATTTTTCAACTGAAGTAGACAAATGAGGTATCAAAATGACCACAATAGAACAACAAATACATGTCATGACCAAATAATCCAATATATGTAGTGATTTGAACGCAGGAAATGAAAAAAAATAAGCTCAAAAAAGGTAATTTTTTAGCATTTTTTCATATTTGGCTTGACGCAGCAGCAAAATTGTTTCCCAACAACAAATTATTATTCACAATCAGTTATTTGACCTCTTATCAATCGGTTAAAACAACAACAACAAAAATATATAGAAATGCAAAAGAGAATTGTTATACCATCATTTGGTTTACAAAACATAACCGGATGAGGTATATGATTGTTATTTTTTCCAAACCGCAAACACTACAGTTTCCTGGTGTCTTGGAATTTCCTGAATATAACATTGGCTCTTGACGATTTATATCTTAACAAATTCGAATTTAAAGTTGGCTGAATATCTAAGTGGGACTTCAAAATAATCCATTTTCATGTTCGAAATTTTGTAGACTAGTAGCCTCTCAAACTGAATTATTACAGCAAAACGCCAACTAATAGCTATAGGGTATCAAATTAAAGTTCCGTAAATACCATGACACTTTTCGAAACATATTGTGTCTTTTAGAATGAGCACATCCATTGTTTATTTCCTGTGTATAACGCAAGGAAGTATAAGATGGTTACTACAGTGTCACATATTTCTTTCACTATTTCTTAATGGTTATCATTTTCGTTGTGCGTGCTTTCTCGCCAGAGTGTCGTCTTCGACCGCGGTGACCTGATGTGACATTGCATTACCGGGTTACCATCGTGGTTCTAACTTGCAACTGTCCATGGTCAGAGTTAAGATCAGAAACATCGGCTTCAGGGGATGTGGGAGCTCTTCCTGTTTCCAACCTAGTTTCACCTAGATTCACATATCGTATATGATGTTCCAGACTTCCCCGGCATGATGGAAAAGACACCAGATCAACATTCTGCAGAGGGTTGAGTTGGTTCTCCTTAATTCGTATGAAGCACAATTCCTCATTCTTGTGAACCTCAGTGACCATAGGTAGCACAGGTGGATTCTTTGAGGTCATAAATGAGGTCTGCAGTGAAGTTTCACTCTTTGCCAAGTCTGGAAAGCACTTTAGAGAACTTTTTACTGGAGAGTCTTCAATGGTCTCTTTGCGCATACTCCAGATGTGCATCTTCTAGGGGGTAAGGAAAAGACAGACCAATGAAAAACATTTAACATTTATGCCCTCATTAATGACCTCGATGATATCACCTGTGCCATTTATGGTTGCACGAGGGTCAACAAGATTGATGAATAGTACTTCATACGAATTATGGAGTTATGTGCTAAGGAGAACCTATTCCACCATTGGAAGAATGTGCATCTGGTGTAATTTCCATTATGCCGGAGAAGTCTGAAACAGCATATACGTACGATATGTTAAAATCTGAAAGAGATCTCACATCCCTGAACATGTTGTTCCTGATATGAACTATGGCCATGGATTGGTCATAAAAGGCTAGAACAACACTGGTAATGCAGTGTCACATGAGCTCATCGACATCGAAGACGTCGATCTGGCTTTCGACGAGTTGGATACTGATATCTCGAGTACTCTGATTCGGACTGCATGTACCAGCTACCAGATATGCCGAGTCTCTTCAGTGGATAGGTCAGTGAGGCGAGAAAGCACGCACAATGATAATGGTTATCATTGAGAACCAGTGAAGGACATATTAGTGACATTGTAGTAACCATCTGACATTTTGCTTATGCTATGCATAGCAAATAAACAATGAATGTGCTCATTTTCAAAGACACAAACGCTTTGGGAACTGTTAATGATATTAACGGAAACACAGGCTTAGCTTAGGTTACATTTGTTACGCTATCAGTAGGTGTTGTGTTATTTTTGAGACGCTGCTAATCTACAAAATTGAGGGTATAACAATAATTCTTTTTTTGCAATTCTATATATTTTTCTTTTTGTTTTTGTTTTTACTGATTGATAGGAGTTTAAATAACTGATTACGAGTAATAATTTGTTGTTGGGAAACATTTCTGCTGCGTCAAGCCAAGTATGAAAAATTTGCTGAAAAATCACCATTTTTGAGCTTAAAAGCTTATTTTTTTATTTCTTCCGTACAAATCATTACACATATTGGATTATTTGGTCCTGATATGTATTTGTCGTTCTATTGTGGTCATTTTGATACCACATTTGTCTAATTTAGTTTAAAAATATCAGTGTAATGACTATTCTTCATTTTTTAGTGAAATTCGAGATGGTGGCCATCTTGATGACGTCATAACCGGAACCTATACAATGTTAACATTGGTTTTTATTGTTGTTGTTGTTTAAACTGATTGATAAGTGGTCAACAAACTTATTAGAAATAATAGATTGTTGTTGGGAAACATTTTTGCTGCGTCAAACAAAATATGAAAAATTTGCTGAAAAATCACCATTTTTGAGCTTTAAATCCGATTTTTTCATTTCCTACGTAGAAATCACTACATATATTGGATATTTTGGTCCTGATATGTATTTGTTGTTCTATTGTGGTCATTTTGATACCTTATTTGTCTACTTCGGTTAAAAAATGTTAATGTTATGACTATTTTTCAATTTTTAGTGAAATTCGAGATGGCGGCCATCTTGATGACGTCATATCCGGAAGTTCATCCCAACTTATGCAATGTTAACATTTTGATTTGTGATCAGTGGGTCATAAGGGTTCAGAAAAATATTGGTTCGGAGGTTTGGGGGGGGGGTGCATGTGGGACCCTCCTAGCCCATGGCCTACTGCCTTGTATGATTTTTTATAGGTTGAGCTAAATCTGGGATTGTCTCGTTTTTTCCTTTTATTGTGTTTTGTAATTGTGTTTAACCACCTCTGCCTTATTGACAGAGCCATAACTAAGCTAGTCCAGTTGCTGATCTGGAGATAACTCGCTAAAACAAAGCACGAGGAGCAGCACCTTTCAGACTGCATGCTAGATGTAGTGACTTGACTGAACTTATAATCTTCAAGATCATCACTACCATCATAAGATTGTGGTTTTAGTTGTACACTTTTTAACAGTTGTGTTTTGTCTACCTGTTGCACGATTAGTATATGTGATCGACACCATGATCGACATCAAAACTACTGTGGTGAGTGCTGATCGGACTGATGAGCAAGACTTTGCATATTCACATCACTATTATCGTAGAAAATAGAAGTATGCTTTCTTCGGATATTGTTCATATCCTTTTCAAATTCAAATAGTGAATTTTTTACACGTGAATTTTTTCATGTGAAATTCACGTGAATATTTTCTTCACGTGAATTTCACGTAAAATTTTCCATATATACTTTTTTAATTGTATTGTTCCATGCATAAGACATTAACAGGTAGTATGATGAGCTTGCATTCTCGTACATCACAATTCCCTTTCTATAAAAACGGGTCTGTTTAAATACAGATTTAAAAAAATGATTGGATAATTTTTAATAATATAATTATCCTTTACAAAACATATCCTGATCTATTCTATTTCAGAATTTTAAAATTATAATTACATGCAGTATTACCCATGACAGTGTCAGGCATATAAATTCTTAAACATCTACATGTAGCTGTCTGATGGAGAAGCAAATGCTTAGAATATACATAGGTTGTTCCGCATATTTTTAATCTGTGCGTAACGGTTTTGCAAAATAATGCTCCAAATATCATACTTATGTTACATTCAACATGATAACATATTTACTGAATTTGGCAAGGTTTGTATAACATACATTTATATAGATCTAATAATGTGATTTGACTTACATGTACATCTATCAAATTAATAAAATACATTGTGTATGTTCTCAAAGGGTTTATACCATGCTAAGTAATAACACACCAATATATGGGTATTCTATACATATACAAGTTTGTGAGCAAACAAATATTTGCAAAGATTGCATAATGTTATTGAATTGTGAATTTTATATATGTTTTATTATGTTGTATGTCTTGTTATGAAACATAGTAGTGACGTCATACATATATATATATATATATAGATCAGTAGGCTCCGCCCATTCCCTGATAAGGGACACTGTACATCCGGGCATATGCGAGAGGTCAAATGTCATTGGTCAATACAGAGTAAAGTTTGGCCCCTGCTCAGTTACGCTTGAACCCCACAGCATATTCCCTCCTGAGAACCCATCTTGACGACGCCATATTGATTTTAAGGAAAAGAATTGTCATAATTTTCTTATTGAGAGTTTAAATTCAATTTTAATTGCTTCAAACTGAAAACGAAAGTGTAACACATCTGCACGTGCAGTACAACCTAAAATTACAACCCCTTCCCTTTCCCACCCTTTGTCAAAATGTATTCTTGTTCACCTTGACATTTCTTTTAATTCGTACTCATATTTTTATAATTACATGTTCTTGTATGTAAGGCTTAATTTGGCCGCTCACCTTTGCGGTCCACATCATGTATTTTCTAAAAAGTATTCTGGAATTTCTAAAAAAATGTATTAATGGAAAATAAATCATAAAGGTCACTTTAAGTGTGCCAATTTTCGCCATAAAAGTGTTTGGTTTTATTATTTCACTCGCAAACAGAGCTTCACAGCATTAAGGTAGATTAGGTATCTTTTGTGTCAAGCAAACAAGGCAAAGCATATTTTTGTAAGATAAGAAGTAGTTTAATTATTTTTAGTGCAAGAATTCAAATTGTTATATTTAATTTTTGAGGTAAATCAAAGGGACTTGAGCAAGACTACATCGATGACGTTGCCGACGTCACTATTACATCTAATAACCGGATAAAATTATATTCCGGAAATATTTATTTACTCTAAATATACTGGTTGGTTTTGTTACCATCATATGAAAAGAAAATGGTATGGATGCGAGTTCGAATCCAATGTGGGCCAGTTGCCAGGTACTAGTTGTCTGCTGGTTGGTGGTCTTTCTCAGAGTACTCCGGCTTTCATCCACCAACAAACCTGGCACATCATTACATGACCCTGGCTGTTAATAAGACGTTACACTTATTAAACTCGTATACATTTGACCCATTTCATATATAATTTTCTCATTATCGACCTATTACAGCATTTTATTGGAGGTGAATCCTCGGACAAATATCCAGACCCGGTTTCAGCCCTGCCTCATGAACGTCATGTAACCCCAAGTCGTCCCGCACCAAAACGAAGACATCTGGATCAGGAGTCCATGACGAAAGAAAGTAAATGCAGAAAAGTGTTAACGGAAATAAGGTTTAAGTCCTATTGAACATACAGATATCAAATATATTGTTAATCATATATAATAGTCTTTAGTTTTAATTGTTGTTATTCAATATTATAAAACAAAGTATGTGGTCAATTAAATTACGTGTATAATCAAACCTGAAATCAGAATATAATCTTTGTCTTTATTTTTAGTTTGTGTTTTATTATTTGTGTGATTTCCTCCATAATCCATATATGACTCTTTCATATGTACATATGTAGGATAGAACTATTCCACCCGAGGGTACAGAATTTTGGGTCAGAACCGAGGCTTGCCGAGGTTTCTGACCCAAAATTCTGTACCCGAGGGTGGAATAATTCTATCCTACATATGTACATATGAAAGAGTTATTTTCTCACATTGTTTGTCTAATTACTTGCACGAAAGGTGAGGCAGCCATTTTGTGACAAAATCTTAACTTCTTAAGGTAGCTGGCTCGACCGTTTGAAAGTAATTAACTTTTTTTCATTTATAGATATTTTTAATTGTATGGTCATGCTGTGTCAAAAAATGGACAAAAAAGTGTGTGTCATTGTGCTAGTTTTTTGGCTAGCCTCGTTTGAAAAGTGTTACCTTGACAACGACTTAACCAAACCTTTGCGCAGAAATATAGCACAACTGGACATGTACTTGGTAAATGTAATGCAATAAAATTATATGGAAATATAAGATTTTTTCATTTGTTCTTACTTTAATGTATTTGTATGGATGTCTTGTGACTATTAATAAACATAAAACATAAATCAATGTATTTATTGTTTCCTAGCGTCGATTTAAAAAGTGTCTCCATGGCAACGTTTCCCTCATTTTTCAGTACTGATATATAGCAAAATGAGTTGTCCATTTTAACATGATAAAAAATATATGAAGGAATAATTAACTTTTTTCCAAAGATGCTCATTTTGCAGAGGACATCCATATCTTTATAAAAATGATGAGAAAATGGCATGTCATTGTCCAAAGAAAAAAGTTATTGGATGTTAAATCCATAGCAACCGTTTTCCTTAGCAACATTTTTCTAAAATGTATAAATAGGGTTGTTGTGTACATTTGAATGTAACCTAATGTATATTTTTTTCTGATAAAGACATGTTATGCATGTAAAGATGATAAAATATTTGTTTTTCAATGAAAAACTATATTTTGGTTAACTTTTATTAGTAACCAACCGTTGCATAGCAACCAAGCAGTATTCTATACAAAAGTCTTACCTGGATTCAATTTTGCATTCTATTCAAAGTTATTTGATATTTATAGCATTTAGACAAAAGTTTTTCTTTGAGACGTTCATAAATTTTCATAACTAAAACAATTTTGTGATGAAAAGTACTCTATGAAAGGTTGTGTACCCTAGCAACCACTTTCAAATATTCACCCCTTCACATAACTGAATACTTCATAGCAATACAATTGCATTTTCATACATAGGAATGCTCAAATTTTGTGGTTTCTAAGTTATTTTAGTCAAAGATCTCAATTTTATATTAAATTATTAGCATCAAGGGGATATATGAATGTAAAATTTTATATATATGTAAAACAACCACTGATAACAGGGCTGAGGTCTTTGGTCACATGACTTCCAAGATACCTGTTTGGAGGTCAGTGATTTTTATCAATGTACTATGTCTTCCCTCCATTTCCTAAACCTGGTACATACCTTAATGCCCCTGGCTGCTTAATGGAAATTAAATAAAATCAAACTTAAAAAACCATAAGAATTCCACATAAAAAATCTAATAGAAGCAAGTAAATAACAAATATTGTTTATGAATTATTTCCCATACATGTATGTAAGTTTGAATTGAATTCCATTCCAAGATCAGAAAAAAACATGTAATGGCACTCTATGATGACAACAGACAAAGCACAATAGCAAATTGGTATCCAGTCTCTGATGCAACATCATTTTATAGATTATCTTTTATAAAAAATCATCTTTTAAAATTTATTAAAAGTTTGTATCCTTAAATGATGATTAACAACATCAATTCCTGTAATATTTGATTTATTCAAAAATGAAAGAAAGAACAGAACTTGAGCAGTGCAATAATTAATATAATAAATAAGTATAGATGTTCTGCTCATTGAGAAGTTGAAATTGACATAATCACAAATAATGACATAATGAAACTTTTACAAATAAATTTTCAGAAAAAGTTCTGACAAAGGAAAGATTAGCATTAAAACTATCACATTGAATTATTAAAAAGTATCATCTATACATATCATAGATTACAGAGCTAAAAAAATCCCAACATTTTAATCATAATGTTTTGTTTTCTGAAATAATCCATGAAGAAATCAATCTTTCAACACTGAATGTTGAATGATTACCAGCAACACTCAATCAACTAAGACATCTCTTAATAGTTTCTGTAAACATATTTCCATAATTAGCTGCAGTGAACAAGGCTTGATTTATGTCCCCTTGAAAGCCTGCAGATTTCAGTTCTCAACATATGCAGACAGGAACAACAGTTCAACTTCTTTTGAAAGCACAGACATAAGTGTTCCTTATCACAGTTTTGCAGTTGGTGACATGGTCAGTTTTTATTTACCAATCATGGTAGCAGTGTCCTAAAATTCAATCAAGGGACATCATTATACAATAGGTACATGTAACAGGATTACTGATGGCTCAAAAAACAAGTTTAATCTGTCTCAGTAAGCATCCATATGTGCCTTTTATTCCTTTGAGACGCATTGACTTGCAAGATCATGCAAAATGGAATACAAATCACAAGTAGTATGGGGCATTTTTTTACAACTTCAACTGTTTTTCAGAAAAGGGGAGTGGCGCTTATATGGGGGGGGAGGGGGGCACTAATTACGTACATATATAATATTTACAGATTGCTGAGCCTTTTGTATAATTTTTGACCTAATAGATTGTTTTCAAATATACACACCTCTAACAACAATGTGAAAGTGATCTTGTATTGTCCCTCTTCTGCCAATCTCTCCTCGTGAAACCAGTAATCCTGATAAATATAGAAGTATGGGATTTGAGTTATATGACAAATTTTAATGCGATTTTAATCATTCTCATAAATTGAGCTGTACTGGTTCGTATTTATATGAATTATTACAAAATCCACATCAAACATTGGTATATGTGATACACTTTAATATGTACAATTTTATCAAATTTTGAATTCATTGTGACGAGGCATTTATTTATTCTAATTATGTACATTAAAGAAAATCGATTTCATTATATAATATTTTAATCCCATTCCAATCTTTGATTGTGGATCAAGAAAATTCATGTTGAATCTGCAAGTACCATGAACCAGATAATGCTACAGATCAATACATACAATGAAATTAACATTGTAGTGGTTCAAATTAAATTATGAAACCCATACATGTATCTTTTTATTAATGGACTTGGTAATGTAGAAAAGTAAATATATATAACAGTAATTGACAATATAACCCACACAGACACATGATTAAACTTGTGTTCACTTTATAATAATTCATTCATTCATTTATTTCAAAATTTCATATTGACACAATTCAAAATATGTATTATGATATCAACCCATATTCATATGTCAACTTTTGTACACATGCATGTTTACAAAGCTTCCTCATAGAAAATCACTTACAACATGGATATTGGATAATTGCTAGCAGATCACAAAATGTCAGCAGCTACATATGTCAACATGTGTCACACCTATAAATAATAAAAAAACAAGATTATTAATTTAGATAAAAAACTAAATCAATTTAAATATTTTAGAAAAAAAAAAGTATGTTACCTGCTAATAAGCAACATGCACAAGTGCTTGTACATGGTGAATTCTATAATGATGTGATGTATAATGGCATATTACAATTATATGTAATAGAACTATGTAGCTGGCCCCGAAGTGTCACTCATGAATACCCTTTATGTAGGCTTACATGTACACATAACAAATACATGTATGTACTATACATAAATGTAACAACACCTAACCAGGATATAATGTAGATAATATGTTGATGTGACTCATGTATTTTGATCTGTTTATGTCATTTGCATAGTTTTGTCACATATATCTTGTTTCCCCCTAAGCAGTGCACATATAGATCTAGTACACGCAGAGAAATATCTGAAATCGACACTGTCTGACGCAAGTTATAAACAGACTGTTGATCTACTGAATTTCTTGAAATATTAGAGAAGGATCGAAAATAATTAGGTCCAGATATGGATTATTTATTCGCTTAATTTGATTAAAGCTTTAAGATAATCAATATTATCTTACCGTGTCCGCTTTGTGGTCTTCCTAATGCATGTCAGTGGATTTGTTGTGATTGTTGCTCGGCCATCGGTAGCGATTTGGCCTTCAATAAAACTTCCAATCCCCGTTTTCTATGCAATAAATCATTCTCTCATCTTCCTGTGTGTCTCAATAATCTACCTTTTTGGTTTAAACGACCTAAATTATTATCAAATGCCTCTACTCAGCATGATAATAACATACCACACACTCGTCTGGTCTTGGCGTCGATAGTGACCACCATAACCGGAAGTACGTATCATTGTCGTAAAACGAAATATATTTTCTTAAATTCACGTTTCCTGCATGTAATTTGACTGACTTATCAATAGTATAGTTTACTGATCAAATCAGATAAATTAAAACGTGTTTTTTTTTGGATTTATTTTGCGAAAAAAATATACGACAAGCGTGCTGGTTTTTAATGATGCGACCCAGCGCCGCATTCAAATTCGGCCGAGAGCCAACAACCTTTAAATTATTGGTGTCGATTTTTATAAAAATTAGAACGCGCCTATTCGTAAGATTGGAGTTTATATTTTGTTAACTTTCATAACAGGAAATTTAGGTGTATCTTCCTTTAAATACGGTTTTTGATAACTTCAAAGTAAAACAATATGATATGGTAAATGAATCCGGCAATGCAATCGGTAATAGAATAATATTTGTAAGTCAACATTGGCAGATATGACGTCATCTTTCATTGTTTTGTTCAATTGTAGACGATCCCACATTATATTGTAAGATAGATTTTCTCTTACATAGCGTTACTTTCATGGGGACACCTATTATCTTACAAGGCTTGCTACTGTGAGGAATTTACATCTATTCACCTTCCTTTTGTAGAGGCTACTCTATCTGATGGACAAATGATTTACATTTTCAGAGGGTGTGGAAATAAACTAGGTCTGAGAGAAATGCCTCTACAGGTCCAGTGTTTTGGTCTGTGCCCACATACATTGGTATACTACAGCTCTGATGACATATTACCCACAGAGACCCTGAGGAAATAAGTGAACTTCCAGTTTAAATGTATGTCAAGTTCTTTTTGCAGGCTGAACAAATGAAAATTGAGTTGCATTAGTCTGTAATAATTACATTATTATGTATTTCCAATATTATACAGCTCAATTTTGGGTTTTTATTATCTGTTTGTAAGTATGAATTCCTAGCCCCATCATGAAACCATTTTCCATCTGTTTAGTGTTAATTTTAATGTACGCAGTACCTATTCTTATTTCTACTATTGTTAAATCAAAATGTTAAATAATGTTCATATACATCTTGTTCTGATCTATCTTAACAACTTCTAACACCATGTGTTTAATTCATACTTGTGTTGTATCATTTTTTTTTTCAGGTTATCAACATGTACACTGACAACAGATACTGTTTGTGAAATCCCACAGAATCCACACTCATCTGACAGTAAGTTTATTGCATTTTTTTTTTTTTTTTGGATAGACAATATGGCTTCCTGTGATCCGTATAGAAAGCTTTTCAAGAGACTACGCATATTATCAATGCAGGGATAGATTCGCTCGACACTTATTTTTAACTCTTGTAAATGTTACAATATCACTAAAAGGAGCACCTGTTACCAGGATCTGACCCTGAACTTGAAACCAATGGGAGTGTGACCGTTTTGAATCTTAAGGTTGATCCTGTCTTTTCGAGAAAAAAATCTTGACTGCATCTTACAAGCTTCTTGCATGCTCATCGGGCATTTAATTTCATATATATTTCCTGTGTCCGAGACTTCTCCGTAAAATTTACTCATCTGGTGTCTCGCTTGGTAACCTTCATGTGAATGTGGTTTCTCAGGGAACGTTTTATGTACATTTTGCTGTTGCTCGTTTACCTCATTTGCTTGAGCCGTGTAGTGATGTAGGTATAGATGTAAAATGGTTTGTTTTTTATCAGATAAGTTATTTCAAAAATGCCTACTGTTTTTTAAATATCTTTTTGTCCCAGCTTCATATTTGTGACGCCATAGATAATGTTTGAATTGCGACTGATGCGTTCCCTTTCCTATTCTGGTAAACCAGGTTGTGCTATCCTCTTTGTTCTCTTGGCTATTTTTCTCAATATCTACACAACTGCTTCATGAGAGTACTAAAAAGGCATTGCCAGTTCTGGATTCCTTTCCCTTGGATGATCTCCATATTTAAAACCAAACAGGGTTTGGGGAATTCTATATTCCCACAAACATCTATCTACTCCTTCTGACCTTGGTTGTTCAAGTGGTTTTATCAAAGGGGACTGTAATGTGATATTTTTTTCTTGATTAGTATCTCAATTTTTTATCAATTTACATAAGATTGTCTAAAAATAGAACATGTGCTGTACCATAATTGTTTTTAGTGGCAAAAATTTGTCTAAAAATGGAACATATTCATCATATTTAAATTACTTTCATTTAGAAAATTTGTCTAAAAATAGAACGTTAAGTTACCATAATTATGTTTTAAGTTCCAAAATTTGTCTAAAAAACACCCTTTTCATTATTTTAATTTCAGAAACCAACTTTTTAGATATGTTGGGCCTTAGCTGCTGAAAACAGGGAAGCTGGAAGAAACTATGGCAAAGCTTGGTACTGAATATGAGAGGTGGAGGCACGAAGAGGCCGAGCAATCAAATAAACAAAACTTTGGTGTGTTTTTTATTTGAAGGACATTGAATTTAGTTATTATACTGGATTTCCATTAGAAGTTTTTTAATATAATTTTCTCATTTCTGGCTCCTGTAGACATTCCTTTTGAATATTCAAAAACTGTCAGTAGTTTAAAGAACTTGAAACTCAAAGATCAATTTTTACTGGTTTTAGTTGAATTACGACAAAATTTTGACTTTAAACATTTATCTAGACTTTTTGGTGTTTCACCTCAGGACTGCAGCACAGTATTTACTAACTGGATCAACTTTATGTTTGATCGTTTCGGTGAAGTTTCAAATCATGGCCAAAACAGGGATGTTAATTATATAAGAACATGCCTCAAAAGTTTCTGGTCATAATTGATGACACAGAAGTGAAAATTCAACGACCCGGTTAATTAACAACACAGAGTCAGTTTTATTCAGATTACAAGTCAAGCACAACATTGAAAGGACTTGTGGGGTACTGATCCCAGGGGATCCATAATAATTACCTCCATGTTTTGTTTTCTGGATCCATTTCTGATAAACGATATTACTACTAAAAGTGGCTTTTTTAAACCTTTAAGAGGACATGAAAGTAGCTGGAAGAATTCATGACAGAAAAGGTTTGCACAATACATCGTGTACACGTTGAAAGAGCAATTGCTCAGTGTTAAAGAAAGTTTAAAATATTAGCTGGAAAAGTAGATCTCGTTTATTTGCATCAATCAACCAAATATGGTTTGTTTGCTGTTTTTTAACAAATTTTATAGTGCATTTTTTCTCAATCAGGGGAACTGATGTTTCTAAGAGTAATAATAGCGGAGGTTCGTACAATCATGTAAATGTTTTAAAATCTTCATACTCAGAAAGGATAATGTGTGTATTTTATATTAAAATTATGTTTTAATACTTTCTAAAAAATTTGGCTGTATATTTTAATAGCTGAGAAAAAATAGGTCCTTTGTTTTAAATATTCCACCTTTTGCTGCTGGGCAAATGAAAACAGTCAACATGTTAAGTGAGGACCTTGCAATATATCAAGTACAATGTACATGTGGAAAGAGCAGTTGTTAAGAAGTTTAAAATATTTAATAGCTGGAAAAAGTGATCTACAGTTTATTTGTGCATTGCAATCATCGCACCAAATGTGATTATTAGGTATGCTATGTAGATTTTTTTTAACATATGTTTCATTGCCATTTTCTCATTCATATTACTGCAGTTGTTTGAATGTAAAGGTAATTAAATAGCTGAGTTTGAGTACATCATTAGAATGTTAAAAATTCCATATCATAGAGAAATAATATATGTGTATTTAGTGTTAAATTGTGTTTAATAAATTCTGAATCAATTACCTGTATTTAAAGTAACATGTGTAATGAATACTGTATTATAAAATGTGTTATTGATATTCAGATTATGGATTGTAAATCCTTAGTTGAAAGTTACTGTGAAAGTTTGAAGAAAGAGTACTCTTGTTAAGAAATTCAGGATGTTAAGCTGATCTTATTTTATTTGCTTTAAAAACATTTTTGCTTCAGAATTTGATCAGTCAAATATATACAAATGTATATGCTCCTTTTACTTAAACCAAGTGAAATTATGTCTTCCATCATTTGAGAGAGAGAAAAGGGGCCATGTTGTTTGAGTGGGGAAAGGAACTTTGACATATTACCACTGGCACTCCACAACCGTGTTTGATTCCAAAAAAACCATGTGGGGACAGTTGCCGGGTTATTGAGTGTAGGTCTTTGATTTTTTCTCCACTTCCTAAACCTGACATGCCAATTGCAAGTAAACCGATAGGTAAGTCCTTAAATGACTAGAGTGTTAATAGAATGTTAAACTAAAACACAAACAAATGATATTAACAAACTTGAAACTTCATTCAAGAGAAAAACAAAACTGTCAACAATTGATACGAGAGTTGACGAAGAAATAATAAAGAATTTTGCTGTTGACTCATAACTAAAATTAGGAACTTTTCCAACCATTTACATGATATGATAATCCTGAATATTGTGGGGAACCTGTTACATGTGTTATCCAATGGTTTTTTTGTTGATCAACAAGATAAGATATTGGACAAGACAAATATAATCGCATTTTGTCCGTCGTCATGCGTCGTCCGTCGTATGTCCGTAAACAATTTACATATTTGATGACTTCTTCTCAAAATCTACTGCTGCAAAGTAATTCCCAGAATGAATTTTTACTGAAGCAAAACCTGCTAGAGGCACTAACGGACAAATTAAATTGTGAATTAGATATGGGTCCCCACTCCCAGGGGGCTGTTGAATGGGGGTGGGGCCAAAAGGGGTGTGTTTTTGACTAAAAACTTCACATAATCACATCTCCACCCACAGTGTGGTGGATCAAATACTCTTTATAGATAGAAAGGTCATAAGGCCCTTTTACAAAAAAATTGTGAATTATATGACCCTGTGGTCTCTCAATTTCCCCCCTGGGGAGGGGGTTAAGTTTACTATAGTATTTATATAGGGAGAAAACGACATTTTTGATGAGCATTATTTGGTTACCATTTGTAATAGGATACACAATGGGAGGTCAAATATTGTCAAGAATTATCAGTATAAGATGGTCATTGAATCATTTTAACATTTTTCCAAGACTGACCCTAGGGGCCTCTTAGGGGCGGGGTCAAAAGGGGTCAAATAGTGGTATCGTGTTTCCCCCTGGGGGAGGTGAGGTTAAGTTTACTAGAGTTTATATAGGAAAAAACACATTTATGAGCATTTGTTGCTCAATTTTCATAAGGAAATAAGTCGATACTGGGTTAGGAATTATTAGTCTGAAATAGCATTTTAACAGCATATCCATATAAGTCCTGGCCGACCCCCAGGGGCCTTAGGGGGTGGGGTCAAATAGGCTAAAACTTCTCAAAACTCTTCTTCTGAATTATTATGGAAATGGTAGAATCAACGACTTTTTATAGATGGAAAGGTCTTAAGGTTCTTTACAAAAATTGTGAATTCTATGACCCTGGGGTCTCGTGTTTTCCCTCTGGAGAGGAGGGGGGTTAAAGTTTTACTATAGTTTATCAAGGATTTATAAGTTTGAGAAGGGATTCGTGACTGTCTCTTTACATTACTAAACACCGCGCGAGACGGCTATGAACCGGGAATAAAAACCGCTTTTCTCAACAAACAAATACTTGTCTTATCGAGTCAAACGAAACACCAATGTTTATTTAATATCACAACGTTTTATAACGTGATTTAAGGACAGAAGATTTAGAGGATATGTCTTAAATTTTCGTTAAAAAAAAATGTGACAGCTCATGAAAATGACGGCCCGCTTCAGAAAGTAAGGACGAGGTATACCCCTCGCAACCGCAAGCTACATCAAAGGCTGAGCGCCGGCAGATATCAAAGGAAAATCAGCCGTCAACCAACGTCACGGTCACTGCACAAACACAAAAGCTCCTGTCTTGTACTCCAGTCTCAAAACCCAGTGTGACTTATCCTTCTCATATACATCCTTGAGTTTATATAGGAAAAATAACATTTACGAGCTCTTTGTTGCTCAATTTTCATAGGAAATAAGTCAAACTGGGTTAGAATTATTAGCCTGAAATAGCAATCTTTTAACAGCATATCCATACTTGGTCCTGGTCCCGACCCCAGGGGCCAGACGGGGCTGGGCCAAAAGGGGTCAATAATCCAATGAAAAAATTCAATATACTAATTAATATATGAATATAATTCTTGAAAATACTATTTCTTATTTCGAGTTTTTAATTCTTGTGTTTAATTGACCACATTAAGCATTATGTTTTACAGTGCGGTCTGATAATATCTGCATATATATATTGAATTATCAAAAAAATAAATGTTTAATACATTAACGTCTGCGTTTTGATATCATAGTAAATAAGGGATTTGCTGGTAATAAATAAGGGGAGTGTAACGATCCTTCTAGTACAAAGTGATATATTTATCTAAGGGAGACAACTTCTGTACATGCAAACCGTAATTTTTCACGTCCTCTTTATTTTCTCATTAACACCTATTCATACAGCAACTGAAGGTCTGTATGATAGTAATTCAAAATTTTATATATAGTTGAAGAAATGAATTCAGCTGATAGATTATACTTTGAGATACGGAAGAGTATGTATACTATGGCATGTTGATAGCACTTTGTAAAGTTCCTTTTTTTTCTTGAATTTTGACATTTCAAAATAATTTCCAATATTTTCTATAATAATGCTTTTTAAAGATATAGAAGTGCAGATTGGTCACTCCTTATATTCTTGTTTTGGTTACTTCACAATATTTCTAAACTTTTTCATACCTGTTAAATTTTAGTGCTGATGTAACAATTGTTTCCAATAAATCTTTCTCTTCATCTTGTCATAATTACCAGCAAAATTTTGCTTCATTTACATTGCTAAAATATATAAAAGAATTTTCTACACCAGGTTCACAAGTGATTTGATTGTAGAAAATATTGTGTTTTATACAAGACAAATGATTTGAGGACTATAATTACAATGAGTAAATCTAAATGTACTTCTTAGTGTTTTTCCGATCAATTTTCAGCATAAATGACAGTTTATTCTCATTCCGTAACAGTTATCATTAATCTGCAGTTATGAATAAATTGATTATTAGTCACACAGAATTGTTTTTGGAACCTTAGACTTTTCCAGAGACGTATAGAGAAGTAGGTTCTTCTTACAGGAAATGCGTGTAATTATCCTATGGCCCTTTTCGCAGGCGATGTCGTCAGAATATCCCCTTTGGCAGCGGGGTCAGAGATTACTAATAAGTTTCTATAGGAAGCGAAAAAAACTCCTTTCATGAAACATTATTTGCTTAGAAAAATTCGTCTCAATACAGAGTGTTAGAATTATTAGCTCCAGAGATACGCATTTTAACGACATAATCAATATTGGACCCCTGGCAGACCCCCAGGGCCAGTGGCGGACGGGGACAAAAGGGGTCAAAAATGGATAACATTTTAAAATCTCGCGCACGCCAGATTTCGTGACACGATTTGGTTGGAACCCAAATTACAAAGCATAGATTTACAAAAGTCAAATTCATAAAATCACTGTACCTGACATCAAGGGCCTGAAGGGCCAATATATAGGGTTTGCTATTATCTGTTTCATCTCATGTATCTGAACTTCAGGTGAATCCCGTTAAGGCCCAGGGGCCTCTTGTTTAACATAATGATGTGAAGATTTCTTCCACCCTTGTAATTTTCCTGGGATATTCAAATATGAAAATTTGAAATGCTTCACTTAATATGTCCATAGCTTCATGTAATATTATATGCACTTTTATATAGACCCTTCAGCAATTAAAGTTTTTTATATGTAACAAAATGAAAATTCATACTTTGATATCTACAATATTCTTTGTGGCAATTTAATATTAGAGATTTAAGATGTTTTGATAACATTTAAATTTAAATTTACTGTTGTTCACTCGCTATCTTTGTGGAATCTTATTGTTCAAATGGATTTAGCCATGGGATTTTCGGACCCGTTAGGGACTGTCCACACTGCTGATGAAAGCTTGGTTGAAAGGGTGGTTTCTTGCTGGTGCCATCATTAAAAAATCCACATATTTTCCATGGACTTCCAACCATTCCAATGATAGCACCGGCCATGGACATTGTGCACAATTTTGCACCTGGCTCAGCACTTTGGAACCAAATAATTCAAAACAATTACATGTTCTAGCTAGTGCAAGTGATCCAAGTTCTCCACCGAAGGAAATATATAATTAGTACCTGTGTTGTTGTTTAAAGCATAAAAAAAGAGTAATTAATTAATTGTCCCAGGTATCTACTGGAAACCCCTCCGATTTATAATTAGAAATTAATAAAAGTTTAAATCCCTATATATTGACATTTATATTTCTTTCCTTATTTAGCTGTTATGCCCCGTCAGCTGTATAAATTTGGGATGGCATGGTCGACTGCAAAAAGTCGGCTACTTGGCTGCCTTAGTATGGATACAGTAACAGTTACAAGTAGGACATTATAACCACATGCATTTCCCAGAGATGAAAATAAATCTAAACTTCGTTTATTTTTCTTTATTACTGGAATAAATAGAATTAAAAACAGAAAGAAAAAAATAATTTACCCCGCACCTCGCACAATCACAGTAGGAGCATAAACAATAAGTTTTCGAATGAGTCGGTATCAATGTCAATGTTGACATTATATGAGGAAGCGTCGGAACTTCCTCATAGACTGATCTGTATATTTCTGACGAATTAAAGAAATGATAGCACTGTGGGCACTCATTTACAATAAATAACGTCAAAATAGAATGATAAATATTAGCCATTGTTAAAGACTGCATTTGGCACCTCCTGTTTTTGGACGTAAATTGTTTGATTCGTACTTGGTAAAGTATTTTCGCTGCAAAAAAAAAAAATAAAAAAAAAAAAATAAAAGGTCGTCCCGGCCACATCACGTAAAGTCCCCGGACTGGAAATTGTATAGCACATCGCCCCCCCCCCCCCCCCCCCCCCGAGATGATGCTTAAGGGATGTCGGATCAATAGGTATAGTTACTTTTGTCCCTTGAAGCGGTAGGCTGGACCCCCCTTCGAGAGAGGGGATTAAACATACAAATTCACCGTGAACTTTGGTTCTATCAAGTGAAATACCGAAGGTGACTTATTAATCGAAGATTAGGTCTTATGGGACCTTTTCAATTTGTGAAAACATGTCCTTGTATTCGTAATTTTTTTTAATTGTGTATCACTTGAGTCTATCATTAGACGCTCGACCTTCCGGTCCAATCCGCGCCCCCCCTAGAGCCAACTAGTCTATACGGGGGACGTCTTAACTGTACGTTTAAACGTTGTTGCATTGTGCCCCCCTCCCTCCCCCCATTACTTCTAGGGTCAAGGGTCCATTTACGCTCCGATGTTGCGCCACCCCCCCCACCGCCCTGGCCCGATAAAGCTGCCCACTCCTCCACACTGTAAATCTACGACTACTTGTTAATAAAAGATTTGAAGAAACATATTTCATCCCTCCTGTTACCAATCCACGCTGTGTAGTGAAGATTGAGGCTCCTGTTGATTAAGATCCAGATTAATTAATACAACACAGTTGCCGTACTTTGTGCGTGAGACCCCCCTTTTGTAGGGCGAAACAACCGTTCGATTTTGCCAGGAGGGACGACGGTCCATTCGTCCATCATGTACAGCCATCCCGATTTCACGCACAGGGCCTACGTTTCACGGGAACTGGTGGGCCGTTTTTTATTACTTTCACGCTGGCCACTACAAAGGAGCCGGTGCATCTTAAATGATACATTGGCTGCAGGATGTCCGTCGACCTGTCCGTCCATCAACTATTTATCACCTTTAATACGCTAACTAAATAGTCAGATATGAGTACTGTGATTCTAACCAAATTGAGGGTGGCGAAAACCATCCTATGGGTGTGAAGGAGGAAAACCAGCGATTGTGATAAAATCATTTTAGTTTTCTAGAACCCCTGCTCGGAGGGCTGAGTGAGGTGCAGTGAAAGAGCCCAATAAGGGGAACAGAGACGAGTTAAATACCTTTAAAACGCTACTTGTACTAGATGTTCGTGCATGTGGATCATAACTAAAATTTTGCCAAACAAACATCCTAGGGGGGCTAGCGTTGTAGTGGAGGTAGGAACATGAATGTTATAGTAAAAATTTTAGGTGCTTCTGACCCTCTGGGTGATTCAGGGTGGATGGCGGGGCCACTAAAAGGGGAATATAGATGAGTTTAAAATTCTTTAAACTCGCTATTTGACAACAGGATGATTACAAGCATGGATTGTATAACCAAACAATATTTGGCCTAAAAGATCATCCTTGGCGATAAAGGGAGAACAGAGTTATGTATAAATTTTAGCTCTGACCCCCGGGGGCAGGATGGGAGAGTGGGGCCCAGTAGGGGGAAGACATAGAGGTAAATCAGATTAAAAACAAGTCACCCGCTTCGTCATAGAGATCCTGTCGATGGTCTTATCTAACCAAATTATTATGGTCAGAAACATCCTTGGTGGGTAAGGAGAACAGATTTTCTATAACATTTTGTGCTTCTGACCCCCGGGGGCGAGGAGGGGCAGGGAGGGCCCAGTAAAGGGAAAATAGAGACAAATCCTTTTAATATCATCACTAGTCATAGAGTTCTGCTGCATGAATTCTAACCAAATTTGCCCCACAAACACGCTTGGGGAAGGGGCAAACACAGTTTTGTATAAATTTTCGCTCTGACTCCCTGGGGCTGAAGAATGTGGGGGGGAGGAGCTTGTCTTGGGTCTCTTATAGGGAAATTAGAGGGTAAATATTTTAAATTCTTTCAGAAAAAAAAACCAATGAACCTGTATTCAGAAGCAGTTAGAACATTATTTGTCTCATTACAAAACCAGGTGATCGATACCAGGCCCTCTGGGGCCTCTTGAGTTGATGTATTATTTGATAATGGTACTACATGACAAACGGCACTCGTGTTTTGCTTTAACAACAATAATAAATTATATACTGTACAGTGTACCTACTGTGCATATACGTATATATACATACGTATCAGTACATGTACAACACATATGTAAATATCCTATACCAACTGTTTACTGTGAACTACATGTACTGTATCTGTTGTGTTTGTTTTTTATAACAATAATTGTTCGGCCTCCACTTGCATTGTAGGAGTACTAGAGGGAGATATATATTTCATTCAATCATCAATTGGATGAATATGACCAAGACATCTGACATGGGGTATCTTACATGCTTGTTTTACTGAAGATCTTAGTACATGGACAGAATGGGTAAAAGAGACATAGGTATGTACTATACATGTACTACTACTAGCCTAGGCCTATATATTACTGACACACAACTGTCAAATTTTGTACTGAAACACTATAGTAATATGGTATATATGAATGATGAGACGTCATAATACGTCTTTCAATAAACAGTCTGAAGAGCTCCTTGAACGGGGCGAATAAAGCGACTCACTTAGTCAGTAGTCTTTATTGTTATTTTATATTTCTTATATATTTCGTCCGTAAAGGATTTTTTCTTTAAATTATCATCATATATATATACATTGATGAACTTGAGGAATCATTGTGGCTCCTGTATTGTGATTGAGGATTAGTGTAATCCGTCTTCATTGAAGTGAATAATGAGGTAAACAGTTACTTACAATTTTTTTTATTTAAAGTCATTCTTTTTCTATAGCATTTTTGTAACTGATATATTAGCTATGGCGTATATACATTCATTTCTGATATCCGTAGCATGAGTCAGGCGTCAAAATTTTATTGGGGTGATCTTTCCATGCCTTTATTCAGATTAGATTTGGAAACTGTTTGATATCTTTTTTGGTGGAGAATTAATTAACCACATTACTCAGGTAGACTGTTCAATGGATTTTTATCACTCTCATTATTGCAAATGAGTTGTGTCTGCATCTAGTAGCCTGGTTTGTTGTTTGAATCAGTTTCTTGCTGTGACCCCCTTTGTTCTGTTGTTATTTTTGTATGTGTAGTAGTCCTCATGAGGCCTCACTAGTGATTATCTATTCCATTTAATATTCATGAAGACTGTAGAATCATATCATAACGAAGTTTTCTATATTGCAGTGTAGAAAATACCAATGGTCTTAAGTCTTTCTGGATACGGTATGTCTTTTAGTCCCTGTATTTGCTGTTGGTGGCTCTTCTCTGGATATATTTTCAAATCTTTTTAACATAGGATTCCAAACTGTCACTGCATAATACACTTGTAGCCTGATAAGCGATTTATAGAGTTATCACAAGAAAAAAAAAAGTGCTTAGAACATTTTATGTGGATTCGATCTTATCATATCATTCGTGACTTTTGTGAAATTACAAACCCTCGCCAAATCATTTTAATATTGTGTAATAATATTGTACTGAAATACTATGATCAATTCATTTTTACTTTTTGAGAATATTGTTATTGGTAATTCTTTGATTTATTGTGTGTCGGGCCTATACTCTTGTAGTAATTATATCTATTTAACACATAGTGTCAATTGAGTAGTATTAAGGAGACCGGTTTCCGATCAGGTATGACACCCGTATCCCCTAGGACCAATGGACAATTAATTCATCATTGACACTTGATATTCTAAATGCCATCTGTTTATCTTCCGTGTTGTTTTTGTTGTTGTTATATAATTCAATTTTGCTTGTTACGAGGCATTTTTCATTGGGTTAAAAATTTACTTTATCAGCCCATAAAGGAATAAAATGGCGTCGCCGTTATTAACGTTGCTTCTGATTGGCTAAGATGACGGCGTCGTTAATGATTTCATAGACAAAAGAGTCCAAAATGAATTTTGAATATTGAAGAGCTCCCCTTATATTTAGTAAATTGAATTATAAGGATTAATTTGAATAAATTTTTTAATGTTATGTTTTTATGTTATAACACAAAAATCTGAGTGTACTCTCATCATAAAACCGCTTCGCGGTTTATTTAGAGTACACTCTAGATTTTTTTGCTGTTTATATCACCATAACATTAAAAAATCTATTCAAGTTAATCCTTAAATAATCCTATGTGTTATGCTTTGTGATTGAGTTAGTTAGGAGGTCTAGAGCTCGGACGCACGCGAGTGGTCGATTTTCGGATACTCGAGGAATCGCCTACCGACTGTACTTATATGATATAGGAAGTTATATTATCCGACCTGACCTTAATCATATGTCATATCGTGATGTCCTAACCCCCGGGTATCTGTAAACCAAAAATAATGCCTATCGGTCATGGCCACCAGAGGGCCCAAATTGACACTCCTCCTTTTAGCAAATTACGACAATTTAATTTTAAACATGTCCTCTAACTCCACCAGTCCGATCAAGCTTCAAACTCGCACAAAATCTTCCCCTTAGAACCATGACCAATTCTTGTTAATATGGTGTTGATTCACAATCAAATATAGTCGCAATGACACCACTTCCGGTTTAACCTAGTTTAACCACTGAGCCAATTTCTTGTTATGTAGAATAGTGTATGGAGAAACTTTGTAATTGTACATTTTTCTCTAAAATGTTAATTTTCTGTTGATCATTGCCTCATAATGCAAAATCGCCGTTTTCGAGGAAAATTAGGAACAAATATTTTTGTCAAGTTCTACATTAGAGAGGTTTGAAAAAAATGAACGACGTTCAGCTGATTGAGACAGCCGTACGTAGCTCGTTAACCACAAAGCCAATTTCATTCATGTTTAGATATGTTATGTAGAATCAAACATGGAACCATTCATTGCCTACCACTTTTCTAAAAAAACGCCAACATCCGGTTGAAGATAACGGTCAAAGTTCAAAAGTGCAATTTTCGAAAAAACTATCTAATTTTTTTCTCAAGTTTTGGAAGGCCAAGAGACCTAATATTAGCCACGTAGTATTAGGACATAAATGCCTATCAAGTTTGATTATAGGAATAACTTTGACCTATATTCAAGGTCACATGGGGCAAATATCCTCAAATCTTTAAATGACTTCTTGTGAAATTCCAGAAGGTCTTGAGACTAATTATTAGGCCTGTATCAAGCTGACATAAATGCTTACCAGGTGTAATAATATGATTGACCTTGACCTTCATTCAAGGTCACTGGGGCTAACAATCATATAATCTTCAAATTACTTCTTGTGAAGTTCTAAAAGGCCTAAGACCCGAAATTTGACTTTTAGTACGTTGAGGCAAAGCGCTGCCAAGTTTGGTTTAGATATGGATGTCCTTGACCAGAATAACCTTTAGGTGAAAGCCCGTCAAATTGTCCAGTGACAATATTTAGTATTGTTTTCGTTTTAGTTATGGATGACGGATGTACATGTATGCCATTGAACAAGCGATATTACCAATACTCATTGAAACTCAAATCCATTTTGATACGGAATATATAGATTTGGATAAATCTTTATATCTACCTACAGTTCCTGTGTAAAATATCCCTATTGATATTCCATCTTTGCATATTACAGAATTAACTCTCTTCTGCTGATAGGCATCCATTGTGACGTCATTATTTTGTGATTCATGTCGCTTTCGATGAGAAGTATGACGTTGGGCTCGCAAAAACATGACATCACATTCAATGCTCGCAAGAGCGGATATGTGAGAACATTCAAGTACATTGTGTAATACGAAATCATTATAATTAATGTCATAGCCATCGTAATTGCCTAAAGGACGTATACCTTTATTTATGTACATGTATTTCAGCATGATATGCTCTATCGTAAATTCAGTTAGGTCCTATGGAAGATATCGGATACTTTTTAGACACTTTGGAATATACCTCCGTCAAGTCAAATCCACCATTATTTAATTTCAAAGTCAAACTTCAAGAATTCTTACGTCATCATTTCACCTTGACAAAACGTGCGGCAGTTCCTAGTACGCTAAACCTGCCTATATTGTTTGGCTTTTTAATTTTTAAATATATATTAATGAAAAAAGCCTAATAATATAATCAGGTTTAGCAGACTAGGAACTTCCGTGTGTAATATGTCGTATCAGTTATGGGTGCTGGTATGGCTAAACAAATCAAATGTGATAATTATTGTTAATGTTTGCTTCATTTTTTCTTTCTTCCTTTTACGTGTAATTTGATATACAATCATTAATGCTGCTATTTTTTGTTTGATTATGTAACATCATATACATTTGTTTGGGAGAAGGCAATTCTAATTGTATAACTTATGCCTAATTCCTTTTGATTTGTTCAAATAGAATATGTTTAAACTAATCAGTTATAATCCATTATCTTTCCTCTTTCATTCATCATATTCTAACCAGTGATTTTCATATGAATAAGAACGTGGTTCAAAAAATGACAAGTGCAGCATATACATATAATTGTGAGGAACAACGTGACAATTGTATACCTGGCATATTTTCTTACAAAAGTTTTGATTAAATAACCAAGAAGTCAGAAGTGGAAGGTAGCTTTGCTTCATAACACAATAATGCTAATAATTGACCAAAACGAAAATACCACGTCCTTACCTCATGTGACCCATGTAATCCTTTAATTACTACAAGCACAGCGTTAGGCCTCGTCCACTGATGTTTATAATCCTAGTGCATAGAGTAAACCGTGTGAACGGATCCACAAACCATGTGTGCACAAATCAATATTGACATTTCTGTTTTCTCTTTGTTATATAAACTTACCAACCAGGAAATCGTTTGCACTTGCGTAAACGCAGAAGTTACACCCACTGAAACACTGGCTTCCGCAAGTAGTGTGAATGCTTATTGCATGTGTATTGACAAATCTTCCATATAATTAATGTATAAATGTATTGAAAATCATTAAGTATATATCAGAAAAATAAGTAAAAAAGAACTATGTCCATGTGATGGTTTCCATATAACACAACTATAAAACAGTTTTTTTCCGCCCTAGCGCTTTCTCGGCTCATGCCGGTCTTCAGGGGTTTGAATTCTTTTCAGAAAAATAATATATTTAAGAAATATTGTATAAATGGAATGAAAAAAAGATTAATTAAGTTTTTTTTGGAACTATATTTTGTGTACTCTCTGAACTTAATAGTATTTCCCGCTAAATTGAAGTCAGCTGTTCCGGATCCATCAATTGTCCGGCTGTTACATCAATTGTCCGGCTGTTACATCAATCGTATAATGTTGAAAATCAAAGGTTTATTTTATCGGAACACTGAATTTTAACGAAAGAGTCAGTCGACATGTAGATATAAGGAATAATTTTTATATTTTTGTTGTTTACAGGTGTGCATTTTTGTACAGATATTTCAACATGACGCGCTAACACGCGTCATTTACAATATCTGTACAAAAAATGCAGTTACACCAGTTAACAACCAAAGCTAAAAACTATTTCTTATGTAAACCATGCGAACGGATTCACAAACCATGTGCACAAATGAGTAAATCGTGCACATGGATTCATAAACAACGTGCACGGATTAGTAAACCATACACACGAATTCACAAACCGTGTACACGAATTAATACATAAATTTCCATGTCCTTTCTTGGCCTCGGCGTAATCATTATTGTATGTCGAAGTTATATTCTATATTTTTGATTGTTCTACTATAAATCACTGTAAAAGTGTGTTTTTTTTTACTTTTAATAACAAATGGTGTGTGTGATATTGTAGGTTGGTCAGTTGATTCATTATTTTGTATTTTTGTTTAAAATAAATCAAAAGTCATTGCTGTTAAATCAAACGACAATGGTAGATATCCGAGGTATGGTAATGCATGATGTCTTTTCACGGCATGTGTTTTTCCAAGTCGTTAATCATATCAAGGAAAATCACTTCTATCCAATAGCTAAATTACGATGATATATTTACTTTGATCAATATGAAGTACATCGAAATATATATTTTTTAATTAAAAATAACATTTTTTACCTCAAAGTCTGGTTTGCTTTTAGGATATCCCAAAGGATACCTATCATGTCGAGGAGGTCAATCCCGAAAGTGTGGATCAGGTTTACAACGATCTTCAATTTACACGCCAACAGCTTGATCTAACTATTGTGAGGGCAGCTGGAACGAAAATAAATGATGAGCCAACTTCTGTGAAAAAAAACCTTAAACTGCGAATAAAGCTTTACATACAACGCGTAAAATATATTGAAATACTATCTGGAAGAGGCGAGAATTGTATTGAGTGCTACTACGATATCGAACAAAATGTAGTGTGGAGATACACGTCCAAAGCTACTCCAGAACCTACACAAGAAATAGCTGCTCGAGAACCTACTTGCCAAAGCGACAATGGTGAAACCGAGGGACCAGGGTTTTTTTAGCAGGTGTCTTGAAAAAATGATGTTTATAACCCGATTTGTTGCTACTGCTACGCAGCTGATAACAGCATTTTCAAATTTACGAACTGTTGTTGTATCAGCCTATACGTGGATTTCCCGATTTGTACCGCAATTTTTCGCTACGTGACAATGTAATATCACAATCTTGTCTTGTCAACTTAAGTCTACAATAACTTAAGCTTCTCTTGTTGAATTCAGATACACACTTGTTTGTGTTAATTGATTGAAATGAAAAGGTATACTAATCAATGTAAAAAGAATTCATATTTCAAATTGTACCATTTTGTTTGAAACATCGCGACAGAAATAATGGTTCCTAATTTATTTTTTCAAATGTGTTTGTGCAGTACTTACTCCTTGAATTTTGTTTTGATTTTATATACTATAATCTTGTTTAACATTGATACTTATTTTTAAAATTAATTTTTGCTTTTTATGTTTTTAAATATTGTATTAAACAACACAACATATACAGAAAATGCACGAGAGACCATCGCAAGGATGTTAGATTTGAAAAAAAACCCCGTAATTTTAAAAGTATTTCGTTTCACTCACAAGTATTTTATTAACATAACAAAATACACATTGACCACTCACATATATCATCATGAATTATACATTTATAGTTATTTCTCTTCATGGCGTGATAAGTACAGTATCAAAGTGATCAGTACAGTATCAAAGTGATCAGAATGCTTTAAATGTAATGTGGCTCTTTACTAAAAACAAATGATATGTAACAAAATCGGTTTATAATTAGTATGTAACACGTAATTGTAGTAAAAGTACATTTTGTAGAGTTCATATGGGAAAGTAAAAACAGCTATAGATAGATAGGTATAGACATGTGATAGTCAGTAGCAGGAGGGTATGCTACAGCTAGAGCGGTATGATACCCAAGATAGGTAGGGCTGACCCTAACGTGCAGTATATCAAAACGGTCAGCGATACGGCCAAAGCGTAAGGTTTGATTTAAATGGGATTATATATTTTAGGCCGTACATGCCTTTTCAATATATGCACAAAGGGGCGGGGCGAAGTAGGCTTTAGGTTGTTAGAGATACTGAAGTTTAAGGTGTTAGGAGTGAGAGAGAATTCGGGGAAAGAGAGTCTCAAGAATGTAGAACAAATCAACGTCCCTGGGACGGGGTATTCCTCGAGGGAGTCGTATGAGATAAAGTCTCCAGGTTGTAGGGGACAAGTCAACGTCCCTGGGACGCAGTATTCCTCGAGGGAGTCGTATGAGATAAAGTCTCCAGATTGTAGGGGCCAAGTCAACGTCCCTGGGACGAGGTATTCCTCGAGGGAGTGGTATGAGATAAAGTCTCCAGATTGTAGGCGACAAGTCAACGTCCCTGGAACGAGGTATTCCTCGAGGGAGTGGTATGAGATAAAGTCTCCAGATTGTAGGGGACAAGTCAACGTCCCTGGGACGCGGTATTCCTCGAGGGAGTCGTATGAGATAAAGTCTCCAGATTGTAGGGGACAGGTCAACGTCCCTGGGACGCGGTATTCCTCGAGGGAGTCGTATGAGATAAAGTCTCCAGATTGTAGGGGACAAGTCAACGTCCCTAGGACGCGGTATTCCTCGAGGGAGTCGTATGAGATAAAGTCTCCAGATTGTAGGGGCCTAGTCAACGTCCCTGGGACGCGGTATTCCTCGAGGGAGTCGTATGAGATAAAGTCTCCAGATTGTAGGGGCCAAGTCAACGTCCCTGGGACGGGGTATTCCTCGAGGGAGTCGTATGAGATAAAGTGTCCATATTGTAGGCGACAAGTCAACGTCCCTGGGACGAGGTATTCCTCGAGGGAGTCGTATGAGATAAAGTCTCCAGATTGTAGGGGACAAGTCAACGTCCCTGGGACGGGGTATTTCTCGCGGGAGTCGTATGAGATAAAGTCTCCAGGTTGTAGGGGACAAGTCAACGTCCCTGGGACGGGTATTCCTCGAGGGAGTCGTATGAGATAAAGTCTCCAGATTGCAGGGGCCAAGTCAACGTCCCTGGGACGGGGTATTCCTCGAGGGAGTCGTATGAGATAAAGTCTCCAGATTGTAGGGGACAAGTCAACGTCCCTGGGACGAGGTATTCCTCGAGGGAGTCGTATGAGATAAAAGTCTCCAGATTGTAGGGGACAAGTCAACGTCCCTGGGACGGGGTATTCCTCGAGGGAGTCGTATGAGATAAAGTCTCCAGATTGTAGGGGACAAGTCAACGTCCCTGGGACGGGGTATTCCTCGAGGGAGTCGTATGAGATAAAGTCTCCAGATTGTAGGGGCCAAGTCAATGTCACTGGGACGGGGTATTCCTCGAGGGAGTTGTATGAGATAAAGTCTCCAGGTTGTAGGGGACAAGTCAACGTAACTGGGACGCGGTATTTCTCAAGGGAGTCGTATGAGATAAAGTCTCCAGATTGTAGGAGATAAGTCAACGTCCCTGCGACGGGGCATTCCTCGAGGGAGTGGTATGAGATAAAGTCTCCAGATTGTAAGGGCCAAGTCAACGTCCCTGGGACGGGGTATTCCTCGAGGGAGTCGTATGAGATAAAGTCTCCAGATTGTAGGGGCCAAGTCAACGTTCCTGGGACGGGGTATTCCTCGAGGGAGTCGTTTAAGATAAAGTCTCCAGATTGTAGTAGACAAGTAAACGTCCCTGGAACGGGGTATTCCTCAAGGGAGTCGTATGAGATAAAGTCTCCAGATTGTAGGGGACAAGTCAACGTCCCTGGAATGGGGTATTCCTCAAGGGAGTCGTATGAGATAAAGTCTCCAGATTGTAGGGGACAAGTCAACGTCCCTGGGACGGGGAATTCCTCGAGGGAGTCGTTTGAGATAAAGTCTCCAGATTGTAGGGGACAAGTCAACGTCCCTGGAACGGGGTATTCCTCAAGGGAGTCGTTTGAGATAAAAGTCTCCAGATTGTAGGGGACAAGTCAATGTCCCTAGGCGGGGTATTCCTAGAGGGAGTCGTATGAGATAAAAGTCTCCAGGTTGTAGGGGACAAGTCAACGTCCCTGGGACAGGGTATTCCTCAAGGGAGTCGTATGAAGTAAAGTCTCCACATTGTAGGGGACAAGTCAACGTCCCTGGGACAGGGTATTCCTCAAGGGAGTCGTATGAGATAAAGTCTCCAGTTTGTAGGGGACAAGTCAACGTCCAAGGGACAGGGTATTCCTCGAGGGAGTGGTATGAGTTAAAGTGTCCAGATTGTAGGGGACAAGTCAACGTCCCTGGGACGGGGTATTCCTCGAGGGAGTCGTATGAGATAAAGTGTCCAGATTGTAGGGGACAAGTCAACGTCCCAGGGACAGGGTATTCCTCGAGGGAGTCGTATGAGATAAAGTCTCCAGATTGTAGGGGACAAGTCAACGTCCCTGGGACGGGGTATTCCTCAAGGGAGTCGTATGAGATAAAAGTCTCCAGATTGTAGGGGACAAGTCAACGTCCCAGGGACAGGGTATTCTCAAGGGAGTCGTATGAGATAAAGTCTCCAGATTGTAGGGGACACGTCAACGTCCCTGGGACAGGGTATTCCTCGAGGGAGTCGTATGAGATAAGGTCTCCAGTTTGTAGGGGACAAGTCAACGTCCCTGAGACGGGGTATTCCTCGAGGGGGTCCGAGATATAAAGGAGTCTGAAATCAAGCTTGAAATGAACCGGAGTGGGTAAAGGAATGTAAACACAGCGCGAAGTACAAATTAAACTCTTTTTATATAAATACCAAGTGCATGTGTTGTGTCAAATACGACACAAAATAAAAGTAAACCCAGATCAGAGATATTTCAAGACTCCTTAAAAAGTTATCCTGTCTAAATATTGCGCCATTTTTGTAATTTTTGGTTGCTTGTAGTTGAAGCTTTATATTACTTTTGGATATAATCTTATGAGCTTTTAGTTCAAGTTTAATATGTTTTTTTAAGGTTATGAAAGTCGAGTTCCTTCTGAAGACACTTACAGGAGTGATATTTTTGGAATCTTTTTAATGAACGACCGACCGGTCGTGTATATATAACAGAGTGTAAGTGAATTCGTTTTATTATAAATATTATATGTTAACTATTAATGTCTATGGAATTAAATGAATGATTGTATAATTTTTAGCTTTTGCATATTGTTTATTACCGCTGGATGCTAGTGGTTATTCGGGCATCTCAATTTGGTTACTTAATTTACTTTCATTTTAATACTTTCCGTCTAATTTTGTAATTCGTATTCTCATTGGTTAAATGTGTTTCGTTGTGTAATTCGTATGGACGTTAAGCCATATCAATCAATTATGCAACTTTAGTCTGCATTAGCACTGACCTGCTGGTAGACTCACCCTCTCTCTTCCGTCTCGTGTCTGCCTCTGTAAATACTGTCTGTGGTTGGAGTAGACTGGCCACCAGACCCACGACTCTCTGAGAAGAGTTCTTAATTAGATTATCTCCCCCTAGTTTGAAACTAGAATTAGACATGTAAGTGTGAGACAAAAATAATCAAGTCAATTTGTTTTTCAAAATTTTATCTAGAGACTGGTGGCCAGTCTAGGGTTGGGGGTCAGTGTCCCTTTATGACTAGGCCATGCGCTATGTATATACAGTTCACAATTTGTAGCAGCCGTAACCAGTGGTAGTGTTCTTCAATACATGCATGTTTTATTGTCTGTAACTATACTATATATATATGTAGTGTGTTGTTGATATTTGAACATCTGCGGGTGCAATAAACTACCCCGTATCACATGTCTGTGTTGTTTATTTTTTAACGCTTCTAGACTACTATTATAAATGTATTGTTTCACTAGAAGTAGTATTAAATTATCATTATTATACTTCCTTGTGTGCCGAAAATAAACTTCTGTTTTTCACATCTAAGACCTTAATTATTAGCTATTTATAGACATTCTTAGTTGTTCAATCAAATTTGATACATTAATTGTCACAGTCCGAAAATATATGCATACTTGTTTATAGATCAGGTTTACAAAATGAACATATCTTGTTATATTGTATGGGTTACCAATTCTAATAGAAATGTATTTGTTGTAAGTATCCTGTGATTTAATCTGTATTGCAACCATTGACATAAATGTCAAAAGTTTCATCCTCCGTATTAAAGGGCAGTTAGGGTTATAGCGCGTGGTGTCCCATGTAAGGTTGAACTAAGAATTAAAAGTATTATCAAATATTACATGGGATATTAATTTTAAACCTAATATAGATGAATTAGCATCGAAATTTAGTGATTTGAGAGTTTGATCTGATTATTTTTTCAGAGTCATCTAAAAAATCAGCAAATTGTGAAAATAGATCTTCAGGTAGTAGTTTACTTTTAATATTTTTAAATATCAATTCGTAATAAAGATATAATTTCTGCATATAAAATAAAAATATATGAAGAAAAAAGATCGCCTTGAAGATAAAAAAAATAATATTCAAGAAGTTGTTCATAATTAGCATTAATTGGTGAGGTGTTTTCTTTATATAGGTTTTTGTAGAAATTTTCAGATTTCAAGAATTTTTTTCTGATCAGATATTTCTGTCAGACCCTCTTTAGTTATGTTTTGAATAATTTGCTAGTGTAGTTGCGAGTATCTACAATGTATATAACAGAAATATTTGGTTTCCGCCTATCTTATCCATTTTGCTCTAGCTCGTATCGTGCTGCTATTTATTTTATGATTTCTTAATTCTTCTACCTCGTTAGTTGTCTTATCTAACTCGTCTAATGATACCTTATGTCCAATTATGTATCAAAATGGAACAGGTTTCTTATACAAATTAGTATTTTAAATCGCTTTGGCAACACAATGTGTTATCCCTGTCTTCGAAAAGTATGTGTCGAATGGATATAATATGTTTTTAACATTTAATAAAAAAATATCAACTGCTATGCGATCATATTATAGGCTTATCGGAGGGAATGCTCTACTTTTATACTAGATAATCAGTGTAAACACATCAGACACTGAAAAAAATATTACGAAGATGACCACTGTAAAATATCGAATTAGTACCCCTAAACGATCATCTGCTATCGGCAAGGTATACTAGGTTTACCAGCTACCCAATTCCCTTTATCAACAAGGAAGTGATTCAGAACCCAGGACATGGATTTGATACTGTGATTGAACACCGAAGTCGTCTACACAAGCTGAACCAATACGACATCCTGACATTTGAAGAAGAATTCTCTCGTGAAGCATCAATAGATTTCCGCAGGGAACAGAATTCGGACCTCTATTATTTCTCTGCCACGCCAATGATCTATAAGAGTGTGTTGATCCAAAGATACGACTCTTTGCCGATGACTGTCACCTATATACAGACATTATCATCAATCAATACTATTAAAGACAAGACGATTTTCACGGACTAGGACATCTGGTGAAAGTAAGCTAAAGCAAATAAAATGCATATCATGAACATAACAGGGAAAAGTTACACATAAAACAGGATTTTACTGCAGAAGGTAAAAATCAATCCAAATCTTGGACGTAATCTTTCTGACGATATGAAACGGAATCTCAAGAGAACAGAAATTACAAAAAATAAAACTAGTTCAACATTAGGCTTTATAAAGCACTGCCCAGATTTATACAGGAAAACAGCTATTTCACTAGCGCATTCCATTTTCGAGTGCGGTTCAATAATTTGGGACCCGTATATTAAAAATTCAAAAAAATGCAGAGACTGGGAACCAGATTCATAACCAAGGACTACAAAACGAGGGAAGAGGGGCGCCTGATGGGAATGCGTGAGGATCCGAAATTATCATATTTGACTACCCAACCCAACAGCGACATAAAAGAAGCATAAAAGCTAAGTATTATGATCATGAGGTTTGAGTGCTATTTAATTTTTTATTCTTAAATTTCGGTGATAAGTAGACTGTGATATTTCAATATAATGAACGATTTGGGTCTGACATTTTGCTCACGAAGATATCTTTTTTGTCGAATTAGGTAATGTATTGGTAATCTCCGGTTGGTGTCAATGTTGCTAGTATCTTTGTTATAGTGTTAGTTCTGTGTTAGCGATTGTAAATTACTCTTATTTTATTTTCTGTTTTATTTTTTCAGGTGTCATGCATTTTATCACGGTAATAACGCTGCGCAGATGTTCATTTTAATCAGAAATGAAATCGATTTCATGTATATTCCTTTTTATCAAATCATTATTTGCATGCTGATATGAGAGTATCTTTTTTGATGAATAGATTGCAGCACAATAATTTGATAATGGGAGCTACATTTATGAAAAGATCTGACGATGGACAAGCCCCTAATGTAAACCTCGGACAACCCGGACAAGGTCAAGGATATGCAAGTTATGCATTTTTCACATATTAATCGCATAGATATTTGGTATGATAGAAAATAGAAAAAAAACACCAGAAAATGTTTTCAAATTGCTTGTCGTTTTTTACTTGGTACACTTTGAAGAGGATCTTCTCTGCTGGGAAGTCTACATTTTCCTATGACTAATATAGATGTTTGGAAAGAGAAGTTTCACACGATGGTTGAAAATTAGAGAAAATCATATGGTAGCATTTTAAACTATTGTGAATCATAGTCATTTGACACAACGTGTGATTTTAGAGTAACTGCACTGTTTTGACCATAAACAGGATAAAGCTGCACCATATTAAAATATTCCAAATGAGTTGTCTGATAAGATATTAAGTACATTTGAGACTGTTAGCAGTATTGACAACACCAGTGTTTTATTTAAACATAAGAGTTATATACAGTCATCCTATTATATTTGCTCAG
This sequence comes from Argopecten irradians, assembly GCF_041381155.1. NCBI lineage: Eukaryota > Metazoa > Mollusca > Bivalvia > Pectinida > Pectinidae > Argopecten > Argopecten irradians. Next base: position 42,608,489 of record NC_091142.1, read on the forward strand.
AATTTCAGCATATATTACCCCATACTCCTTAAATTAAGATAAAAGGTTCACTTTCTAAAATCGGCACATTTCAAGTTTCTGAAACTCAAATTCAAAATACTTAATCACACAAAAAACGTAAAAAGTAAATACCATTCAGTTTTGATTTCACACGTAATGTTTTTCATCTTTACACCACAAATGGACATGGTATCGCTATAATGTCGTCGTAATAGTGAAATTAAAAAGGCGAAACTATCACATTATATAACGTGTATAAGACACGTTTTCAAATTAGCCGCCACAATGTATCATGTATATGTAAAAAATTGTATATTCAGTTTTTGTATATTACAGAGTTCCTTCGCTTACAGGTAGGTATTCATTGTGACGTCATGATTTTATGCGCCAAACTCACGTCGTTTTCTCTATAACGTATGGCGTTACGCTCGCAAACACATGACGTCACAATCAATATCTACCCCAATCTGATTAAAATACAGATCGCCATTATACACTACGTTATGGAGTAAGGAAGTGTATATTGGTGATCCATTAGCAGATTTGATATCAGAAACAACAAGATCAATGTATTTTACCGGGTTAAAGGATTGTTTACCAGGTTTGAGGTATGGACGTGTGTTTCAGAGTTATCTTGATAGAGTTATATGTGCCATAACTACGCGACCATTTTGACATGTTTTCTGTCTTCAGTTATCTATTGAAAATCATCAGGTTTGTTGAATTAGGCTGTGAAAATCCTTCAAATGGATTGAATAAACATGTATGACACAGCAATATTGACAAGAGTTTTACTATTATAAGGAAACACAAAACGAACCTAACTCTAAAACTCATAATTCTAAAACACACTAGCACTTCATATCTATTCTATACATGGGAGGTTATCATAAAATGACTTGATAGGATATATGAAGTATATTCAACCAATGCAGAGTATCCGGCACTAGAAAAAACCCCAGATATCATTAGATTATATTTTATCATCTGTATCACTCTTGCAACCCAGTCATGTGTTGTTCAAGCTATTTATAGTAAATGATATGTAGAATATTTGATTTTATTTCAGATAAGAAATACTTTCTGTAGTATCTTAATGTATTCTTCTCATATAAATCACATAGTAGATGGAATGCATTGCGTTTTAGTAATTAGATGATATCTCACAAACACGAGTGACGGCGGTAGTCGAGATCTACGGCACCTTATCACCTACACAAACATACCATTGCGCCACATCCACATCCTAAACAGGACGTGTCAATGGCGATGGTCAGCCCGATATGTTAACAGAGCCACAGAGATAGATGTCAATAATCGCTTAGAATATATAGATGGTTGGATAGGAGGCGTATCTTTATAATGAGTTTTTAATATTCATTTTTCACGTATTTTGAATTCATTCAAATTAAGTGTTTATTTTTTCAAGATGATTACTTGAGTAGGATATATAGGAGTTCAAGGAAATATATTATACAGATATTAGTTCACCAGCAAATTCAGTTTTAAAGTCATTTTTTTCTTATCTGAGTAGATTGTAATATATGGTTAAAGTATAAAGGGAGGTAATTCATGTTGGATTGAGTCAACAGCTGTTTTTGTATACGTTGTTATTGTTGCATCTTATGTTTTGTTGGATAAAATGTAATGATAATTTATTTCTTAAGGAACAACTCAGCTTAAGAGTGCATTGTACATATATATCGTAAAGACATCGGTTGTAATGACAGTTGGAGAGGTTGGTATCACTGTAATATGGCCAGCTATGTCCACTGTGGTCTTAGTTTGTGAAATGAACAATTTCATCAACTATTGCTGGCTATATATAGCATTTGTTTAACTTACGTGACACCGGCTCGGGTATGGGTATAGCGTACATATATTGTTTATTTCAACGGGTTTTTTTTATTGTGAAAATTTGAGATATTTTAATGTAGTGATTTTCTTTCGTAGTGATCACAACCAGGGCTCAGTTGTTCAAAAGGTGATCAGGCTAATCACAATTAAACAACAATTTTCAAATCAAGATAAAAAAACATATATACAGATATCTATATCTTTATATAATACAAATTTTGCGAAAATGAATACGAATCTTAAGAACTGTATTCTTTACTTGTTGAATATGATAACAAAAGTTACAGTAAATGAAATGTGAAAAGTTCACTAATTATGTGGTTAAACTAATCATGATTTGAACAACAGAGCTCAGGGCTCTAGTAAGCAATGCTACCTATTAGTGTAGGATTTTATTAATCGTATAATTAACTACAAGGTATGTTATCTAAATAGCATTAAAATATGCAATAGTTTTAGGACATCAGTAGATACAATAACTTTTATTTGTTATACATGTAAATATTACTAACTTTATTTTTCATAATTCCGAATGCTTAAAGATTATTTAGTACTTTTGGTTGATAGTATATGATATTAACTGTCTTATTAAAGCAAAGGTTTTGTTTTTATCTATTACACATTTATTTAACAAAAGGAGGGGTATCACTTCGGGCCGTTTTACGGCCACACAGTGGTAAGCAAAATATTTTGCATGAAGATACCTTAGGACCAGCTGCATATTTTATGCTATTCAGAATATCCGATTTTATCTGCGCTCATGGTAATTCCAGAGGTCAAAGGGTGAAAGTTCACATTTTATTTGTTTAAGTCTTAATTTATTAAATATCAGAATAGATATAACTTTTTTTGCTGATTTTGCCTGTAAATATTGGGTTTGTGAAGTTCACTTCAGAAAAATGATGAAAATTTAAAAAGTAGGTCACAGTGACCTAGTTAAGCATTTATTCTTTGTTAGCATTATAAACTTTAATATCTTTGCTGAAAACTAAGATTTTTCAGAGATTTGATAGCTTGAAATTGATGTTTAGTACTGCATAAGAATATTGACTTGACCTTTTAAGATGATTATATCCTAGGGTCACATTGGCTAGGTCACATGCAAAAAATAGGTCATATTCAATGAATGGTATCATCTGTCCACTAAGCATGTGCTGTTTTCCCATGTTTTAAGCATGATTTTAAATTATCAAGACGCATTTTATAAAAAAAATTCAAGCAACGCCTTCACTGAGGTAGGATGTTAGAATTATACCTGCTGCCCCACTGCCTGATTGTGAAAGGCGACTAAATTTGGAATCTTAATTTCGGGGTTATTGAGATGAAAATATTTCAATTTTTCAACCATTTCAAAGCTTTAGAGTTATGTTAAGCACCTGATTTGTATTTTGTCACGATCTGCTTTAAATAATTACATCCTAGGGTCACATTTGCTGGGTCAAGTGTATAATTTAGATCGCATTCAAAGAATGTTATTGTCTGTAATTTAAGCATCAGTGTTTCAGCTATTTAAGTTTGTTTTTAGAGAAAATATCAAGCAACACTTACATTGGTATGGTGCCTGCTGCCTCATTGCATGATCGGAAAAGGCGACTTAATCTGGGATCTTACAATGAAGCAGCAGGCACAGTTCTAACAAAATGCTTGCAATGCAGGTGTTGCTTGAGATGATCACATAAATCAAACTTAAATAGCATAGATACTTGCTTTATATATAGAAAATCCAGAAGATACGTAATTGATAGAATATGCCTTTCATTGAACATGACCTAATTAATCCACGTTACCTAGATCATATTTGCCATCACCTAAACCAGATTATTACAGAACCTCTAAACATCACTGGGAAGGTTTGGAATGATTGAAAATATAAACTTTTTTCATCTAGGTAACCATGAAATCAAAATTCAAAATTTAGTCGCCTTTCACAATCATGCAGTGGGGCAGCAAGCATAATACTGACATCCTATTTCAGTGATGGCGTTGCTTGAAATTAAGCTCACAAATAAAGAACAAATGATTTAAAATCATGCTTTAAACATGGGAAAACAGCACATGCTTAGTGGACAGATGATACCATTCATTGAAAACGACGTAGTGCATGCACGTGACCTAGCCAATGCGATCCTAGGATGTAATCATCTTCAGCAGATCATACCAAGATCCTTTTGAAGTATTAAACATCAATATCAAGCTATCAAATTTTTGAAAAATCCTAGTTTTCTGCAAAAACATTAAAAAAAATTATTCTAAAGAATTAATGCTTAACTAGGTTACTGTGACCTACTTTTTGATTTTTTTAAATCATTTTTCTGAAGTGAACTTCACAAACCCAATATTTACAGGGAAAACTGCAAAAAATGTTATCTCTATTTTATTATTTAATTAATTCGCATTTAAACAATGAAAATGTAAATTTTCATCCTTTGACCTTTGACCTCTGAGTTACTATGAGCGCGGAAAATATAGGATATTCTGAATAGCATGCAATATGCAGCTGACCCTAATGCATTTGCATGCAAAATATTTTGCTTATCAATGCGTGGCCGTAAAACGGCCCAAAGTGAAACCCCTCCTTTGATAGTACAAATGTATTGTCATGTTAGTATATTTTGAAGTAGTCCACCAGTTAAAGTGTAACCGACTTATATTCAAATCGCAGAATTATATTGATACTGTCATTCACATTTTCATGTCACATGCTTATGCCTTGCTGTCTGTATTTCGTTAGGTAATGGCGTAGTAACTAATGTACTAATGTCTATTTAGTCTTTTCTACAGATTTTGTTGTGTTATCTTTAATTCCACTGGAAGTATCTCACCGTGGCTTAGACAATCTTGAAATCTTCTATGTGATCAGAATCCATTGTGATCAATCTCAGCGTGGTTTGACAATCTATAAATCTTCTATGTGATCAGAGTCCCATGTGATCAATCTCAGCGTGGTTTGACAATCTATAAATCTTCTATGTGATAAGATTCCAATGTGATCAATCTCAGAATGGTTTAGCCAATCTATAAATCTTCTATGTGATCAGAGTCCCATGTGATCAATCTCAGAATGGTTTAGCCAATCTATAAATCTTCTATGTGATCAAAGTCCAATGTGATCAATATGTATTACTGAAAATATGAATATTTTCCCTAATTAAGGTCTATAAATGTTTGCAATGTGATAATGTTCTTGCAATTTAATTTTTGAAAGCTTTCATATATTCTTGCACGGATTTTTTTTTTGGCGCACGGATATATCCATAGAGATAAAATGATTGATAATTGGTAATTGATAAAAAATCTCCACGCCGTGAATAACTCTCCGTTTTTGTCTTAAACAACATAGCATGTGAATTCAGAATGATGTCTACAGTATAAAAGTTAATCATCGACAGATAAGATTTTCCAGCGGATGGTTATGTCACTTGATAATACAGGGACGAGCCTGCACTCGAAATAATAATCCTTTTCTACAGATTTATCTGACAATATCTGGAATGTCAGATAAACAGACACAAGTCAATGTAGCTCGGAACTAACGTATAGTGTATTTTGATATACAATTACTTTCTCCGGGGGCGGTCCACGAATGTCCAGGTGTATCCCGGCATTGTCCGTCACACACCTATGTATTACATACACCGTGGCGGGCGGCGCGGCGTCTGCTCGCTCTCACCATGTGCGCCTGTTTACCTCGCGCTGCGCTCGCGGGACAGATGATATACTTACGATTGTTTCCGGGTCATGTGGCACGCGGCATACTGCTGTCGTGGTACATAATAAAAGACTTACCTCAACAATGCAATGATTTCTTTTTCAAAGGGTACAACAAGATGATTTTATTTTGAAGTTATATTTTTTCATATTCTAAATGACATTGAGATAGGCCCATTTATTATCTCAAATTACAGCTTATTCCGATATCATACTGTAAGGCATTTTGTCAAGGGCGCGTGATTTTTTTTAAAAGGTCATTATGTTTAATGTAGGCCTAGCATATACGTGTAACTAGAAACGATCTAATTCTTTTAAAATAATTTACCTTTGCATGAACTTTTTTATATTTGACTTACTGATGCGTTCAGGATCAGGACTACTTCGTAAAAATGATGAAACTCAACTTCTCCCATGATGCAATGCGATGACTTTTAGGATACGCATATCCGTTTTGAAAATAATCCACGGATTTAATGTTTTTAAGTTGAAAAATTTATCCCTATAGTTCTCAAATATGAAGATCATGTTGACTTTATGTTAGAGTGTAAGTAGAATCAACGACATTCGATTTACAACTGATAATGTAAGACAAAACTAAAGGTCATTCGAAATACAGAGACTACCGAAAATGTTTTATTGTTCACAAAATTAATAACCCTTAACATCATAACTGTTTACCATTAATACAAGGGACACAAACATAACACAAACAGGGGATTAGGGGCCGGGTTTACTTCTCACTCTTATACAAGGGACACAAACATAACACAAACAGGGGATTAGGGGCCGGGTTTCCTTCCCACTCTCCCTTCCAACAAAGATATAATGTGTGTGTATTTCGTAGCACTAACGATTCTAAACAAATTATTTTTATGTAGACGATAAATCATTATGGTCAGTTAGGTGGTACGTCGTTTAGAGTTTAAAATTTAGCTATCCGTCACTCTATACGCCTTGTACACGTTCGTGTGAAAACTTGTTTCAAAGCCTAACTTTAGATTGATAAGTTCCGCTTCTTTCTGTGAGTCACAAAAGGTTAAAGGGCAATAGGAAACCATTTTTTATTATAACGACTTCAATATACATATATTTAACTAAGACCAGCGTCTGTATTTTGGTCGTTTTATGTCGTCCATTCATTCGATCATTGTCTTTAGTCGAATTTTAAGTGATAAATCTGTACACATAGCGATTTTGCTCCTCTGAAGACAATGTTGCTTGACTTTGTTTGATTTAATATAACAGCAATGGTCATTTAGGGACAAACTAACAACAGCCATGGTCATTTAGGGACAAACTAACAACAGCCATGGTCATTTAGGGACAAACTAACAACAGCCATGGTCATTTAGGGACAAACTGACAACAGCCATGGTACAGATTTTAAAACATACCTTTGGTAAAAAAAAATAAAAAAAAAGTGCGATAAAAACTCTAAAATGCTTTCTTCTTCTTCCAGATTTAGAGTCAGACTCAAAGGGTAGAGTGCGTTTGACTCTGGGAGGTGGCATGAAATTTAATGTTGGTTACATGATTTTTTTTAATTTTTTTTTATGATAAAAACTTGTTCTTTTATGGGTGCTAAAAAATGGCAAGGGCGTTTAAACGGTTTTGGATAATTAATAACAAGTTTTTCCAGTTAAAACACAACGATTACATGAAAAAGTGTGTAAATTGTAAGAAAAAAATGACAAAGTTATAAAAAGTGAGACGTCAAACTAAAAATGAAACTAAGATTCATTGTAGTATAAATCTAAGACGATGTAGCATCATCCGTTCAACAGACAATCGAGACTTACACCAAGAACGTTTATCGCGCTTTACTTCTCAGTTCGATTCTAATAACAAGAACAATTTTGGTATTATGAGATTAAAATCTTGTAAAAAGGAATAAAAACTTGTGAGATTAAAATCTTCTGCATTATTGTAATAACAAGAAAAAAAATCTTGTAATAACGAGAACAATCTACAATGTAGTACTTAGGCCAAACAAGTTAATATGTCTGTTTAGGGTTACCCGACCGACCCTAATTTTTTACCCCAGACCCTAATCTTTTTCCACTTTTCTACGAAAAAAAAATAAAAGTCGGGATTTCGATCTTAGACTCCGGTTCCGGCCATTATTTTAGAGTGAAAGACACTAAAAAAAGAAAAAAACAATCCCGACCTACAGACCCTATTTTGCTAATGTAACCGTAAACAGACACAGTTTTTGGCCTTATTAGTTACGAGATTAAAATACAGGTAGCGTAATTACAAAAAAAAAACGTAAAAGGAGAGAACAATCTTGTGATCAATAACAATGATGAAAATCTTGAGTAGGAACTAAAAAAAACAAGGACAATCAAGTTCTTTGTATGACGTCTTCTGTATTTGAGAGTGTATTTGAACCTGTATAAAGGGAGGTAAGTCGTACGAATTTCACAAGGGAAGGCCTTATTCTGAACAACCGGTTCGATCGTTGTTAAAGTCATTATTTCAGGTATAAATCCTGACGGACCTTCAGCTTTTGATACAGGCCTGTGAGACCTTTGTCAAAGCTTGTCTGAAAACAATATAAAATCGCCAGGTCCGTCTTTAATTCATAAACGAACAACTGGGAGACTGTGGTATGTTCTTGTTTTGTCTTCTTGTATAGTGGAACTGTTGCCCTTTTTATAGTGCTATATCACTGAAGCATGTTGCCGAAGACACCAAGCAACACACCCCACCCGGTCACATTATACTGACAACGGGGGAACCAGTCGTCCCACTCCATGTACGCTGAGCGCTAAGCAGGAGCAGAGAAACTACCACTTTATAGACTTTGGAGTGTCTCGGCCAGGGGACAGAACCCAAAGCCTTCCTCATAGGGGCGAACGCCCAACTCGAGGCCAAAAGTGAGGCGGTGCCAATGGAGGCATTAGGAAGGATAAAGTCAGTTAGAAAGAAGAGAAAAGATAAAATCCCAAATTGTGTCGCCTTTTACGATCATGCAATAGGGGCCACAGGTACAATTCTAACGCCCTACCTGCAGGGCCATTAGGTCCAACCGCACAAATCGTATTTTAACCGAAAACGGTCCTACATGTGCAATAATTTTCATACTGACAAATCTAGAAAAGGCTTATGAATCCTTGGTGTTATTCGTCACCAAAAGTTACCAACATTTTAAAAATGACAATATCTACTAACAACGCATTTTTTACATAGATAAATCAGAACTCAAAACGAATTTTTAGTACATGTACTGCCAAAAATCATTAAAATGTATTTACATGTACGTCTGCAAGAGCAATGAAATGCAAGACCATGAAGCCAAGTCATGGTCTACAAATCTATAATTTCACATTTTTACATTTTGCATCGCATTCTTCATTCTAGCTCTTGTCCTTTGTAGCGAATGGACTATTTAAACTGAATCAAATGGGATATTTCAACCATGTATATTTTATTCTACATACTATCAGAGACTTAGATATAATATATATATATTTTATATCTAAGTCTCTGATACTATAATAATTAATTTTTCTTTGTTTCTGGCTTTCTGATTGGCCTAGGCCTATTCATATTTTTCATTCCACGATGAAAAAAAATCGAGAATGGCGCGGAATCTTGACGTTATCGTGACGTCACAATAGAAAAGAAACATTGGCGTTGCATATTGATTTGGAAAAAAATAATCCATTGGAAAATTTCAATGGAATCGTAAGTGGAAACGTATTTCGTTTTATAAAGTAAATTGGAAAATTGATTATAAGCATTGAAGTCACTAATTCTTAATCTCGATACCCCGATGAAATAAAAAAAAATAAAAAAAATAAAAAAAATAGTGACTTCAATTAGTGACTAAAATTAAAAAATAGTGACTTCAATAGGCCTATATATCTTAATAAAAGTCTGGAACGCCCGATGCTTGCACGCATTGGGGCCGCGGTGGCCGAGTGGTTCAGATGTACCGACATATTACCACATGCCCTCCACCTCTGGGTCGCGAGTTCGAATCCCATGTGGGGCAGTTGCCAGGTACTGGCCGCTGTTCGGTGGTTTTTCTCCGGGTACTCCGGCTTTCCTCCACCAACAAACCTGGCACGTCCTTAAATGATTTGTTTGTTTGTTTGATTAATTAACGTCCTATTAACAGCTATGGTCATGTAAGGACGGCCTCCCATGTATGCGGTGTGTTGCGTGTATGTTGTGCGAGGTGCGTGTTTCGGGAGACTGCGGTATATTCATGTTGTGTCTTCTTGTATAGTGGAACTGTTGCCCTTTTTATAGTGCTATATCACTGAAGCATGCCGCTGAAGACACCAAGCAACACATCCCACCCGGTCACATTATACTGACAACGGGTGAACCAGTCGTCCCACTCCCTTTTTGCTGAGCGCTAAGCAGGAGCAGAAACTACCACTTTTACAGACTTTGGTGTGTCTCGGCCAGGGGACAGAACCCAGAGCCTTCCTCACAGGGGCGAACGCTCAACTCAAGGCCAAAAGTGAGGCGGTGCCAAGGGAGGCATTAGGAAGGATAACAATCTGATTAAAATACAGATACTTATTATCACTACGTTTGATAAGAGGGATCTTTATTTAACGTAGTGATAATAAGGATATGTATTTTAATCCGATTGGGTTAATAAGGATATGTATTTTAATCAGATTGGAAGGATAAAGTCAGTTAGGAAGAATAGAAAAGATAAGATCCTTAATTTAGTCGCCTTTTACGATCATGCAATAGGGGCAGCAGGTACAATTCTAACGCCCTACCTGCATACCCTAGCTGTTAATAGGACGTTAAACTAATCAAACAAAGCTTGCACGCACATTTGAGTGATTACGGTAAAACTGCTGATCGTTGTCCTTCGGACGCTTGAGTTATCATCGCTCGAGTAAAGCGTTTGCGAGATCTTTCATTTTGTCTGCATCTTCCGGCGCCATGGCCAGCGAACCTGCGAAAACTGAAATAAAGAGAAAACGGACGATAAGGAAAGAGCCGTCATCTGTTGCAGCATCAGGAGACAGCAAGAGGATAAAAAGTGATGCTACGGTTAAGGTAATTCTTCTTATAGGCCTATAGCCTAGATCAATATTCTCTCGATATGTCAACGTGTAGGATGATTCGGATTTCGAATCATGCCTGCATTCGCATAGTATATAATAAGAACATTTGTTAGATGATTTAGTTAATATTTATCAGGCGAGAACTGGTACTTGGCGAGAACAGGTCGCCTGTCAGTACTGTAAACTTGTTGGAGTTTAACCATTGATTGTGGTTTTGGAAGGAACAGGCTATTTCGCCTCAAATGCCATTCATTTTTAGTGTTGTTTTGTTTTAAATCCTGTTCATCCTGATATGTTTCTCTTTAATATGCAGTGATATTTTGTTGTAGGAAAGTAAGAGTGGTCTTTTCTTTGCGGAGGAGGAAGAGGTTGAGAGTCGTAACCCACAAAATGACCTGACAACCTTCAGGAAAACATGTGAAGAAATAAGGACGGCTATGACAGAGATTAGGAAACTGAAGGAAAAAAAGGGCAAAGATCATGTATGTTTGTCATTGTAGCAGGTTTTAATTATAAATAGTAGTGCTGGGAATCACTATAATATTAAAGATTGATTATCAGTCCCTTCTTACATCGATTGATGATAGATTGCCGGTAAAAATATGTGCTAAAAATAATTGAAGTTTAAGTAGACTTCCCAAACTTCTAAACAAAAACAAAAAAATTCTCACCAACGTGTATCAAAAATTGTTATTTTGGTTAGTAAACAATTACTTGAATAAAAGAAAAGATGTTTATACTTTATGAATAAAAGTATTTCAATAAATTTCTGCAACTATAAGTTTACCATTCCTGTGTCATACAGACGATCACATTGACTACGAATGTATCCAAATAAATTTGGTTATGCATCTTGTATTATATTCCTTATACAGTGCATTTATATTGTTATCTCAAAAATAGTTGAGTCAGATTTAATTGTTTCTGTCTAGTTTATGACGCCTGCGACATCCACTCGCCGAAAAGTGAAAACTAAAGTGTTTCTCCCGGCGGACGCCATATGCATTTGTCATAGCGCTATAAGTGCATGCACGGTCGACCTCTTTGTACATAACCACAGATTCAAAATACTGCACTAGCCATTATTAAGTAAGGAGTGTAACACGCTTCAATGTCGACTCGAAGTGAAGTGACAAAGAACATCACATGAAAAATGAGTTTCATTTTGGTTTTTCAACATTAAAACAATGAATACCAATGTATGTTTACGATCATTTGCAACACATTAACAATAATAATCAATTTCAATGAAAAAATTTTAAATAGATTTTTCATAGGAAAAATAGATCATCGAATCAATTTCTCCATTTAATCGATGTTTTCGGTTATCAGTACACCACTAATAAATAGTGATACAGTCGCCTAGCTTTGTGCTAGGTGGAATTTCCCTTTAGCTTTAGTGGGAAGAACTGTGAACCATAAGTCCAGGGTTAGGTGTTTAAATCCAGCTGGTGACACTCTGCTCTCACTCTGTTACATCATGTAGAAAAATGAAAATAAAAATCTTGTAATAAATAAATCTTTTGCTTTTATGAAGCTGTTTTAAAATCTCTCTATATATATACAGGTACCACACAGTTATAAGAAAAGTTCAATTTCATAGACTAAATATAGAAATGTAGGCCAAACAAATTAATGATAGTGATCAATAAAGATAGAAAGTACAGTTTGTATGTAGTTTAAGTAACTTTTAGTTAAATGTTTTCATATATACATGAACATTTGAATATTCAAAAATGTTTTGTATAATTCGAAATTCATTTCCTCTTTTTGCAGTCTGAAGAAATTGAAGAAAAGAAGATAAATGCTCTTCTACAGTTTGTTGTTCTGAAAAAACTGAATCGCTTGGCCCACGTGCGATGTAAGAAAGTGAGAGATGCCACTAGTGAGGTAAATATATTGTTCAAACAAAGACAGGAGATATAAAACATTCTACACAAAGACAGAATTAAGATACACATATTGACGTGTAGCCACTAATAATGACTTCATTGATCAATGAATACCGTAATTGTAAAACTAAGATCCACATGATGTGTTCCAGGCCAAACAGAGGATTGACCAGTACCACCTACAGCTTCAGAACCTCCTGTATGAGACCATGCATCTGGAGAAAGAGATCACACGCTGTCTAGAATTCAAGTAAGAATTATTATCACAATTCGTCTGAAAAACAGTATGGTCTGTCAAGCTGTGGATGTTTTGTAGGAGGGCAATGCTTCACCCACCATGTTCTACCCTAACTGTAATATATATCTCTACCTGTATATAATTGATAAACTTTCTACTCATTCCAGGTCTAAAGATGAAGAGATAGAGCTGGTATCTGAAGAAGAGTTCTATCAAGATGCACCGAAAGAAGTATCACGCCCAGTAAGTTACACTCTGAAACCAGATGCATGAGCAGCATGACAGTCTTTAAAATCTTGCTAGTTAAAAATTAGCTTTAATGAATATCACATACATTGTAGTTGTATTGATTCAAACATGTGTGTCACATATTGCATCTAGTTCAAAATTTTATATGTTAACAATTTGATGACGGTTTTATATAGCAGATTGTTTGTGCAGGTCAAAAAGATGGTGATTTTGTTTTAGAATAGGAAACCTTTTATTCATCACTTATTATTTGTGGGATCACAACAATGTCATTTGACAGTGAACATACCAACCCCTGGAAAATGACCAACAGTACAGTGTCAAGTTTTAACTCCAGCACTGTAGCTCCTTATATGAGCCTTAGAAACCTGTGTATAGATAACATGTCATGGGATCATAAAAATGTCATATAAAACAGTGAACATACTCCAGCACTGTAGCTCCTTATATGAGCCATAGAAACCTGTGTGTAAATAACATGTACTTTAATTCAATATCATGACTTTCAAAGCTTGAAGTCACGCTGGTCTGATACCTGTGTGTAGGTCGGTGTTTTGTCTCAATGAACTGTGGTTTTCCTCCATCTCCTAAACCTAACATGTCCTGTAATGATCCTTGCTGTAATAAGAGCAGTAAACAAAAACTAATCACATGGTACACTTGTATTTTGATACAATTTTATGTGTTACTAGGAGGTGACACAGGCGGACGCCCATCAGAGAACGCTGGCCCGACTAGACTGGGAGCTGGAACAGAGGAAACGTCTCGACCTGAAGCTGAAGGAAGCCAAGGACAACAAAGAGAAACTAGAACAGGAAATAAAGACAAAACAAGAATATCTAGAGAACCTACAGCCCAAACTTAATACTATATTACAGGTAGGGTATTAATAAAACCAGGAATATCTAGAGAACCTACAGCCCAAACTTAATACTATATTACAGGTAGGGTATTAATAAAACCAGGAATATCTAGAGAATCTACAGCCCAAACTTAATACTATATTACAGGTAGGGTATTAATAAAACCAGGAATATCTAGAGAACCTACAGCCCAAACTTAATACTATATTACAGGTAGGGTATTAATAAAACCAGGAATATCTAGAGAATCTACAGCCCAAACTTAATACTATATTACAGGTAGGGTATTAATAAAACCAGGAATATCTAGAGAACCTACAGCCCAAACTTAATACTATATTACAGGTAGGGTATTAATAAAACCAGGAATATCTAGAGAATCTACAGCCCAAACTTAATATCTAGAGAATCTACAGCCCAAACTTAATACTATATTACAGGTAGGGTATTAATAAAACCAGGAATATCTAGAGAATCTACAGCCCAAACTTAATACTATATTACAGGTAGGGTATTAATAAAACCAGGAATATCTAGAGAATCTACAGCCCAAACTTAATACTATATTACAGGTAGGGTATTAATAAAACCAGGAATATCTAGAGAATCTACAGCCCAAACTTAATACTATATTACAGGTAGGGTATTAATAAAACCAGGAATATCTAGAGAATCTACAGCCCAAACTTAATACTATATATTACAGGTAGGGTATTAATAAAACCAGGAATATCTAGAGAATCTACAGCCCAAACTTAATACTATATTACAGGTAGGGTATTAATAAAACCAGGAATATCTAGAGAATCTACAGCCCAAACTTAATACTATATTACAGGTAGGGTATTAATAAAATCAAAATCTAGAGAACTACAGCCCAAACTTATACTATATTACTAGGGTATTAATAAAACCAGAATATCTAGAGAATCTACAGCCCAAACTTAATACTATATTACAGGTAGGGTATTAATAAAACCAGGAATATCTAGAGAATCTACAACCCAAACTTAATACTATATTACAGGTAGGGTATTAATAAAACCAGGAATATCTAGAGAATCTACAGCCCAAACTTAATACTATATTACAGGTAGGGTATTAATAAAACCAGGAATATCTAGAGAATCTACAGCCCAAACTTAATACTATATTACAGGTAGGGTATTAATAAAACCAGGAATATCTAGAGAATCTACAGCCCAAACTTAATACTATATTACAGGTAGGGTATTAATAAAACCAGGAATATCTAGAGAATCTACAGCCCAAACTTAATACTATATTACAGGTAGGGTATTAATAAAACCAGGAATATCTAGAGAATCTACAGCCCAAACTTAATACTATATTACAGGTAGGGTATTAATAAAACCAGGAATATCTAGAGAATCTACAACCCAAACTTAATACTATATTACAGGTAGGGTATTAATAAAACCAGGAATATCTAGAGAATCTACAGCCCAAACTTAATACTATATTACAGGTAGGGTATTAATAAAACCAGGAATATCTAGAGAACTACAGCCCAAACTTAATACTATATTACAGGTAGGGTATTAATAAAACCAGGAATATCTAGAGAATCTACAGCCCAAACTTAATACTATATTACAGGTAGGGTATTAATAAAACCAGGAATATCTAGAGAACCTACAGCCCAAACTTAATACTATATTACAGGTAGGGTATTAATAAAACCAGGAATATCTAGAGAACCTACAGCCCAAACTTAATACTATATTACAGGTAGGGTATTAATAAAACCAGGAATATCTAGAGAACCTAGAGCCCAAACTTAATAACTATATTACAGGTAGGGTATTAATAAAACCAGGAATATCTAGAGAATCTACAGCCCAAACTTAATACTATTACAGGTAGGGTATTTACCAGAATCTACAAACCCACCCAAAACTTAATACCATATTTTACAGGGACAGGTAGGGTATTAATAAAACCAGGAATATCTAGAGAATCTACAGCCCAAACTTAATACTATATTACAGGTAGGGTATAATAAAACCAGGAATATCTAGAGACTCTACAGCCCAAACTTAATACTATATTACAGGTAGGGTATTAATAAAACCAGGAATATCTAGAGAACCTACAGCCCAAACTTAACACTATATTACAGGTAGGGTATTAATAAAACCAGGAATATCTAGAGAATCTACAGCCAAAACTTAATACTATAACTATTTACAGGGGGTATCTAATAAAACCAGGAATATCTAGAGAATCTACAGCCCACAACTTATATATATTACAGGTAGGGTATTAATAAATCCAGGAATATCTAGAGAATATGACAGCCCAATCTTAATACTATATTACAGGTAGGTTAGTGATAAAAACCGGAATATCTAGAGAACCTCTACATCTCTCCAAACTTTATAAACACCATAATACAGGTAGGTATAATAATAACATGTCAGGAATATCTAGAGAATCTACAGCCCAAACTTAATACTATATTACAGGTAGGGTATTATAAAACCAGGGAATATCTAAGAGAATCTACGAACCCAAACTTAACATATGATTTTACAGGTAGGGTATTAATTAAACCAGGAATATCTAGAGAACCTACAGCCCAAACTTAACACCATATTACAGGTAGGTTATTTAATAAAACCAGGAATATCTAGAGAATCTACAACCCAAACTTAACCCATATTACAGGATAGGGTATTAAATATTGAATCAGGCTATATCTAGAGAACCTACAGCCCAAACTTAATTACTATATTACAGGTAGGGTATTAAAAAATTAGAGAACCTTTGGAATAGGGTAACACATATTAATAAAGTATTCTGTCACAGAGTTAGAGCCCCATACTTAATATATATCTAGAACTGTCACAGTATTTTACGGGTAGATAATAAAACCAGGACCATATTAGACACTCTAAGGGCCCAAACTTAGTACTATATTTACAGGTAGGGTATTAATAAAACCAGGAATATCTAGAGAATGTTTTGCCCCAAACTATTAAGTACTTAAGTTAATCTAAAGAGTTAAGGGTATTGTAAAACAGAGATAGCAGACAAACTTTACTATGTACAGAGGGTATTAATAAAAGGGTTGTATCATAGACTTAGTCTATAAAGATTTGCAAGTCACAAGAGATAGGTAAGGGTTGTATCATCGACAAATCCTATAAAAGAGTTCTGTCATCAGAGTATAGGGTACGGGTTTTGTATCATAGCCATGAGCTATAAATGAGTTCAGTCATAGAGATAGGTAAGCGGATGAATCAGTAGACATGTCTATAAGGAGATCAGTCTCACAAGAATAGGTAAGGTTTGTATCCATAGTACAATGGTCTATACAGAGTTTCTGTCACAGAGATAGGTAAGGGTTGTTAATCATAGACATGTCCTATAAAGATTTTTCGTCGATCCCAGAGAATAGTGTAAGGTGGTTTAATCATAGACAATGCGTACTATAAAAAGTTCCGTTACTGTAGATAGGAAAGGTTGTATCATAGAACAAAAGGTCTATAAAGAGTTCTGTAACAAGAGATAGGTAAGGGTATGTATCATAGCCAAGTCTATAAAGAGTTCTGTCACACAGATAGTAAGGGTATCATAGGGTCTATGAAGTCTGTCATAGATAATGTCTATCAATAAGAGTTAAAAGAAGTATTCTGTCACAGAGATAGGTAAGGGTTGTATCATAGACATGTTCTCTCTATAAATGTGAGTTCAGTCACAAGAGATAGGTATAGGGTTGTATCATAGACAAGGTCTCAGATAAAGAGTTCTGTCACAGAGATAGGTAGGGTTAGGTATCATAGACATGTCTATAAAGAGAGTTCAGTCACAGAGATAGGTAAGGGTTGTATCATAGACATGTCTATAAAGAGTTCAGTCACAGAGATAGGTAAGGGTTGTATCCTAGACATGTCTATAAAGAGTTCAGTCACAGAGATAGGTAAGGGTTGTATCATAGACAAGTCTATAAAGAGTTCTGTCACAGAGTTAGGTAGGTAGTGTATCATAGACATGTCTATAAAGAGTTCAGTCCACAGAGATAGATAAAGGGTTGTATCATTAGACATGTCTATAAAGAGTTCAGTCACAGAGATAGGTAAGGTTATGTATCATATACCTGTCCTATAAAGGTAAGTGGGTTGTGTCATATAGACAGTCTGTATAGTAAGAGTTCAGTACAGAGATAGGTAAGGTGATCCAGATGGTTATAGGTATAGGGTTGTATCATAGACAGATCTGTCAGAGATAGGGTAAGGTATAATAAACATTGATACTGTCACAGAGATAGTTAAGGGTGTGTATCACAGAGTTCATTCACAGAGGATAAGGTAGGTCACACGAGATAGGTATAAGGGTTTTGTATCATAGTCATAAGAGATCTGATCACATGTCTATCATAAAAAGAGTTCAGAGATAGGTAAGGGTTGTCACAGAGATAGGTAAGGGTTGATATTGTCTATAGTTCTGTTCACAGAGAGTAAGGTAAGGTATCATAGACAGTTCAGTTCACTATAAAGAGAGTTCTGTCAACTGAGATAGGTAAGGGTTGTATCATAGACAGAGATTAGGTAAGGTTGTATCATAGACAAGTCTATAAAGAGTTCTCTGTCTGCACAGAGATAGGTAAAGGTTTATATCATAGACATGTCTATAAAGAGTTCTGTCACAGAGATAGCTGTAAGTGGTTGTATCATATAGGTAGACATGTCTATAAAGAGTTTCTGTCATAGACAAGTCAGAGTTCTTGATAGGATAGTAAGGGTTGTTCATAGCACAAGTCTATAAAGAGTTCAGTCACAGAGTTCTGTCGCAAGGAGATAGGTAAGGGTTGATAGGTAAGGGTTGTATCATAGACATGTCCTATAAAGAGTTCTGTCACAGAGATAGGTAAGGGTATGTATCATAGACCTATGTCTAGTTTCAGTCCACATGAGATATGAAAGGGGTTGTATCAAAGACAAGAGGTCCACAGAGATAGGTTAGGGTTGTATCATAGACATGTCTATAAAGAGTTCTGTCACAGAGATAGGTAAGGGTTGTATCATAGACATGTCTATAAAGAGTTCTGATCAACAGAGATAGGTAAGGGTTGTATCATAGACAATCTATAAAGAGTTCTGTCACAGAGATAGGTAGGGTTGTATCATAGACAAGTCTATAAAGAGTTTTCAGTCACAGAGATAGGTAAGGGTTGTATCATAGACATGTCTATGTTCTATAAAGAGTTCATGTCACAGAGATAGGTAAGGGTTGTATCATAGACATGTCTATAAAGAGTATCTGTCACAGAGATAGGTAAGGGTTGTATCATAGACATGTCTATAAAGTAGTTCTGTCACAGAGATAGGTAAGGTTGTATCATAGACAAGTTCTATAAAGAGTTCTGTCACAGAGATAGGTAAGGGTTGTAATCATAGACAAGTCTATAAAGAGTTCTGTCACAAGAGATAGGTAAGGGTTGTATCATAGACAAGTCTATAAAAAAAGAGTTCTGTCACAGAGATTAGTAAGGTTGTATCATAGACAATGTCTATAAGAGAGTTCTGTCACAGAGATAAGGGTAACGGGTTGTAATCATAGACAATGTCTATAAAGAGTTCTGTCACAGAGATAGGTAAGGGTTGTTATCATAGACATAGTCTATAAAGAGTTCAGTCACAGAGATAGGTAACGGTTGTATCATAGACATGGTCTATAAAGAGTTCTGTCACAGGAGATAGGTAAAGTTGTATCATATAGTCATGTCTATAAAGAGTTCTTTCACAGAGATAGGTAAGGGGTTGTATCATAGACAAGTCTATAAAGAGTTCTGTCCACAGAGATAGTAAAGGTAAGGGTTGTATCAGGGTTGTATCATAGACATGTCTATAAAGAGTTCTGTCACAGAGATAGGTAAGGTATCATAGACACTGTCTATAAAGAGTTCTGTCACAGAGATAGGTAAGGGTTGTTATCATAGACATGTCTTATAAAGAGTTCTGTCACCAGAGATAGGTAATGGGTTGTATCATAGACAAGTCTATAAAGAGTTCTGTCACAGAGATAGGTAAGGGTTGTATCATAGACATGTCTATAAATAGTTCAGTCACAGAGATAGGTAAGGGTGTATCATAGCACATGTCTATAAAGAGTTCTGTCACAGAGATAGGTAAAGGGTTGTATCATAGACAAATCTATAAAGATTTCTGTCACAGAGATAGGTAAGGGTTGTATCATAGACATGTCTATAAAGAGTTCTGTCACAGAGATAGGTAAGGGTTGTATCATAGACAAGTCTATAAAGAGTTCAGGGTCACAGAAGATAGGTATAATGGTTGTATCATAGACATGTCTATAAAGTAGTTCTGTCACAGATAGGTAAATGGGTTTGTATCATATACATGTCTATAAAGAGGTTCTGTCACAGAGATTAGGTAAGGGTTGTATCATAGACATGTCTATAAAGAGTTCTGTCACAGAGATAGGTAAGGGTTGTATCATAGACATGGTCCCTATAAAGAGTTCAGTCACAGAGATAGGTAAGGGTTGTATCATAGACATGTCTATAAAAGAGTTCATGTCACAGAGATAGGTAAGGGTTGTATCATAGACATGTCTATAAAGAGTTCTGTCACAGAGATAGGTAAGGGTTGTATCATAGACATGTCTCTATAAAGAGTTCAGTCACAGAGATAGGTAAGGGTTGTATCATAGACAAGTCTATAAAGAGTTCTGTGGTACATCATAGACAAGTCTATAAAGAGGTCACAGAGATAGGTCACAAGGGTTGTATCATAGACATGTCTATAAAGAGTTCTGTCACAGAGATAGGTAAAGTTGTATCATAGACATGTCTATAAAGAGTTCTGTCACAGAGATAGGTAAGGGTTGTATCATAGACAAGTCTATAAAGAGTTCTGTCACAGAGATAGGTAAGGGTTGTATCATAGACATGTCTATAAAGAGTTCTGTCACAGAGATAGGTAAGGGTTGTATCATAGACATGTCTATAAAGAGTTCTGTCACAGAGATAGGTAAGGGTTGTATCATAGACAAGTCTATAAAGAGTTCTGGTCACAGAGATAGGTAAGGGTTGTATCATAGACATGTCTATAAAGAGTTCTGTCACAGAGATAGGTAAGGGTTGTATCATAGACATGTCTATAAAGAGTTCAGTCACAGAGATAGGTAAGGGTTGTATCATAGACATGTCTATAAAGAGTTCAGTCACAGAGATAGGTAAGGGTTGTATCATAGACAAGTCTATAAAGAGTTCTGTCACAGAGATAGGTAAGGTGTTGTATCATAGACATGTCTATAAAGAGTTCTGTCACAGAGATAGGTAAGGGTTGTATCATAGACAAGTCTATAAAGAGTTCAGTCACAGAGATAGGTAAGGGTTGTATCATAGACATGTCTATAAAGAGTTCAGTCACAGAGATAGGTAAGGGTTGTATCATAGACATGTCTATAAAGAGTTCAGTCACAGAGATAGGTAAGGGTTGTATCATAGACAAGTCTATAAAGAGTTCTGTCACAGAGATAGGTAAGGGTTGTATCATAGACATGTCTATAAAGAGTTCTGTCACAGAGATAGGTAAGGGTTGTATCATAGACATGTCTATAAAGAGTTCTGTCACAGAGATAGGTAAGGGTTGTATCATAGACAAGTCTATAAAGAGTTCTGTCACAGAGATAGGTAAGGGTTGTATCATAGACATGTCTATAAAGAGTTCAGTCACAGAGATAGGTAAGGGTTGTATCATAGACATGTCTATAAAGAGTTCAGTCACAAGAAAAGGTACGGTGGTTGTGATATAACAGCCAAAGTCTATCAAAGAGTTTTCTGACCCACAGAGAATAGGTACAGACGTGTATCATAGACATGTGCCATAAAGAGTTTCTGTCACAGAGATAGGTAAAGAGGTTGTATCATAGACAAGTCTATAAAGAGTTCTGTCACAGAGATAGGTAAGGGTTGTATCATAGACAAGTCTATAAAGAGTTCTGTCACAGAGATAGGTAAGGGTTGTATCATAGGACAAGTCTATAAAGATCACAGAGATAGGTAAGGGTTGTATCATAGACAAGTCTATAAAGAGTTCTGTCACAGAGATAGGTAAGGGTTGTATCATAGACAAGTCTATAAAGAGTTCTGTCACAGAGATAGGTAAGGGTTGTATCATAGACATGTCTATAAAGAGTTCTGTCACAGAGATAGGTAAGGGTTGTATCATAGACATGTCTATAAAGAGTTCTGTCACAGAGATAGGTAAGGGTTGTATCATAGACAATGTCTATAAAGAGTTCTGTCACAGAGATAGGTAAGGGTTGTATCATAGACATGTCTATAAAGACAGAGATAGGTAAGGGTTGTATCATAGACATGTCTATAAAGAGTTCTGTCACAGAGATAGGTAAGTATCATAGTACATGTCTATAAAGAGTTCTGTCACAGAGTATTGGTAAGGGTAGACAGGTACTATAAAGAGTTCTGTCACAGAGATAGGTAAGGGTAGTGTATCATAGGCAAGGTCTATAAAGAGTTCTGATCACAGAGATAGGTATAGGGTTGTAATCATAGACATTCTATAAAAGAGTTCTGTCACAGAGATAGGTAAGGGGTCTCATAGACCAAGTAAAGATCACAGAGATAGGTAGGTTGTATCATAGACAGTCTATAAAAAGAGTAATCTGTACACCGAGAATGTATCACGGTAACTAGACATTGTCTATAAAGAGATAGTCACAGAGTCTAGGTAAGGGTTGTATGTCATAGACAATGGTAAGTCTATAAAGATCTGTCACTGAGATTAAGGGTTGTCATAGACAGAGATAGGTAATGGGTTGTATCATAAGAGACAATGTCATAGACAGAGATAGTATTAAGGGTAGTGTAACCATAGCCATGTACTATAAGAGAGTTCTGTCACAGAGATAAGTTAAGAGTTGTTATTTCATAGACATGGTCTATAAATGGACTTCAGGTCACAGAGATAGGTAAGGTGTTGTATCAAAGAACAAGGTCCTATCAAGAGTGTCAGTCACAGAGATAGGTAAGGGTTGTATCATAGACATGTCTATAAAAGAGTTCTGTCACAGAGATAGGTAAGGGTTGTATCATAGACATGTCTATAAAGAGTTCTGTCACAGAGATAGGTAGAGGTTCTTATTTGTATCATAGACATGTCTATAAAGAGAGTTAAAGAGTGGGTAAGGGTTTTTTTCTTTTAAATGCAAGTAGCTTTAAAGATCTTCACAGAGATAGGTAAGGGTTTGTATCTATAGACATGTCCTATATAAGAGTTTCTGTCAACAGAGACTAGTGTAAGGAGTCTGTATCATAGACAAGTCTATAAAGAGTTCAGTCACCAGAGATATGGTAAAGGGTTTGTATCATAGGACAAGGTCTATAAAGAGTTCTGTCACAGAAGATAGGTACCAGGGGTTGTATCATAGACCTGTCTATAAAGTAGTTCTGTCACAGAGAAAGGTAAGGAGGTGTCATCATAGACATGTCTATAAAGAGCTTCTGTACACAGAGATAGGTAAGGGGTGTATCATAGACAAAGTCATATAAAGAGTTCTGTCACAGGAGATAGGTAAGGGTTGTATCATAGACTTTGGTCTATAAAGAGTTCTGTCACACAGAGATAGGTAAGGGGTTGTATCAATAGACATGCGGTCTATAAAGAGTTTCTAGTCACAGAGATAGGTAAGGGTTGTAATCATAAGACATTTCTATCAAAAGAGTTCATGTCACAGTCAGATTAGGTAAGGTTATATCTATTAGTATTGACCTATAATTTATAGTTCATGCTCACGTGATGAATAGGTAATGTGTAGAATCAATAGTCATGTACTATAAACGTGTTCTCGTTCACAAGCTGATTAGGTAAAGGGTTGTATCATTGAGACAATTACCAATAAAGAGTTCTTGATCCACTGTGTCTAGGAAAGGGTTAGTATCCATAGATATGTTCTATAAAGGAGTTTTCATTCAACAGAGTTTAGGTAAGGTATCATATCGACAAGTTATAAAAGGAGTCTATCAGTCACAGTGAAAGGTAAGAGGTATCCCATTAGACATGTCCCTATAAAGATGTCTGGACCCCTGAGACAAGGAAAGGTACATAGCCAGTCATCTAAAGAGTTCTGTCACATAGATATGTAAAGGGGTTGTATCATATACAAGTCAATAAAAGTCAGTCACAGAGATAGGTAAGGGTTGTATCATATAGACATAGACATGTCTATAAAGAGTTCTGTCACAGAGATAGGTAAGGTATCATAGACATGTCTATAAAGAGTTCTGTCACAGAGATAGGTAAGGGTTGTATCATAGACAAGTCTATAAAGAGTTCTGTCACAGAGATAGGTAAGGGTTGTATCATAGACATGTCTATAAAGAGTTCTGTCACAGAGATAGGTAAGGTATCATAGACAAGTCTATAAAGAGTTCTGTCACAGAGATAGGTAAGGGTTGTATCATAGACATGTCTATAAAGAGTTCTGTCACAGAGATAGGTAAGGGTTGTATCATAGACATGTCTATAAAGAGTTCTGTCACAGAGATAGGTAAGGGTTGTATCATAGACATGTCTATAAAGAGTTCTGTCACAGAGATAGGTAAGGGTTGTATCATAGACATGTCTATAAAGAGTTCTGTCACAGAGATAGGTAAGGGTTGTATCATAGACATGTCTATAAAGAGTTCTGTCACAGAGATAGGTAAGGGTTGTATCATAGACATGTCTATAAAGAGTTCTGTCACAGAGATAGGTAAGGTATCATAGACATGTCTATAAAGAGTTCTGTCACAGAGATAGGTAAGGGTTGTATCATAGAATGTCTTTATAAAGAGTTCAGAGATAGGTAATGTATCATACAAGTCTAAGAGTTCTGTCACAGAGATAGAGTTCTTAGAGATAGGTAAGGGTTGTATCATAGACAAGTCTATAAAGAGTTCTGTCACAGAGATAGGTAAGGGTTGTATCATAGACATGTCTATAAAGAGTTCTGTCACAGAGATAGGTAAGGGTTGTATCATAGACAAGTCTATAAAGAGTTCTGTCACAGAGATAGGTAAGGGTTGTATCATAGACATGTCTATAAAGAGTTCTGTCACAGAGATAGGTAAGGGTTGTATCATAGACAAGTCTATAAAGAGTTCTGTTAGTCTAGATCTATTGGATGTATCACAGACTCCGTGATGGTAGTCTAGATCTATTGGATGTATCACAGACTCAGTGGCTGGGTAGTCTAGATCTATTGGATGTATCACAGGCTCAGTGACCTGGGTCTAGATCTATTTGGATGTATCACAGTGCTCAGTGACCTGGGAAGTCTATTGGATGTATCACAGGCTCATGTGGTTCTGGGTAGTTCTAGATCTGGCTCTCGTGACTGGGAAGTCTAGATCTATTGGATGTTCCACAGACTCAGTGGCTGGGTAGTCTAGATCTCACAGGCTCAGTGGCTGGGTAGTCTAGATCTATTGGATGTATCACAGGCTCAGTGATTGGGTAGTCTAGATCTATTGGATGTATCACAGACTCTATTGGATGTCAGTGGCCTGGGTAGTCTAGATCTATTGGATGTATCATACAGGCTCAGTGGCTGGGTAGTCTAGATCTATTGGATCACAGATTGGATGTAGTCTAGATCATTGGGCTCAGTGGCTGGGTAGTCTAGATCTATTGGATGTATCACAGGCTCAGTGGACTGGGTAGTCTAGATCTATTGGATTGTATCACAGACTCAGTGGCTGGGAAGTCTAGATCTATTGGATGTATCACAGGCTCAGTGGCTGGGTAGTCTAGATCTATTGGATGTATCACAGGCTCCGTGACTGGGAAGTCTAGATCTATTGGATGTATCACAGGCTCAGTGGCTGGGTAGTCTAGATCTATTGGATGTATCACAGGCTCAGTGGCTGGGTAGTCTAGATCTATTGGATGTATCACAGGCTCAGTGGCTGGGTAGTCTAGATCTATTGGATGTATCACAGGCTCAGTGGCTGGGTAGTCTAGATCTATTGGATGTATCACAGGCTCCATTACTCAGTGACTGGGTAGTCTAGATCTATTGGATGTATCACAGGACTCAGTGGCTGGGTAGTCTAGATCTATTGGATGTATCACAGACTCCGTGACTGGGAAGTCTAGATCTATTGGATGTATCACAGGCTCAGTGGCTGGGTAGTCTAGATCTATTGATGATGTATCACAGGCTCCAGTGACTGGGTAGTCTAGATCTATTGGATGTATCACAGGCTCAGTGACTGGGTAGTCTAGATCTATTGGATGTATCACAGACTCAGTGGCTGGTAGTCTAGATCTATTGGATGTATCACAGGCTCAGTGGCTGGGTAGTCTAGATCTATTGGATGTATCACAGGCTCAGTGGCTGGGTAGTCTAGATCTATTGGATGTATCACAGGCTCAGTGGCTGGGAAGTCTAGATCTATTGGATGTATCACAGACTCAGTGGCTGGGTAGTCTAGATCTATTGGATGTATCACAGACTCCGTGGCTGGGTAGTCTAGATCTATTGGATGTATCACAGGCTCAGTGCTGGGTAGTAGATCTGGGTAGTCTAGATCTATTGGATGTATCACAGGTCTCAGTGGCTGGTAGTCTAGATCTATTGGATGTATCACAGGCTCAGTGGCTGGGTAGTCTAGATCTATTGGATGTATCACAGGCTCAGTGGCTGGGTAGTCTAGATCTATTGGATGTATCACAGGCTCAGTGGCTGGGAAGTCTAGATCTATTGGATGTATCACAGGCTCAGTGGCTGGGAAGTCTAGATCTATTGGATGTATCACAGCTCAGTGGCTGGGTAGTCTAGATCTATTGGATGTATCACAGCTCAGTGGCTGGGTAGTCTAGATCTATTGGATGTATCACAGGCTCAGTGGCTGGGTAGTCTAGATCTATTGGATGTATCACAGACTCAGTGGCTGGGTAGTCTTAGAATCTATTGGATGTATCACAGGCTCAGTGGCTGGGTAGTCTAGATCTATTGGATGTATCACAGACTCAGTGGCTGGGTAGTCTAGATCTATTGGATGTATCACAGGCTCAGTGGCTGGGTAGTCTAGATCTATTGGATGTATCACAGACTCAGTGGCTGGGTAGTCTAGATCTATTGGATGTATCACAGGCTCAGTGGCTGGGTAGTCTAGATCTATTGGATGTATCACAGGACTCAGTGGCTGGGTAGTCTAGATCTATTGGATGTATCACAGACTCAGTGGCTGGGTAGTCTAGATCTATTGGATGTATCACAGGCTCAGTGGCTGGGTAGTCTAGATCTATTGGATGTATCACAGACTCAGTGGCTGGGTAGTCTAGATCTATTGGATGTATCACAGGCTCAGTGGCTGGGTAGTCTAGATCTATTGGATGTATCACAGGCTCAGTGGCTGGGTAGTCTAGATCTATTGGATGTATCACAGACTCAGTGGCTGGGTAGTCTAGATCTATTGGATGTATCACAGGCTCAGTGGCTGGGTAGTCTAGATCTATTGGATGTATCACAGGCTCAGTGGCTGGGTAGTCTAGATCTATTGGATGTATCACAGGCTCAGTGGCTGGGTAGTCTAGATCTATTGGATGTATCACAGACTCAGTGGCTGGGTAGTCTAGATCTATTGGATGTATCACAGACTCAGTGACTGGGTAGTCTAGATCTATTGGATGTATCACAGACTCAGTGACTGGGTAGTCTAGATCTATTGGATGTATCACAGGCTCAGTGGCTGGGTAGTCTAGATCTATTGGATGTATCACAGGCTCAGTGGCTGGGTAGTCTAGATCTATTGGATGTATCACAGGCTCAGTGGCTGGGTAGTCTAGATCTATTGGATGTATCACAGGCTCAGTGTGACTGGGTAGTCTAGATCTATTGGATGTATCACAGACTCAGTGTCTGGGTAGTCTAGATCTATTGGATGTATCACAGGCTCAGTGGCTGGGTAGTCTAGATCTATTGGATGTATCACAGGCTCAGTGGCTGGGTAGTCTAGATCTATTGGATGTATCACAGACTCAGTGACTGGGAAGTCTAGATCTATTGGATGTATCACAGACTCAGTGGCTGGGTAGTCTAGATCTATTGGATGTATCACAGACTCCGTGACTGGGTAGTCTAGATCTATTGGATGTATCACAGGCTCCGTGGCTGGGTAGTCTAGATCTATTGGATGTATCACAGACTCCGTGACTGGGTAGTCTAGATCTATTGGATGTATCACAGACTCAGTGGCTGGGTAGTCTAGATCTATTGGATGTATCACAGACTCAGTGGCTGGGTAGTCTAGATCTATTGGATGTATCACAGGCTCAGTGGCTGGGTAGTCTAGATCTATTGGATGTATCACAGACTCAGTGGCTGGGTAGTCTAGATCTATTGGATGTATCACAGGCTCAGTGGACTGGGTAGTCTAGATCTATTGGATGTATCACAGGCTCAGTGGCTGGGTAGTCTAGATCTATTGGATGTATCACAGGCTCAGTGGCTGGGTAGTCTAGATCTATTGGATGTATCACAGGCTCAGTGGCTGGGTAGTCTAGATCTATTGGATGTATCACAGACTCAGTGGCTGGGTAGTCTAGATCTATTGGATGTATCACAGACTCAGTGGCTGGGTAGTCTAGATCTATTGGATGTATCACAGACTCAGTGGCTGGGTAGTCTAGATCTATTGGATGTATCACAGGCTCAGTGACTGGGTAGTCTAGATCTATTGGATGTATCACAGGCTCCGTGACTGGGTAGTCTAGATCTATTGGATGTATCACAGGCTCCGTGACTGGGTAGTAGTCTAGATCTATTGGATGTATCACAGGACTCAGTGGCTGGGTAGTCTAGATCTATTGGATGTATCACAGGCTCAGTGGCTGGGTAGTCTAGATCTAGATCTATTGGATGTATCACAGGCTCAGTGGCTGGGTAGTCTAGATCTATTGGATGTATCACAGACTCAGTGACTGGGTAGTCTAGATCTATTGGATGTATCACAGGCTCAGTGGCTGGGTAGTCTAGATCTATTGGATGTATCACAGGCTCAGTGGCTGGGTAGTCTAGATCTATTGGATGTATCACAGGCTCAGTGGCTGGGTAGTCTAGATCTATTGGATGTATCACAGGCTCAGTGGCTGGGTAGTCTAGATCTATTGGATGTATCACAGGCTCAGTGGCTGGGTAGTCTAGATCTATTGGATGTATCACAGGCTCAGTGACTGGGTAGTCTAGATCTATTGGATGTATCACAGGCTCAGTGACTGGGTAGTCTAGATCTATTGGATGTATCACAGGCTCAGTGGCTGGGTAGTCTAGATCTATTGGATGTATCACAGACTCAGTGGCTGGGTAGTCTAGATCTATTGGATGTATCACAGGCTCAGTGGCTGGGTAGTCTAGATCTATTGGATGTATCACAGGCTCCGTGGCTGGGTAGTCTAGATCTATTGGATGTATCACAGGCTCAGTGGCTGGGTAGTCTAGATCTATTGGATGTATCACAGACTCAGTGACTGGGTAGTCTAGATCTATTGGATGTATCACAGGCTCAGTGGCTGGGTAGTCTAGATCTATTGGATGTATCACAGGCTCAGTGGCTGGGTAGTCTAGATCTATTGGATGTATCACAGGCTCAGTGGCTGGGTAGTCTAGATCTATTGGATGTATCACAGGCTCAGTGGCTGGGTAGTCTAGATCTATTGGATGTATCACAGACTCAGTGGCTGGGTAGTCTAGATCTATTGGATGTATCACAGGCTCAGTGGCTGGGTAGTCTAGATCTATTGGATGTATCACAGGCTCAGTGGCTGGGTAGTCTAGATCTATTGGATGTATCACAGGCTCAGTGGCTGGGTAGTCTAGATCTATTGGATGTATCACAGACTCAGTGGCTGGGTAGTCTAGATCTATTGGATGTATCACAGACTCAGTGGCTGGGTAGTCTAGATCTATTGGATGTATCACAGGCTCAGTGGCTGGGTAGTCTAGATCTATTGGATGTATCACAGCTCATGCTGGGTAGTCTAGTCTATTGGATGTATCAGTGGACTGGGTAGTCTAGATCTATTGGATGTATCACAGGCTCAGTGACTGGGTAGTCTAGATCTATTGGATGTATCACAGGCTCAGTGGCTGGGTAGTCTAGATCTATTGGATGTATCACAGGCTCAGTGGCTGGGTAGTCTAGATCTATTGGATGTATCACAGGCTCAGTGGCTGGGTAGTCTAGATCTATTGGATGTATCACAGGCTCAGTGCTGGGTAGTCTAGATCTATTGGATGTATCACAGGCTCAGTGGCTGGGTAGTCTAGATCTATTGGATGTATCACAGGCTCAGTGGCTGGGTAGTCTAGATCTATTGGATGTATCACAGGCTCAGTGGCTGGGTAGTCTAGATCTATTGGATGTATCACAGGCTCCGTGACTGGGTAGTCTAGATCTATTGGATGTATCACAGGCTCAGTGGCTGGGTAGTCTAGATCTATTGGATGTATCACAGGCTCAGTGACTGGGTAGTCTAGATCTATTGGATGTATCACAGGCTCAGTGGCTGGGTAGTCTAGATCTATTGGATGTATCACAGGCTCCGTGACTGGGTAGTCTAGATCTATTGGATGTATCACAGGCTCAGTGACTGGGTAGTCTAGATCTATTGGATGTATCACAGGCTCAGTGGCTGGGTAGTCTAGATCTATTGGATGTATCACAGGCTCAGTGGCTGGGTAGTCTAGATCTATTGGATGTATCACAGGCTCAGTGGCTGGGTAGTCTAGATCTATTGGATGTATCACAGGCTCAGTGGCTGGGTAGTCTAGATCTATTGGATGTATCACAGGCTCAGTGGCTGGGTAGTCTAGATCTATTGGATGTATCACAGGCTCAGTGACTGGGTAGTCTAGATCTATTGGATGTATCACAGGCTCAGTGGCTGGGTAGTCTAGATCTATTGGATGTATCACAGGCTCAGTGGCTGGGTAGTCTAGATCTATTGGATGTATCACAGGCTCAGTGGCTGGGTAGTCTAGATCTATTGGATGTATCACAGACTCAGTGACTGGGTAGTCTAGATCTATTGGATGTATCACAGGCTCAGTGACTGGGTAGTCTAGATCTATTGGATGTATCACAGGCTCAGTGGCTGGGTAGTCTAGATCTATTGGATGTATCACAGGCTCAGTGGCTGGGTAGTCTAGATCTATTGGATGTATCACAGACTCAGTGGCTGGGTAGTCTAGATCTATTGGATGTATCACAGGCTCAGTGGCTGGGTAGTCTAGATCTATTGGATGTATCACAGGCTCAGTGCTGGGTAGTCTAGATCTATTGGATGTATCACAGGCTCAGTGGCTGGGTAGTCTAGATCTATTGGATGTATCACAGACTCAGTGGCTGGGTAGTCTAGATCTATTGGATGTATCACAGGCTCAGTGGCTGGGTAGTCTAGATCTATTGGATGTATCACAGGCTCAGTGGCTGGGTAGTCTAGATCTATTGGATGTATCACAGGTCTCAGTGGCTGGGTAGTCTAGATCTATTGGATGTATCACAGGCTCAGTGGCTGGGTAGTCTAGATCTATTGGATGTATCACAGGCTCCAGTGGCTGGGTAGTCTAGATCTATTGGATGTATCACAGGCTCCGTGACTGGGTAGTCTAGATCTATTGGATGTATCACAGGCTCAGTGGCTGGGTAGTCTAGATCTATTGGATGTATCACAGGCTCAGTGGCTGGGTAGTCTAGATCTATTGGATGTATCACAGGCTCAGTGGCTGGGTAGTCTAGATCTATTGGATGTATCACAGACTCAGTGACTGGGTAGTCTAGATCTATTGGATGTATCACAGACTCCGTGACTGGGTAGTCTAGATCTATTG
Organism: Argopecten irradians; assembly: GCF_041381155.1. Lineage (NCBI taxonomy): Eukaryota > Metazoa > Mollusca > Bivalvia > Pectinida > Pectinidae > Argopecten > Argopecten irradians. Next base: position 42,640,230 of record NC_091142.1, read on the forward strand.
GATGTATCACAGGCTCAGTGGCTGGGTAGTCTAGATCTATTGGATGTATCACAGACTCAGTGGCTGGGTAGTCTAGATCTATTGGATGTATCACAGACTCAGTGGCTGGGTAGTCTAGATCTATTGGATGTATCACAGGCTCAGTGGCTGGGTAGTCTAGATCTATTGGATGTATCACAGACTCAGTGGCTGGGTAGTCTAGATCTATTGGATGTATCACAGACTCAGTGGCTGGGTCTAGTCTAGATCTATTGGATGTATCACAGGCTCCGTGACTGGGTAGTCTAGATCTATTGGATGTATCACAGGCTCAGTGGCTGGGTAGTCTAGATCTATTGGATGTATCACAGGCTCCAGTGGCTGGGTAGTCTAGATCTATTGGATGTATCACAGGCTCAGTGGCTGGGTAGTCTAGATCTATTGGATGTATCACAGGCTCAGTGGCTGGGTAGTCTAGATCTATTGGATGTATCACAGGCTCAGTGGCTGGGTAGTCTAGATCTATTGGATGTATCACAGACTCAGTGACTGGGTAGTCTAGATCTATTGGATGTATCACAGGCTCAGTGGCTGGGAAGTCTAGATCTATTGGATGTATCACAGGCTCAGTGGCTGGGTAGTCTAGATCTATTGGATGTATCACAGGCTCAGTGGCTGGGTAGTCTAGATCTATTGGATGTATCACAGACTCAGTGGCTGGGTAGTCTAGATCTATTGGATGTATCACAGGCTCAGTGGCTGGGTAGTCTAGATCTATTGGATGTATCACAGCTCAGTGACTGGGAAGTCTAGATCTATTGGATGTATCACAGACTCAGTGGCTGGGTAGTCTAGATCTATTGGATGTATCACAGGCTCAGTGGCTGGGTAGTCTAGATCTATTGGATGTATCACAGGCTCAGTGGCTGGGTAGTCTAGATCTATTGGATGTATCACAGGCTCAGTGCTGGGTAGTCTAGATCTATTGGATGTATCACAGGCTCAGTGGCTGGGTAGTCTAGATCTATTGGATGTATCACAGCTCAGTGGCTGGGTAGTCTAGATCTATTGGATGTATCACAGGCTCCGTGACTGGGAAGTCTAGATCTATTGGATGTATCACAGGCTCAGTGGCTGGGTAGTCTAGATCTATTGGATGTATCACAGGCTCAGTGGCTGGGTAGTCTAGATCTATTGGATGTATCACAGGCTCAGTGGCTGGGCTAGTCTAGATCTATTGGATGTATCACAGGCTCAGTGGCTGGGTAGTCTAGATCTATTGGATGTATCACAGGCTCCGTGGCTGGGTAGTCTAGATCTATTGGATGTATCACAGGCTCAGTGTGGCTGGGTAGTCTAGATCTATTGGATGTATCACAGGCTCAGTGGCTGGGTAGTCTAGATCTATTGGATGTATCACAGGCTCAGTGGCTGGGTAGTCTAGATCTATTGGATGTATCACAGGCTCAGTGGCTGGGTAGTCTAGATCTATTGGATGTATCACAGGCTCAGTGGCTGGGTAGTCTAGATCTATTGGATGTATCACAGACTCAGTGGCTGGGAAGTCTAGATCTATTGGATGTATCACAGACTCAGTGGCTGGGTAGTCTAGATCTATTGGATGTATCACAGGCTCAGTGGCTGGGGTAGTCTAGATCTATTGGATGTATCACAGGCTCAGTGGCTGGGTAGTCTAGATCTATTGGATGTATCACAGACTCAGTGGCTGGGTAGTCTAGATCTATTGGATGTATCACAGACTCAGTGGCTGGGTAGTCTAGATCTATTGGATGTATCACAGGCTCAGTGGCTGGGTAGTCTAGATCTATTGGATGTATCACAGGCTCAGTGGCTGGGTAGTCTAGATCTATTGGATGTATCACAGACTCAGTGGCTGGGGTAGTCTAGATCTATTGGATGTATCACAGGCTCAGTGGCTGGGTAGTCTAGATCTATTGGATGTATCACAGGGCTCAGTGACTGGGTAGTCTAGATCTATTGTATGTATCACAGGCTCCAGTGACTGGGTAGTCTAGATCTATTGGATGTATCACAGGCTCGGTGCTGGGTAGTCTAGATCTATTGGTGTAATCACAGCTCGTGACTGGGAAGTCTAGATCTATTGGATGTATCACAGACTCAGTGGCTGGGTAGTCTAGATCTATTGGATGTATCACAGGCTCAGTGGACTGGGTAGTCTAGATCTATTGGATGTATCACAGACTCAGTGACTGGGTAGTCTAGATCTATTGGATGTATCACAGGCTCAGTGGCTGGGTAGTCTAGATCTATTGGATGTATCACAGGCTCAGTGACTGGGTAGTCTAGATCTATTGGATGTATCACAGGCTCAGTGGCTGGGTAGTCTAGATCTATTGGATGTCACAGACTCAAGTGGACTGGGAAGTCTAGATCTATTGGATGTATCACAGGCTTCCGTGCTGGGTAGTCTAGATCTATTGGATGTATCACAGGCTCCGTGACTGGGTAGTCTAGTCTAGATCTATTGGATGTATCACTATTGGATGAGGCTCTCGTGGACTGGGGTAGTCTAGATCTATTGGATGATGTATCACAGGCTCAGTGCTGGGTAGTCTAGATTCTATTGGATTTAGTTATTTGACATATATTGATGTATCACAAGAAAAGATAAGATAAATAATTGTGTATCCAGATCTATTCAGACCTATAGATTTCAAGAATACTCCTGCTGCATAAGATCTATTATTGATGTATGCCCAGCTGATAACTGGGTTGTCTACAGTTTGGACATATATTGAGTGTTGAATTGGAAAGGAAGTGCCCAGTAGCTCCATCTATCTGGACATATACATGCTCAGTTGACAGAATGATGTAAACTATACATGTGTATCCAGAGGTTTAACATATCGGAGTGTCACAAGATGATAACAACAGGCTGTTCATTAGGTTGTAGTGATGGGAAATATTGAGTGTTACAAGAAGATAACAACATTTGGTATCCAGAGGTTTAGAACATATATTGGAGCTGTTAACAAGAATGATTACAACATTTGTTGGTTTCAGGAGGTTTAGACACATATATAGAGTGTTAACAAGAATGATTACAAATACATTTGCTGACGATTCAGGGTTGTTGAGACATATATTGAGTGTTAACAACGAATGTATTACAAACATTTGTGTTTCCAGAGGTTTTTAGACCTATATTGAGTGTTAACTTGATTGTTTTCAACATTTGAGTGTTCCAGTGTTTTTTACACATATATTGAGTGTTTACATGAATTAGTTCATACATTTGTGTTTTCCAGAGGTTTAGACATATACTTGAGTTTGATAATACAAAGAATGATTACACAACATTTGTGTATTCCAGAGGTATAGAAATATATTGAGTTGTTGACAAGAATGGATACACACATATGTGTTTCCAGAGCGTTTAGACATATAATGAGTGTTAACAAGAATGATTACCAACATTTGTGTATCCACAGGCTTTTAGACAAAAAGGTGAGTGTTGACAAGAATGATAAACATTTGTGTTTCCAGAGGTTTTAGAACATATAATGGAGTGTTGATAAAGAATGATAAACTACATTTGTGGTATCAGAGGTTTTTTCAGACATATATTGAGTGTTAACAAGAATGATAATACTACATTTGAGTATCCAGATGGTTTAGAAAAAAAACCAATATATGAGTCGTTGACAACGGACATGATAACAACAATCGTGTATCCAGTGGTTGTAGACATATATTGACGTGTTGAGTCAAGAATGATAACAACTTTGTTTATCCACGAGTTTAGACATATATTGAGTGTACATGAATGATTTTACAACATTTGTGTATCCAAGAGGTTTAGACATATATTGAGGGTTAAAAGACATGTTATCAACATTTGTGTATCCAGAGGTTTAAACATATATATAGGGATGACGAGATCGATAACAACATTTTGTGTATCCAGAGTTTAGACATCTATTGAGTGTTAACCAAAGACTGATAAACAACATTTGCTGTATCCATAGGTTTAGTACTATATATTGTAGGTGTTAACCAAGAATGATTACATATATTTTTTGTATCAAAGCGTTTTTAGGCATATATAGAGTGGTTGACAAGATTCATAAACATTTGTGTTTCAGAGGTTTAGCGACATATTATTGAGGGAGTGTTAATCATGTAATGGATTACAAAATTTGTGCTATCATGAGGTTTAGGACAGATATTGAGTGTTGTTACTAGAATGATTACTAACATTTGGTTTCCTGAGGTGTAGGCGTAGTTTAGACATATATTGAGGTGTTAACAAGATTGTTTACAAACTTTTGTGTTTCTGTTGGTTTTGACATTTATTGAGTGTTATACAAGAATGATTTACTATATTTGAGTATCCAGAGGTTTTAGACATTTTTGATGTGTTAACAAGAATGATTACTACATATGTGTGTATACCATAGGTTTAGACGAGATACTTGGTGTGTTGACAAGTATGGATAACAACATTTGTGGTTACAGAGGTTTAGACATATTATTGTGTGTTAACAATAGTTGATTACCAACATTTGGGTATCCTGACGTTTAAGACATATATTGAGTGTTTACAAGAATATGCTATTACTACAATTGTGTAGCCAGAGGTTTAGACATATATTGAGTGTTGACGAGAATGATTAAACAAAATTTGTGTATCCAGAGGTGTTTAGACATATACTTGAGTGTTAACAAGAATGATATACAAATTTGTGTAATACCTAGAGGTTGCTAGACTATATATTGAGTGTTGACAAGATGAGAACAATATTTTTGTATCATAGGTTTGGACATATATGAGTGTTGACAAGAATGATTAACAACATTTGTATATCCAAAAGTAAACACAGATATTAGGTGTGTTGACAAGAATGATAACTTCAACATTTGTGTATCCCAGAGGTTTAGGACTTAAATTGAGTAGTTTAACAAAAATGATTACAATAATTGTGTATCCATAGGTTTAGACTGATATTGATTGTTGACATAGGAATGATAACAACATTTGTGTTTCAGTGGTTTAGGACAGATATTGAGTGTTTGTCCGAGAATGATACAAACATTAGTGTCATCAGAGTGGCTTGTAGACATATATTTGAATGATGACAAGAATGATAACAATCATGTGTGTATCCAGAGGTTAAGGACATATCTTGAGTGTTGACAAGAATGATAACAACCTTTGTGTATCCAGAGGTTAAGACATATATTAGAGTGTTGACATGAATTGATATCAACATTTGTGTATACAAGAGTTTAGACATTATATTGATGTTATCAAGTTCTATGATTACAACTATTGTGATCCAGACGTTTAGAACTTATATTGAGTGTTGACAAGGATGATAACAACATTTGTGTATCCCAAGGTTTTGACATATTTTTGAGTGTTAACAACAATGATATACAACAATTGTGTATCCAGAGGTTTAGACTTATAATTGAGTGTTGTCAAGAATGTTTACAACATTTGTGTCATCCAGAGTTTAGACATATATTGCAGTGTTGACAAGAATGATAACATTGGTGTATCAGGAGGTTTAGACATATATTTGAGTGTGAACAAGACTTGATTTACTAACATCTTGCTGTAGTCCAGAGGTTTATGACATTTTTTGAGTGTTAACAACGATGATACCAACAATTGTGTATCCAGAGTTTTAGAAATTATTATTGAGTCAGTTGTCAACGTTTGTTTAACAACATTTGTGTACTCAGAGGGTTTAAGACACTATATTCCGAGTGTTTAACAAGAATGAATACACAACATTTGTTTATCCAATAGGTTAGGACATATATTGAGTGTTAACAAGAATGATAACAACATTTGTGTATCCAGAGGTTTAGACATATATTGAGTGTTGACAAGAATGATAACAACATTTGTGTATCCAGAGGTTTAGACATATATTGAGTGTTAACAAGAATGATAACAACATTTGTGTATCCAGAGGTTTAGACATATTTGTGTCGCTTAACTAGATATATTGAGTGGTTGTAGACAAGAATGAGCTGTTGACAAGAATGATAACATTTGTGTTTCCAGAGGTTTAGACATATATTGAGTGTTAACAAGAATGATTACAACATTTGTGTATCCAGAGGTTTAGACATATATTGAGTGTTAACAAGAATGATTACAACATTTGTGTTTCCAGAGGTTTAGACATATATTGAGTGTTAACAAGAATGATTACAACATTTGTGTATCCAGAGGTTTAGAGACATATATTGAGTAGTTAACAATGAATGAGAACACCCATTTGTGTATCCAAGAGGTTTAGAACATATATTGAGGTGTTAACAAGAATGATTAAACAACATTTGTGTATCCAGAGGTTTTAGACATATATTGAGTGTGAACATGTTGATTTCGTGTTTACAAGAATGATTGTTAACAAACTGAATAACAATTTTTGTATCCAGAGGTTTAGACATATATTGAGTTTTGACAAGAATGATAACAACATTTGTGTATCCAGAGGTTTAGACATATATTGAGTGTTGACAAGAATGATAACAACATTTGTGTATCCAGAGGTTTAGACATATATTGAGTGTTGACAAGAATGATAACAACATTTGTGTATCCAGAGGTTTAGACATATATTGAGTGTTTACAAGAATTATAACAACATTTGTGTATCCAGTTAAGGTTTAGACATATATTGTAGTGTTCGTCAAGAAGAATAACAACATTTGTGTATCCAGAGAGTTTAGACATATAGTATTGAGTGTTTAACCAAGAATGATAACAAACATTTGTGTATCCAGAGGTTTAGACATATATTGAGTGTTAACAAGAATGATAACAACATTTGTGTATCCAGAGGTTTAGACATATATTGAGTGTTAACAAGAATGATAACAACATTTGTGTATCCAGAGGTTTAGACATATATTGAGTGTTAACAAGAATGATAACAACATTTGTGTATCCAGAGGTTTAACGACATATATTGAGTGTTAACAAGAATGATAACTAACGGGATACCATTTGTGTATCCAGAGGTTTAGACATATATTGAGTGTTGAACAAGAATGATTGTACAACATTTGTGTAATCCAGAGGTTTAGACATATATTGAGTGTTAACAAGAATGATTACAACATTTGTGTTTCCAGAGGTTTAGACATATATTGAGTGTTAACAAGAATGATTACAACATTTGTGTATCCAGAGGTTTAGACATATATTGAGTGTTAACAAGAATGATTACAACATTTGTGTATCCAGAGGTTTAGACATATGATTACAAAATTGAGGGTTTTAGACATATATGAGTCGTACAAGAATGATTACAACATTTGTGGTATCCAGAGGTTTAGACATATATTGCAGGTGTTGACAAGATGGATAAACATTTGTGATTTCAGAGAGGTTTAGACATATATTGAGTGTTAACAAGACAATGATTACAACATTTTGTGTATCCAGAGGTTTAAGATCATATATTGAGTGTTAACAAGAATGATTACAACATTTGTGTTTCCAGAGGTTTAGAACCATATAAATGATGGTGGCGATTGACATGATACACCCCAAGTGTGGTTAACAATGAATGATTACAACATTTGTGTATCCAGAGGTTTAGACATATATTGAGTGTTAACAAGAATGATTACAACATTTGTGTATCCAGAGGTTTAGACATATATTGAGTGTTAACAAGAATGATTACAACATTTGTGTATCCAGAGGTTTAGACATATATTGAGTGTTGACAAGAATGATAACATTTGTGTTTCCAGAGGTTTAGACATATATTGAGTGTTAACAAGAATGATTACATATGTTGTATCTGCGATCCAGTAGGTATTAGAAATATAGTAGAGTGTCTGACAAGAATGATAACATTTGTGTCTTCCCAGAGGTTCGCTCCCGACATATCATTGAGTGTTAACAAGAATGATTACAACATTTGTGTATTCCAGAGGATGTTAGACATATATTGATGTGGTTAACAAGATGATTACAACAATTGTTTGTATCCAGAGGGTTTAGACATATATTGACGTGTTGACAAGAATGATAACAATATTTGTGTATCCAGAGGTTTAGACAGATATTGAGTGTTGACAAGAATGATAACAACAATCTGTGTATCCAGAGGGTTTAGACTTATATGAGTGTTGACAAGAATGATTACCAAAATTGTTGTATCCAGAGGTTTTAGACATATATATGAGTGTTGACAGAATGATAAACACAAGTTGTGTACTCAGAGGTTTTGACATTATATTGAGTGTGACAAGAATGATTACAACATTTGTGTATCCTAGAGGTTTAGACATTATTGTAGTCGTTGACAAAGAATGATTACATACATTTGTGTATACAGAGCCCAGAGGTTTAGACATATATTGGAAGTGTTGACAAGAATGATAATACATTCCCTTGATTGTTTCCAGAGGGTTTTAGACTATTAATTGAGTGTTAAATGAAATGATTACAACAATTTGTGTATCCAGAGGTTTAGACATGATATGGATGGTTCAACAAGAATGATTCACCAACAATTTGTGGTAATCCAGAGGTTCTTTGACATATATTGAGTGTTTGACAAGAATAAGGCTGACATTATCTTAAGGCTGACATTATCTTGTGACAATATATTGAGAGTTTGACAAGACATTATCTTGCAGCTGACATTATCTTGTGGCTGACATTATCTTAAGGCTGCACTATCTTAACTTCAAATTTATTTTCAGGCAATGGAAGAAGAGGTGAACTTGCATTATCAGGAACTTATGAAAGAAAAGTCACATGACCAGATTCTGTCCAATCAAATGCAGCGTTTGATGATGTGTTTTGATATCTATCTGGAGACCGAGGCTCATAACACAGAAAGTGAGGGTCCGGTGGAGATCTCCAAGGAAAAGGTGTTTACCAGGGTCACCAGGTATGTATATATCATATAACACAAAGTGAGGGTCTGGTGGAGATCTCCAAGGAGAAGGTGTTTACCAGTGTCACCAGGTATGTAATATATCATATGACACAAAGTGAGGGTCTGGTGGAGATCTCCAAGGAGAAGGTGTTTACCAGTGTCACCAGGTAAGTATATATCATATAACACAGAAAGTGAGGGTCTGGTGGAGATCTCCAAGGAGAAGGTAATTACCAGGGTCACCAGGTATGTATATATCATATAACACAGGAAGTGAGGGTCTGGTGGAGATCTCCAAGGAGAAGGTGTTTACCAGTGTCACCAGGTATGTATATATCATATAACACAGGAAGTGAGGGTCTGTCGGAGATCTCCAAGGAGAAGGTGTTTACCAGGGTCATCAGGTATGTATATATCATATAACAGAGAAAGTGAGGGTCACCAGGATAACGAGGTTTGTATATATCATATACACAGAAAGTGAGGTTCACCAGGGTAACGAGGTATGTATATATCATAATACACAGAAAGTGAGGGTCATCAGGGTAACGAGGTATGTATATATCCTATACACAGAAAGTGAGGGTCACCAGGGTAACGAGTATGTATATATCATAATACACAGAAAGTGAGGGTCACAAGGGTAACGAGGTATGTATATATCATATAGCACAGAAAGTGAGGGTCTCCGCGATAACGAGGTATGTATATATCATATACACAGAACGTGAGGGTCTTTTGAAGATTAGTGATCATCACCAGGGAATCCAAGTGCCAGTTTCACAAACATTCCTTCATTTAATATTCTTTATAGGAAAGCATTACAGAAGCAAAAATTCTTATATAAAGGAATGTTTATGAATCTGGGACCAGATAGGTTCATTTCATGAGATTAAATGGAATGTGTTGGGGAAGACTTTACACTCTACATGATTTGCCCTTTATGTTACAGAGGTCCAAAACGTACCAAACCTTACATGATTTGTCCTTTATATTACAGAGGTCCAAAACGTACCAAACCTTACATGATTTGCCCTTTATTGTTACAGAGGTCCAAAACGTACAAACCTTACATACAAACCGTACCAAACCCTTCATGTTTTGTCCTTTATGTTACAGGGGTCCAAACCGTACCAAACCCTTAATGTTTTGTCCTTTATGTTACAGAGGTTCAAAACTGTACCAAACCCTTCATGTTTTGTCCTTTATGTTACAGGGGTCCAAACTGTACCAAATCCTTCATGTTTTGTCCTTTATATTACAGAGGTCCAAAACGTACCAAACCTTACATGTTTTGTCCTTCATGTTACAGGGATCCAAACTGTACCAAACCCTTCATGTTTTGTTCTTTATGTTACAGGGGTCCAAACTGTACCAAACCTTACATGTTTTTGTCTTTTATGTTACAGAGGTCCAAACCATACCAAACCCTTCATGTTTTGTTCTTTATGTTACAGGGGTCCAAACTGTACCAAAACCTTACATGTTTTGTCTTTTATGTTACAGAGGTCCAAACCGTACCAAACCCTTCATGTTTTGTTCTTTATGTTACAGGGGTCCAAACTGTACCAAACCTTACATGTTTTGTCTTTTATGTTACAGAGGTCCAAACCGTACCAAACCCTTCATGTTTTGTCCTTTATGTTACAGGGGTCCAAACCGTACCAAACCTTACATGTTTTGTCTTTTATGTTACAGAGGTCCAAACCGTACCAAACCCTTCATGTTTTGTCCTTTATGTTACAGGGGTCCAAACCGTACCAAACCTTACATGTTTTGTCTTTTATGTTACAGGGGTCCCAAACGTACCAAACCTTACATGTTTTCCCTTTATGTTACAGTGGTCCAAACCGTACCAAACCCTTCATGTTTTGCCCTTTATATTACAGAGGTCCAAACCGTACGAAACCTTACATGTTTTGTCCTTTGTGTTACAGAGGTCCAAACCGTACGAAACCTTACATGTTTTGTCTTTTATGTTACAGGGGTCCAAAACGTACCAAACCTTACATGTTTTCCCTTTATGTTATAGGGGAACAAACCGTATCAAACCCTTCATGTTTTGTCTTTTATGTTACAGGGGTCCAAAACGTACCAAACCTTACATGTTTTCCCTTTATGTTATAGGGGAACAAACCGTATCAAACCCTTCATGTTTTGTCCTTTATGTTACAGGGGTCCAAACCGTACCAAACCCTTCATGTTTTGCCCTTTAATATTACAGGGGTCCAAACCGTACCAAACCTTACATGTTTTGTCCTTTATGTTACAGGGGTCCAAACCGTACCAAACCTTACATGTTTTGTCCTTTATATTACAGGGGTCCAAACCGTACCAAACCTTAAATGATTTGTCCTTTGTGTTACAGAGGTCCAAACCGTACCAAACCTTACATGTTTTGTCCTTTTGTGTTACAGGGGTTCAAACCGTACCAAACCTTAAATGTTTTGTCCTTTATGTTACAGGGGTCCAAAACATACCAAACCTTACATGTTTTGTCCTTTATATTACAGGGGTCCAAACCATACCAAACCCTTCATGTTTTGTCCTTTGTGTTACAGAGGTCCAAACCGTACCAAACCTTACATGTTTTGTCCTTTGTGTTACAGGGATCCAAACTGTACCAAACCTTACATGTTTTGTCCTTTATGTTACAGGGGTCCAAACCGTACCAAACCCTTCATGTTTTGTCCTTTATGTTACAGGGGTCCAAACCGTACCAAACCCTTCATGTTTTGTCCTTTATGTTACAGGGGTCCAAACCGTACCAAACCCTTCATGTTTTGTCCTTTATGTTACAGGGGTCCAAACCGTACCAAACCCTTCATGTTTTGTCCTTTATGTTACAGGGGTCCAAACCGTACCAAATCCTTCATGATTTGTCCTGTATGTTACAGTGGTCCAAACCGTACCAAACCTTTCATGTTTTGTCCTTTGTGTTACAGGGGTCCAAACCGTACCAAACCTTAAATGTTTTGTCCTTTGTGTTACAGAGGTCCAAACCATACCAAACCTGACATGTTTTGTCCTTTGTGTTACAGGGGTCCAAACCGTACCAAACCTTAAATGTTTTGTCCTTTATGTTACAGGGGTCCAAAACGTACCAAACCTTACATGTTTTGTCCTTTATATTACAGGGGGTCCAAACCATACAAAACCCTTAATGTTTTGTCCTATATATTACATGGGGTCCAAAAACCTTTGTATATACAGAGGTCCAAAACCAAACCTTACATGTTTTGTCCTTTATGTTACAGGGGTCCAAACGTACCAAACCTTACATGTTTTGTCCTTTATGTTACAGAGGTCCAAAACGTACCAAACCTTACATGATTTGTCCTTTATATTACAGAGGTCCAAACCGTACCAAGCCTTACATGTTTTGTCCTTTATGTTACAGGCGAACAAACCGTACCAAATCCTTCATGATTTGTCCTTTGTGTTACAGAGGTCCAAACCGTACCAAACCTTACATGTTTTGTCCTTCATGTTACAGGGATCCAAACCGTACCAAACCCTTCGTGTTTTGCCCTTTATGTTATAGGGGAACATAAACCCGTACCATTACAGAGGTCCAAACCGACCAAACCTTACATGTTTTGTCCTTTATGTTACAGGGGTCCAAACCGTACCAAACCCTTCATGTTTTGCCCTTTATGTTATAGGGGAACAAACCGTACCAAACCCTTCATGTTTTGTCCTTTATGTTACAGGGGTCCAAACCGTACCAAACCCTTCATGTTTTGTCCTTTATGTTACAGTGGTCCAAACCGTACCAAACCTTACATGTTTTGTCTTTTATGTTACAGGGGTCCAAACCGTACCAAACCCTTCATGTTTTGTCCTTTATGTTACAGGGGTCCAAACCGTACCAAACCCTTCATGTTTTGTCCTTTATGTTACAGGGGTCCAAACCGTACCAAACCCTTCATGTTTTGTCCTTTATGTTACAGGGGTCCAAACCGTACCAAACCTTACATGTTTTGTCCTTTATGTTACAGGGGTCCAAACCGTACCAAACCTTACATGTTTTGTCCTTTATGTTACAGGGGTCCAAACTGTACCAAACCTTTCATGTTTTGTCCTTTATGTTACAGGGGTCCAAACCGTACCAAACCTTACATGTTTTGTCTTTTATGTTACAGGGGTCCAAACCGTATTAAACCCTTCATGTTTTGTCCTTTATGTTAAAGGGGTCCAAACCGTACCAAGCCTTACATGTTTTGTCCTGAGGTGGGAATCTTTACACATCGGTGAGATAGTCGGCAACATTTGCTGTTGATAAAAGGACCAGACATGTGTGTTCAGTGACGGCTTCATCCAAGAAAATGCTGCTCAAGAGTACTGTACTGTGAATTTGGTTAAGAAAGGCAAACTAAGGACAAGACGTTTATTTTAAAACTGACTTATATATCTTGATTTTTGTTTTGTTCTGAGAGGGATCAGAGAAGATTGTTGTGAATGTCAGAATTCTATTATTGTCTTGTTGTCACAGATGGTCATGCTGGTAATAAAGTAAATAACAAGTACGTTATTATTTTGTTGGTTTTCTGTTCCCGGGCAGCTCCTTCAGTGTTTTAATGTTATATAGTGGATGTATTGTTAGGTGTCTCTCCTCTGCTATCTGTAAAGGAAGTATCTGGAAACCTTTGATTATTTTATAGCTTATCTGTCAAAAGGACAAGAACTTATACCAAACAGGTCCAGAGACCTTATACCAAACTGGTCCAGAGAACTTATACCAAACTGGTCCAGAGAACTTATACCAAACTGGTCCAGAGAACTTATACCAAACTTGTTCAGAGACCTTATACCAAACTTGTTCAGAGACCTTATACCAAACTTGTCCAGAGAACTTATACCAAACTGGTCCAGAGACCTTATACCAAACTGGTTCAGAGACCTTATACAAACTGGTCCAGAGACCTTATACCAAACTGGTCCAGAGAACTTATACCAAACTGGTCCAGAGAACTTATACTAAACTGGTCCAGAGAACTTATACCAAACTGGTCCAGAGAACTTATACTAAACTGGTCCAGAGACCTTATACCAAACTGGTCTAGACACCTTATACCAAACTGGTCCAGAGAACTTATACCAAACTGGTCCAGAGACAGTGGACCTGTACTACGCTGGCATAAAAAGGATGAAGGGTTATTATCGAATGAATAAATGAAATCTAAATGTCACTTCTTTTTAATAACTAAGGGGCCTTGAGCCATGATATTTGGCATGTATCATGCAGATAATAGAGCTTACATGTATACATGACCTTTATTCAAGGTCACAGAGAGATCCAAAAGGCTAAAATCAACAACTGTTTGCCCATGAACGCAGCTCTATTGTAGCCAGTCATGTACGTGCTCAAATGAATGGCTACAAAGTTTGTTCAAATAGCCTTTACATTTTTCCATGTTAATACATGCATTATATCTTTACTAGTAAATATTTCCTAGGCCTACAGCCATGATATTGGGCCTTTAACATGCCGAGATGTGAGCTACCATGTCTACTGTAATGAAGAACATTGACCTTCACTCAAGGTCACAATGATCAACTAGGATACAATCTTGCAACAACTTCTTGTCAATGACTAAAATACTAACAGTACAAAAAAAGTATAATATCGGGCCCCTAAAATGCATGGATTAATAAAAGGTTTAGACATTTGTTTGAAATGACCTTGACCTTCATTGAAAGTCACAGGTTGGTAAATCCCCCCTAACCGCACCTAACCTTTTACTCCCAATAATCAAGTGACCATTGGGTCTAATATTTCACCTGTACATAGCATGATGGGATAGGTCCCTACGTTTTATCACATAATCCGCCTGATACATGTATTTGGTGATTGTCACTCTGTAATGTGACCTTAACCATTTACATTACGATCTCACGACAAACAAGAAATTAACGTCAAGAAAAACGATGTGACGTCAGGATTTCGAGGATGGTGGCCAACGCTGAAATTTCGCAATATATTTTGTTGTTCAGATTCTTTGAGATGTAGGTTTTTATAGAACTTATGTGATCAAATGTAACTTACAAGATGTAAATATGTGTTCAATGGATAAAGATCCTATATTTATCTATCAAGGTTGTTCTCTCTATGGACTGATAAGATTGGCTTAAGAAATCAATGTTTTCTTCCAGGAAAGTAAGAGTACTACTGTTCATCTGAATATATGTTCCTTAGAACGACTTTCACAATCTTATTAGGCTAGAGACTTTATATATAGGGTTTTGGAATGTGTATTATTGAGAGTGTTTGTATGTGTTGAAGATATCAATTTAAGTGACCTAAACTTTTGTAAATTGTGAGCTTTTAAAATTCATTTCATATATTGGGCATTATAATTAGAATATAATCGTACGTCTATAGTCATCCTGCGTTTTCCCAGAGAGTAAGGATTTTTCTGAAACTTTATAATGAGGTTTTTCTTGTGTCTCATTGCGCCGATGGAATTTCCAAACCAATTTGAAAATTACTGTTCCCACAAAGCTCTGAAGTGACATGTATTCTTTTTCAGATGTTATATCTTGATCCCTGTCCTCGCTGTTCAGATTTCACTTTGACACTGATAGAAAATCATGCTAATTACTTACTTTAATTTATCTTCTGCAACCGGTGCAATACTCTGTGATATACAATAATGTAATGTTGTTGAGCACGTTTCAATAGTAATAAATAAAACAGAGTATAGCAACGAAAACAAATTATAAAATACAATGGTATCTAGGTTCACTTCATCTGTTGAGTGTCCAACTAGTAATTAAGATATTCTGATTTCGTTGGTTTGTCCTTTAGTTGACGACCTCCTATGTACCTGTAATAAAAGCTGTAAGGTTGCCGTGTGTTCTTGTCTTTTAGTAGGTCGGCTTCTAGCTTCCCTTTTGCTCAGTCGGTAGAAGAGCAAACCAGTCGTCTCACTCCTTCTATGCTACGTGAAGGATCAGAAACTACCACTTTTATAGACTATGGTGTGTCTCGTTTAGCCAGGGGACAAAATCCAAAATCTTCCTCACAGGTGCGAACGCTCAAATCAAGACCAAAAGTGTGGTTGTATTCAAGGAAGATAAAAGTCAGCTAGGAAGATTTACAAGTTTCAAAATTTAGTCATGTAATGGGGACAGCAGCTGCTATTTTAACGCCCTAGGTATACCTGGACATGTAGTTCAACCTTTAAAATTCCGCGCTTTGTTACACATGAAAATAACTCTTCCGGAACACCGCGAAAATACCGAATAATATACCGTGTTAAAGTGATTGAAAAATAAACACTTAACGAATGTGTTAGTATGCTAGTATATACAAGTACGTATTCTAATTTAATTACAATGAAGGAATTTGACAGAATGCATGTAAAACTATATACACATACAGTTCAGAGTCTGCTTTTGACAAATGATCCACGGGACGTTTTGAGTACTTTATTTTTTGCCCTCAGTGTTAAACGTGTCACTGAATCTGACAGAGTGTAGGAGTTTCTCCTTACTGCCGTTTCGTCTCTCCTTACAGCCGTCTGCCTGACCATCGTCTATCTCCTCGTCCTCGATATTCTGTAGCTTCCTCTGTATTTTCCTCATTGATTTCTTCTCTGTGTAAGACACACGTTTGAACTCCCGCGGGCCCTGGTACGAGTCCTCCCAGACTGTTGGTAGGGAGTGCGAACTATCGATCTCCCGGGGTAGGGCTTCCTTGCTGTTAGACATTTGGGCGGGGAAAGCCTCCGTGTACTTGATGGGCATGGAGGCTGTTACCCCGAGGGCCTGTGAGCCCGTCCCCTGGGACTGAGAACCAACACCCGCTGTACTGATGGGCTGTATTGCTGTATTGGCTACGATCACACCATATGAACTTGAAGTCCGTATTTTACTATACCGCTGTTTTTGTCCCGGCGAGTCCAGTGAACGTTCTTCATTATCCTCTTGGAACTCGGAGGGAAACTTGCCCGTGTCCGAATCTTGCCCATCCAATTCCGATTGGAAATTATACAGAGGATGGTCAGGGAAAAGCCTATCCGACGTATTGGAACCTAATGAGATTTCAAGTGCCATTTTTGCTACAGCGCGTGCAGTGTGCGTGAGACTCTCGGCGACCTGTTTGACAGACGCCGCCTCACACATGGCTCGCTCGGCCAAGGCCATGGCATGTCGAGCCTTAAGGTCTGCTTCATGTGCCTGGACACGTGCGTAGTGCGCGAGCGAGCTGACCTGTAAGGCCTCTTTAAACACATCTGTTTTGGCCGTGCATTCCTCGTCCGCATCAGCCATGCTTAGTAACCGGGCCTTTGAGCAAATCGTCGCTATGACCTTCTTATGACGTCACAGTGATGTTGACGTAATTTGATTCTTCTCGTCATACAAAATATTTTGCTGTGTACATCATTCGAAGAAGAGACCTTTTTGAGTCTCTAAATTAAATAATTAAGAAACCTAGAGTTCAGATAAAGACGCCAATAATCATCAATCGCAATAGAAAGGATACGAGACAAAAACAATAAAAAGCCACAGGAATGAAACCTCTTTTTAAACTCTTTCCGTATCATGGATTTCTTCTTGAATCCAACTTGCAATGCACTCTTATCATTCAAGTTACATTTCGTAACATGGAAAAAAGTATTGTTTATGCTTGAAACGACAATAAATCGGAAACTAAAAACATATCTCCGTCTGAGAAACGACCAAATTGACAATTGCTCTGAATATTTCACTTAAGCATTATTGAACTGCATTCAATTGGCAATTATGGGAGTATATGAATGCCAACTTAACGACACATTCAGCATAAAACGCTAACGCGCTAAGCGCTTCTTTAGATTTGCTGTTGTCCATTTTGGCATTCATACTCCCATAGTTGCAACTGAATGCAGTTCAATATGTATACACGTATTTTCATGCGATAGCAATTTTATAATGCAATCTCGAGAGATTTTGCATCCATGATGAATAAAGAATTTATTATTGTCAGTGGTGGGACACCCACCTTCCGTGATGACTAAGACTGCGATTATGACGTCACAATGAATGACGTCAAATCTAACGGATAGGTGGTTATGCGCTGAACGTAACCAACTACGTTTAGTCAGGTCAAACAGCGAGGTTGCTGTGAAAATATAAATATTTTGAGTGTTGTGGACAAAGAAGATGGAGAATTAGGGATCCAAACTCATGTACCATACTACCACAACTCCTTGTGATTATCACTGAAAAAAAAAGAAGAAAAGTTCAATGTCCGTTATTTGTGACAAAAGATACTGGGAAGTTGACATGAAAAACAAAATAGGCCTACTGTATGGGGAGGAAAGTGACTTTCAAACGAAATCTCAGAATGAGAGAATGGGATGTTTTTGTATAGGACCGAAATTGTTCTGTGTTCATGTCCATTCCAGGCCACGGTATGATACTGTATTATGAACGGCACCGGGAAGTAATATATTATACAATACTGCAATGTCATTACTTATTCGAAAGTCTATAAATAGGATACACAGCCTAACGTTATATTTCTGAAGTCAAAAACTGCTACTAAAACATAGGCTATTAAATTAAATTATTATCCAATACGTTATTTACATGAACAATGAGTTTAATGCCCATATACCATGACCTAAGTGTATTGTTGCTGTTGTAGACAGCTATTCTAATGTATTATACTTACATAAATAAACATTAAACATAAAAGTCTGTTTCTACAGACGATTATTACCAGGAACTACAAACACTTAGACCTAAAGGCCTACTACCTTTCCTAACCGGCTTATATTTTTTTTAAATGGGAATGTAAAACGACATCGATAATTTGTAGAGTCGCAAAAATTATTATCTAACCATTAATACTACAGGTATCATCACCTTCTGCATAATTTGATTAAAATAGATAATATGTAAATTTTCAAAACGCCGGTCGTCTGATATTTTCCGCCGTCGTCGGCAAAACAGCGAAATGACTCTCCACTGTTATCATATATTACGCGGGAAATCTTTGGTGTTGTAACCTCCTCTTAGGCCATCGGATATGTTTTCTGGGCCCAGTATTTTAAGGAAGGCTCCTAACTTAAGATTTTTCTTAACTTTTGTAATGCTTTCCTATGGAAAATTTTAAGCTAAGGATTTTCTTAAAGTTAAGGAATGTTCATGAAACTGGTCCCTGCTGTTATTAATGAAACCTTTATACTTTGCTCCGGAAAGATAGTGGGCCTTTAATGCTTTCTTGATAAAATCGTATGCAATCTTTCTTTATACACAGAACGCAGTTTTGACAGAGTGTGTTGGCGCGTTTCCAAATTTACCTTTAAGTTTAAGTCAGAAATCAAACACACAAATGAATCATTATACAATGGGACTATTTCACGTACATGTGGTACCACGTGCGGTACTAGTATCTCCAATGGCGATGGAACGTCACTCTTTGTTATCTTCCCGCTGAAACGACGTACAGTAAGCGCGGGACATCATCATTCAACGTCATTCCATCACCAATAGATACAATACATGTAGTCCCGCATAAATGTTATCGGGTATCACGTGGTACGTGATTTATTCCCATTTTATCGATTGCGAGTGATACGGTCGGCTAGCTCAGTCGGTAGGGCGGCGGACCTGGAAGTCCGGGGTATCATCAACATGTGGTAATGAATTTTCAATGACACCTTCTTACTTTTATAAAAATCATAATAAAATTTCATTATTTTGTTTTTTGAAGCAAAGAAAACGAACCTCCATATCTTACAGTAATTTTCACATATACCTAACATACATTTTAAAACTCTTTGTGGAGACCCTAAGGGAATTCCGTAGGACTTTTTTAAGGCAGTCCAAGGTGGCATTTTCCTAAAAGTCCATGGTATCCTTAGTAATCAAAAAATGTTTGTTGTCATTTTGGCAGTCGCGTCTAATTGATTTTATGACGCCATAATGACGTCATAAAAATGGCGACCATAGCAACCAAATGTTGTCATCTTTTTAATGACAAAACAAATATCTGTTAGAAGTCAATGTTGTAACGTCAGCTTGATCAGGAAAATTGAAAGGGATTTCCATTACTGTACAAGTTTAACAACTTTCCTCTTGACGGATCGCCACCTGTCAATCAAACCGCACGTGACTTTGTATTTTGTATTGTGTGTGCTACGATGTTTGCTCCGACATTGAATAGAAACACGTGCGTTTGTGAGCACGAGGCGTGGCTATATTACACCTGGCGATCGGTCAATTGATGCAGAAGATCATTTATAAAAACTAGACGTAATTTTGCTGACAACACACTACCCTGTACGATATCTTTTTGAATATCAATCCAGCTGGACAACTTTTAACATCAGTATATATATAAAAAGTATAGGCCACTCAAAATTATCACAGGATGCATAGGTATTTAATCGATTGAACGGCAAGTACTTGCCGTTATATACATATATATGTTAATATAACATATAATAAAAATGACAGTGACATACCAACACATCGTAGTTGCAGAAATTAAATATTTAATGCGGGAAAATTATGTTAAAGTATGATACTTAGCTCTACGTACAAGAGAAATAAAATTATGTAGTGGTCCTTATACGCCACCGTACAGTTCCATATAGTTGACAATAGAACGCAAAAAAAAAAAATCATATGCCTTACACGACAGATTAAATACAACTCCGACTGGGACCTCTTGTCGTCAGAGACTATCTAACTGAGAAACATTGAGGGTCACTCCCGTTTATTGTCGGATCCGAGAGTAAGTACTGAATAATATTGTTTTGACAGTAATAGTTGTAAGACATATGTATGGAAACTAACACTATAGTTCTTATCGATTTCATCGGCAGTACACTATACTGTATGAACATACATGTATGTATGTATATGTACAATAGCTCATATATTACATCAAGCAACTTAAGTTAGAAGATATGATATGTTGTGAATTCTTGTTTAATATAATAAACACTGTTTTACCGATCAATGGTAATTTCATGCCATGACTGGTTTTTCGGTCATTATTTAGTAATTATGTGATGTTGCTGACATGTTCTATGATCTTACTGCAATTGATATGATAGCATTCCTACTAATTTCTTTCCGGTTTCGTGTGGTATTAATATATAGTGACAGGTAACGGTTTTGCGTCATACATATTGAGCATTGTCACGTGCAGTTGTATTTTTGCGTGATATATTATACAAATATTTCATTGGTTACTGTGCTCTAGTTCATAATATTTAACCCGAGGTGATGGTAATCAAAAAATGTTATATTGCACGAGGCCAAAGGCCGAGTGCAATATAACATTTGTTGATTACCATCACCGAGGGGTAAATATTATGAACTAGAGCACAGTAACCAATGAAATATTTGTTTTATTACATAATCAATTAATCACCAGCTTTTTAGTTGATCTTTAATGAATTCCAGAATCACAGATCAAAATCTTCACCACCGTATCGTACGGGAAACCTTCTAATCATATTGAAGATTGGCATCTAGTCCACGTACTTCATGGCGTAACTCCACTTTTCATGTTGTATTGCATTCTTTTAAATTATTAAAACTATATGCAGCCTTTTAATCCAATACATTCGTCGTGTTCGTCCTCTACTTGATGAAACCAACTGTCAAGCACAGCGAGCAACGTCTATGGCGTGCTTGATCCGACATCTATAAAGCTTGCGCGAAACTGAGCGTGAACCTTTGTGACGTCATAATAACGTTACTCACTTACGCGCCATTCCTCGGAGGCTTTCTACAAAGCTAGACAACAACGGCGAGGTGTTCCAAAAGCCGTGCAATATAACATCTCGAACCGTGCAATATAACGTTTCCATGGTAGCGTGCAATATAACTTCGAACTGTGCAATATAACGGGATAATAGTTGGAAATATCATATTTCCTAATATATAGATTGGTGTAAGCAAATTATGTAATAAATATATATATTCCTGAAGAGCCATCATGAAATGGTGAATGTACAAGAGGAAAGTCGTTGACTTTTATTTTTTTTATATATATATTATACAAATATTTCATGGCCTACTGTGCTCTAGTTCATAATATTTAACCCGAGGTGGTGGTAATCAACAAATGTTATATTGCACGAGGCCGGCCGAAGGCCTCGTGCAATATAACATTTGTTGGTGGTGGTGCCGGCCGAAGGCCTCGTGCAATATAACATTTGTTGATTACCACCACCTCGGGTTAAATATTATGAACTAGAGCACAGTAACCCATGAAATATTTGTTTTATTACATAATCACCAGTTTTTCAGTTGAATATTATTATAAAATGAATACGACAATCACTTAACAAAATCATCAGCACCGTACCGTACGGAAAAGCTTCAAATCCTATTGAAGATTGACGTATAAACCACGTACGTCACGTTGTAACTCCGGTTTGGATGTCTTATTGTCTTCTTTAACAATATTAGACCTGCATGCAGCCTTTTGATCTAATACATTCGCCGTGTCCATCCTCTACTCGATAAACGTCTACATGACGTGCTTGTTTCGAGATCTATAAAGCTAGCGCGAAATTGAACGTGAACCTTTGTGACGTCATAATAACGTAACTCACTGTTACGCGCGATTCCTCGGAGGTTTTCTACAAAACTAGACAACAACAGCGAGGTGTTCCTAAAGCCGTGCAATATAACATCTCGAACCGTGCAATATAACGTTTCCATGGGAGCGTGCAATATAACTTCGAACCGTGCAATATAACAAGGTTTTATTGAACGGTCGGTGTAATAGTTGAAAATATTATATTACTTCATATATAGATTGGTGTAAACAAAGTATGTAATAAATATATATAGAGAGAGAGAATACATGGTTAGTATCTTACAAGTTCCGTCAGAGGTGAAACAAATTCACTTGATCATATGGACGGAAAAAGCACAAGTTTATCCGGCAGTTACGTTATCCGTCAGTATGTTCCTTGTTTCTTTAAGAATATTAATTACATTTTATAATTGGAACGACTTGAACGTAGATTACGACTAGGGACTAAAAACACAATTGGTTGACTTGGTAAGAACAATTATATGTAATGTTGACGCAATTAAAAAGAAAGACCATGAGATACGTTATAAATAGCCGAGGGATTACCGATTGCATATGGTAATTATAGCGACAAGTCATGATCACTATTTTGCATAGTATGGTGTGAACTATGTAAGGCATGGTTCTTTTAGCTTTATTCGTTGTAGTCCGGTGACTTGTGTAATTCCGTGGACTTTTCGTGATGAAGGTTGACACCATATATTAAACTGTTATGTAGGCCAACCTCTTTAAAAAATTATGGTGTTAATTGTTTTGACCATATGGAGGGGTCAAGGTCACGGTTCAATGGTCAAGTGGTTTATGAGCTGAAAATGGCAAAAAGTGAGATTTTATTTTGATTTTCGGAGGACCTAACTTGATTGTCATATGTTTCATTTCCAGACGACCTACCTTGATTGTCATATGTTTGATTTTCAGACGACCTAACTTGATTGTCATATGTTTGATTTACAGAGGACCTAACTTGATTGTCATATGTTTGATTTTCAGACGACCTGCCTTGATTGTCATATGTTTGATTTTCAGAGGACCTAACTTGATTGTCATATGTTTGATTTTCAGACGACCTAACTTGATTGTCATATGTTTGATTTTCAGAGGACCTAACTTGATTGTTATATGTTTGATTTACAGAGGACTTAACGTGATTGTCATATGTTTGATTTCCAGACGACCTATCTTGATTGTCATATGTTTGATTTTCAGAGGCCCTAACTTGATTGTCATATGTTTGATTTTCAGAGGACCTAATTTGATTGTCATATGTTTGATTTACAGAGGACCTAACTTGATTGTCATATGTTTGATTTTCAGAGGACCTAACTTGATTGTCATATGTTTGATTTTCAGAGGACCTAACTTGATTGTCATATGTTTGATTTACAGAGGACCTAACTTGATTGTTATATGTTTGATTTACAGAGGACTTAACTTGATTGTCATATGTTTGATTTTCAGACAACCTGCCTTGATTGTCATATGTTTGATTTACAGAGGACCTAACTTGATTGTCATATGTTTGATTTACAGAGGACCTAACTTGATTGTCATATGTTTGATTTACAGAGGACCTAACTTGATTGTCATATGTTTGATTTACAGAGGACCTAACTTGATTGTCATATGTTTGATTTTCAGAGGACCTAACTTGATTGTCATATGTTTGATTTTCAGACGACCTAACTTGATTGTCATATGTTTGATTTACAGAGGACCTAACTTGATTGTTATATGTTTGATTTACAGAGGACTTAACTTGATTGTCATATGTTTGATTTGCAGAGGACCTAACTTGATTGTCATATGTTTGATTTTCAGACGACCTAACTTGATTGTCATATGTTTGATTTACAGAGGACCTAACTTGATTGTCATATGTTTGATTTTCAAAGGACCTAACTTGATTGTCATATGTTTGATTTTCAGAGGACCTAACATGATTGTCATATGTTTGATTTTCACTAGAGGACCTAACTTGATTGTCATATGTTTGATTTTCAGAGGACCTAACTTGATTGTCATATGTTTGATTTTCAGAGGACCTAACTTGATTGTCATATGTTTGATTTTCAGAGGACCTAACTTGATTGTCATATGTTTGATTTACAGAGGACCTAACTTGATTGTCATATGTTTGATTTTCAGAGGACCTAACTTGATTGTCATATGTTTGATTTTCAGACTACCTAACTTGATTGTCATATGTTTGATTTTCAGAGGACCTAACTTGATTGTCATATGTTTGATTTATAGAGGACCTAACTTGATTGTCATATGTTTGATTTTCAGAGGACCTAACTTGATTGTCATATATTTGATTTTCAGAGGACCTAACCTGATTGTCCTATGTGTGATTTTCAAAGGACCTAACTTGATTGTCATATGTTTGATTTTCAGACGACCTACCTTGATTGTCACATGTTTGATTTACACAGGACCTAACTTGATTGTTATATGTTTGATTTACAGAGGACTTAACTTGATTGTCATATGTTTGATTTTCAGAGGACCTAACTTGATTGTCATATGTTTGATTTACAGAGGACCTAACTTGATTGTCATATGTTTGATTTACAGAGGACCTAACTTGATTGTCATATGTTTGATTTTCAGAGGACCTAACTTGATTGTCATATGTTTGATTTACAGAGGACCTAACTTGATTGTCATATGTTTGATTTACAGAGGACCTAACTTGATTGTCATATGTTTGATTTACAGAGGACCTAACTTGATTGTCATTCAGAGACTACTTGATTGTATATTTTGATTTTCAGAGACCTAACTTGATTGTCATATGTTTGATTTTCAGAGGACCTAACTTGATTGTCATATGTTTGATTTTTACAGAGGACCTAACTTGATTGTCATATGTTTGATTTTGTCACTTATTGTCTTTGATTTTCAGAGGACCTAACTTGATTGTCATATGTTTGATTTACAGAGGACCTAACTTGATTGTCATATGTTTGATTTTCAGAGGACCTAACTTGATTGTCATATGTTTGATTTTCAGAGGACCTAACTTGATTGTCATATGTTTGATTTTCAGACGACCTACCTTGATTGTCATATGTTTGATTTTCAGAGGACCTAACTTGATTGTCATATGTTTGATTTACAGAGGACCTAACTTGATTGTCATATGTTTGATTTTCAGAGGACCTAACTTGATTGTCATATGTTTGATTTTACAGAGGACCTAACTTGATTGTCATATGTTTGATTTTCAGAGGACCTAACTTGATTGTCATATGTTTGATTTCAGAGGACCTAACTTGATTGTCATATGTTTGATTTTCAGAGGACCTAACTTGATTGTCATATGTTTGATTTTCAGAGGACCTAACTTGATTGTCATATGTTTGATTTCAGAGACGACCTAACTTGATTGTCATATGTTTGATTTTCAGAGGACCTAACTTGATTGTCATATGTTTGATTTTCAGAGGACCTAACTTGATTGTCATATGTTTGATTTTCAGAGGACCTAACTTGATTGTCATATGTTTGATTTTCAGAGGACCTAACTTGATTGTCATATGTTTGATTTTCAGAGGACCTAACTTGATTGTCATATGTTTGATTTTCAGAGGACCTAACTTGATTGTCATATGTTTGATTTTCAGAGGACCTAACTTGATTGTCATATGTTTGATTTACAGAGGACCTAACTTGATTGTCATATGTTTGATTTTCAGAGGACCTAACTTGATTGTCATATGTTTGATTTTCAGACGACCTAACTTGATTGTCATATGTTTGATTTTCAGAGGACCTAACTTGATTGTCATATGTTTGATTTTCAGAGGACCTAACTTGATTGTCATATGTTTGATTTACAGAGGACCTAACTTGATTGTCATATGTTTGATTTTCAGAGGACCTAACTTGATTGTCATATGTTTGATTTACAGAGGACCTAACTTGATTGTCATATGTTTGATTTACAGAGGACCTAACTTGATTGTCATATGTTTGATTTTCAGAGGACCTAACTTGATTGTCATATGTTTGATTTTCAGAGGACCTAACTTGATTGTCATATGTTTGATTTTCAGAGGACCTAACTTGATTGTCATATGTTTGATTTTCAGAGGACCTAACTTGATTGTCCTATGTTTGATTTTCAGAGGACCTAACTTGATTGTCATATGTTTGATTTTCAGAGGACCTAACTTGATTGTCATATGTTTGATTTTCAGAGGACCTAACTTGATTGTCATATGTTTGATTTACAGAGGACCTAACTTGATTGTCATATGTTTGATTTTCAGAGGACCTAACTTGATTGTCATATGTTTGATTTTCAGAGGACCTAACTTGATTGTCATATGTTTGATTTACAGAGGACCTAACTTGATTGTCATATGTCATTTTAGGACCTTTGATTGTCATGTTTGATTTTCAGACCTAACTTGATTGTCATATGTTTGATTTTCAGAGGACCTAACTTGAATGTCATATGTTTGATTTTTAGAGGACCTAACTTGATTGTCATATGCTTGATTTATTCACTAGACGACCTAACTTGATTATCATATGTTTGATTTTCAGAGGACCTAACTTGATTGTCCTATGTTTGATTTTCAAAGGACCTAACTTGATTGTCATATGTTTGATTTTTCAGAGGACCTAACTTGATTGTCATATGTTTGATTTTCAGAGGACCTAACTTGATTGTCATATGTTTGATTTTCAGAAAGACCTAACTTGATTGTCATATGTTTGATTTTCAGAGGACCTAACTTGATTGTCATATGTTTGATTTTCAGAGGACCTAACTTGATTGTCATATGTTTGATTTTCAGAGGACCTAACTTGATTGTCATATGTTTGATTTTCAGAGGACCTAACTTGATTGTCATATATTTTGATTTTCAGAGGACCTAACTTGATTGTCATATGTTTGATTTACAGAGGACCTAACTTGATTGTCATATGTTTGATTTACAGAGGACCTAACTTGATTGTCATATGTTTGATTTTCGAGAGACCTAACTTGATTGTCATATGTTTGATTTTCAGACGACCTAACTTGATTGTCATATGTTTGATTTTCACAGAGGACCTAACTTGATTGTCATATGTTTGATTTTCAGAGGACCTAACTTGATTGTCATATGTTTGATTTTCAGAGGACCTAACTTGATTGTCATATGTTTGATTTTACAGAGGACCTAACTTGATTGTCATATGTTTGATTTACAGAGGACCTAACTTGATTGTCATATGTTTGATTTTCAGAGGACCTAACTTGATTGTCATATGTTTGATTTTCAGAGGACCTAACTTGATTGTCATATGTTTGATTTTCAGAGGACCTAACTTGATTGTCATATGTTTGATTTTCAGACGACCTAACTTGATTGTCACATATGTTTGATTTACAGAGGACCTAACTTGATTGTTATATGTTTGATTTACAGAGGACTTAACTTGATTGTCATATGTTTGATTTTCAGAGGACCTAACTTGATTGTCATATGTTTGATTTACAGAGGACCTAACTTGATTGTCATATGTTTGATTTACAGAGGACCTAACTTGATTGTCATATTTTGTTTGATTTTGATTTGACAGAGGACCTAACTTGATTGTCATATGTTTGATTTTCAGAGGACCTAACTTGATTGTCATATGTTTGATTTTCAGACGACCTAACTTGATTGTCATATGTTTTGATTTTCAGAGGACCTAACTTTGATTGTCATGTTTGATTTTCAGAGGACCTAACTTGATTGTCATATGTTTGATTTTCA
Source organism: Argopecten irradians (assembly GCF_041381155.1). Taxonomy (NCBI): domain Eukaryota; kingdom Metazoa; phylum Mollusca; class Bivalvia; order Pectinida; family Pectinidae; genus Argopecten; species Argopecten irradians. The sequence goes on from NC_091142.1 coordinate 42,668,435, forward strand.
GAGGACCTAACTTGATTGTCATATGTTTGATTTCAGAGGACCTAACTTGATTGTCATATGTTTGATTTTCAGAGGACCTAACTTGATTGTCATATGTTTGATTTTCAGAGGACCTAACTTGATTGTCATATGTTTGATTTACAGAGGACCTAACTTGATTGTCATATGTTTGATTTCACAGAGGACCTAACTTGATTGTCATATGTTGATTTACAGAGGACCTAACTTGATTGTCATATGTTTTGATTTACAGAGGACCTAACTTGATTGTCATATGTTTGATTTACAGAGGACCTAACTTGATTGTCATATGTTTGATTTTCAAGAGGACCTAACTTGATTGTCATATGTTTGATTTTCAGACTACCTAACTTGATTGTCATATGTTTGATTTTCAGAGGACCTAACTTGATTGTCATATGTTTGATTTTCAGAGGACCTAACTTGATTGTCATATGTTTGATTTATTCACAGAGGACCTAACTTTGATTGTGCATATGTTTGATTTTCAGAGGACCTAACTTGATTGTCATATGTTTGATTTTCAGAGGACCTAACTTGATTGTCATATGTTTGATTTTCAGACGACCTAACTTGATTGTCATATGTTTGATTTTACAGAGGACCTAACTTGATTGTCAATATGTTTGATTTTACAGATGATTCACATATGTTGATTTCAGAGGACCTAACTTGATTGTCATATGTTTGATTTTCAGAGGACTACCTAACTTGATTGTCATATGTTTTGATTTTCAGAGGACCTAACTTTTGATTGTCATATGTTTGATTTTCAGACTGAGGACCTAACTTGATTGTCATATGTTTGATTTTCAGAGGACCCTAACTTGATTGTCATATGTTTGATTTTCAGAGGACCTAACTTGATTGTCATATGTTTGATTTTTCACTTAGACGACCTAACTTGATTGTCATATGTTTGATTTTCAGAGGACCTAACTTGATTGTCATATGTTTGATTTTCAGAGGACCTAACTTGATTGTCATATGTTTGATTTTGATTCCAGAGGACCTAACTTGATTGTCATATGTTTGCCCTAATTTGATTGTCATTTTGATTTTTTTTATATTAGAATCATAACGAATATCAGGGGACTCTCACTCGCAATTATGCGCAATATATTAAAAACATATGTATTGTTTTCTGTTATATCTAATTGTTGCCCACCAGTATTTAGATTTATCTGTTAATTTCTTGGAATTAGAAGGAAAACTTTTTTTTCTAATATTGTGTATATGTGATAGTATTAGAGTGTCTGAGACAAAAACGGCTGGTTCGATTTCACATGTCCATTGGTATCTCATTATGTTATTATGAAAAAGTGGAAAAACCAATAAACAAAATCAGTATGTATACAAATTCACTGATTATTAAACACCACATATTATTGATATGGTGTCAAGTAAATTGGATTGGTGTTGGATTTGGGATGTGATGACTTTTAGAATCGAAATACTCAAAAGGTATCGTTCTTTTCATTTTTCTTATATAAGAAAAACAGAGTCAGAGTAAGTCACACTAATTCCATACAACATATCATATAGACAGAATATTACAAATATCAGCTTGAAATTACAAATTAAATTCCATGTTCCTCAAAATATCATACTGACATTTTAATAAGCGATTACTGTTTTCTAAGTCTTACTTGGTAAAACGATGTGTGATTATGACCAAAGTAAAATTTGCTTTCGTAAATTACCCCAAACGCACGGCAGCCATTATTACGTACAGTACTGCCAAGATCCCGGATTTCGTCCTTTTTCAGAGTCACAAAATTACGTAATTTGGATAACTTTTTCGTTGGAAATTTTGGAATTTAGTTAATGACATAGAAATGAGTTAGTTTATAGTTACTTTTTATCATATTTTTTAAAAAAAAACTACTCGAAGCCGTGCGCAATGTGTCCTGGTCTGCATTTACAGTACTACAATCTGTATTCATAAATCTAAATGCACCGTCTATGTTACATGTATTCAAATTATTTAAACGTAATATCACTTCAATTTGAGACTTCACATAGCAGCCCATGGAATAAAAGCGACTGAAAATTAAAACGTAAACTCTACAGCATGAAATATGAACGATTCTGCCGTTTTATTTTTCGAGATATCGGCAGCCATACGTGTACATACACATGCAGATCTGCATGTACGTGTAACACAGTGGTTTATAGCATCCATTTAAAAGAAGATATACTTGGTTAAGAACAAAATGTAATATCTAAACAAGTATTTATCGAGATAAGTTTTGGTAATTACGGCTTACATTAATATTATTAATTCCCCAACTTATGGGCTGTGGCATGATCATGAGGTGATCTACATGTACCAGCGAAGATAAATTTACTTATATGTAAAATATGTCAATATGTACTCGTATTGTATCCGTATTTAATACTGTAAGTGGAATTTGTGCAAGGATTTTTGAGATTTTGCTTGAAATCCAATGACATGATAAAAAATATTTATGTAAACTATTTTAAGACCGCGTGAAGCCATACTTTTCTAAAATATTACATAATTATCTTGTTATGCTGTGATCAAAAAAATATGTACTACTCTTGTATCATTCTTGTACCATAGGTTGTTTTTCAACCGCAGCCAATGCATAGCCGTCATAAAAAACATGCGAAAGGAAAATTCTCGCTTTAATCGGACATTTTTTTTCCATTGGTCTTATTGGTTAGACAAAAATACATATAATAACAGGTATTATCAAATCGTAAAACAAGTGTGCGCTGCCATAAAGTAAAAAATAAAATACTTCGGCGAATAAATGACAAGATTGCTAACCCTCTGTATTATCTACATGTACTAACACAAATATCTAAAAAGCCAACAGAAATACATTGAAAATTGACATTGGCAGGAGAAAGCAACTCCTGGATATAGGCAAAAACATGCACACATCATTTTGTACAGCAGTGAAGTACTACGTAGCCCGTACCAACTGTCAACTGTCACAATAGGGTAGTCCGCGTTTGATTGGTGGATGTCTGATTATATCACCTGTCACTCACAACCACATAGGCATCTGATTGGTTCTCGCTGCATAGTGTATACGTCACGCTCGATGGCTCAATCCATGACCGCAAAGCGATAAATAAATATGAATACTGAATAATTGATGATATATCATATCAGAAATATATCTTATATACATGTATATATATATGTTTCTGATTATAGTAATTATCCAAGATTTATAAGTGATTATTCATATACGTCCTTGTAATTATCATACTATAAGAAAAAAACGAGTAAAACTTGTCTTTATTGGCACGTAAGGCATATTTGTAAAAATTAATAACGTTTTATGTTGCGATTACATAGTGAATATTTTGTAAATTAGCTGAATATGTCAGCATCAAGAAATCTTCAGTATTATGTGTTATCAATCTTTATTTGAGGACAACTAAAATATATCCTTGAATAAATATTTTGAAAGTTTAATCATATGGATGTATTTTTATACATTATTTACAATGGCATATCGAAAAAAGAACTAATCAAAAACAAGGATTATAATGAATGAACACAAATAAATTCTTGTCAAAAGTAATACATAATGTCAGAAATGATATTTCTGATAATTGCTCGATTTCGGATATTCAATTCTTTGTGAGTTTTTGGTCAATGTAATCATTATTTGATATACATATGATGATAATTTTTATGACCAATAAACGTACTGTATCACTTTGTAGATTATTGCTTAAAAGAGAGATTTAGAACTAGTATGATATATACAATCTGATGTTTTTTCTGGATAAAAGAAATGTGCAAAATCACGTATAATTTTGAACTGAAATACCGTAATAAATTTTTAATTATGAAGATAGGCCTATCCTAAATTGTAGTCATATAATCATAGTATTCAGAAACTAAATTTGAGTCGATATACAGATACAAATTGAGCAAATTTGAGGGCGGTATCTCGGTACTGTGGCCGACTTTTATGTAGTTTCTGACCATCATTGTCAAGGAAATTAAACAGATACTTTTCAATAATATATTTTTTTAGTCCCATGTACGTCATGCGAGTATGCCAAAAATGAAACGAGGTACTTCGACAACGGTATCGTTTTAACCCAGAAGATACTTTACGAGATTCTTCCTTGGAGATGTGTGCCTCTAAGGACACTTGCAGTTTTTTTGTCTTTAATTTTTTAATTGCGCGTTTATCTTTAGTTAATGTAAACAAGATTGAACAATTTATAAGGCCCATATAGTCCGTATCTATTTCACAGTTATATTTTTATAATTTCAGAAGCAAATGTTGAAAAAAAATCCTGTTGTAGAATCAATGCCATATATTTATAGTGCCTATAAATCAGAGAAGTTTCAAACTGATGTATGATACAATTTGATTCAGGATTTAGTTTTAGATAAATAAACAAATAATATTTAAACAGTACTATCGCTAACAGTGGGGGGGTTCCCCTCTTAGGATCAAAACAAGCACGAAGTTATCCGATCATAGTTTAAAAAAATGTCGTTGCCGGAGAGTGCAACCGTCATGTCGACTACACAGTAAACTAACGTCTAACGTCATGTCCGGAACACTTCCGAAAAACAGAGTTCACTGAACTTTCTCCCGACTTTCCGTTACGGGCATATAATCGTAACTTTCTATTGGCGACCTGAACATTTTAAAATGAAATGAAGGGGCAAGTTCACAAGTAACTCAACTTTCCTCAGCAAACTGCCTGTATCCAATTGTTTATTGATTAAAAAAAACATATAGTAAGTATTCCTTTTAATATATCTCTAATTTACAACTTTCTATCTACAAATACAAACTCAATATCATTTTTTCTTGCGTCTACAAGCTTGAAATATTGTAGAAGGTATTTGTCACAGATCTGAATAATGTGGCAGGGTTCCAATCAAATGGAACTAATTCCAATAACAGTATTTATCTAAAACAATCCGTGACTTGACTCAGTCACTTTATACTGTGAACTTTTGAATTTTCATTTCGAATGAAATTTTACAAAACATCATGTCTCGTTTGTGCATATAGATGCATTGAGCAAAGACAATAACTATACCTACTTAAGACCAAAAGTTTTACAAATAACTCTTGCTTCTTCGTCGCTGAAGTTGTCATCACAAACAGTTCCCCATGTACCGTTTTGTAGGATTTCCAACCGCCGGTGGAACTACCGTGCCCATTTACTAAACGGATTTCTAGAATCACAAATAAATTACCGTACTCATTATGATACTAGATTCTATTTTTTAAGAACAATTACTGACATTGAAATTACAGTGGTACAGTTTCCAGGCACTGGCTGCCGGTCGTTGGTTGGTTGTCAACGGATACCTCGGCTTCGTCAATTAACCTAATATATCCTTGAATTACCCTGGTTGTTAATAGGACGTTAAACTTACTTAATCAAACTAAAATTATTTTTTTTAAATTCAGTTGTCTTATTTCATTTGTTATCGAGATTAGTCAGTGTATGTCACATCATAATGTCACATCATAATATGATGAAGAGTTTACTGACCTGACAGCCTGACAGGAGGCTGGAACAGGGGGGTGAAATCTGCAAACAGAATAAATGAGATTACTATACATGGACACACTATCTATCATTCCAGACATCTTATACAGTGTAGATATAAAGATATGAGACAGTAAATCATAACATTTACCTGCACGCAAACTTCACTTACAACTATTAACAGCATATTTCATTTCACAAGCCCCTGTGCTAACAAGGTGTGAATAACCAACCACTTATAATATGAAATTATGACTAGTTTATAGCAATTCTACAACTAATAACCATAAGGATATATAATTATGTATTATTAAACACAACTTATTACGTAACTTTCTTAGTAAACCATATTTAATGGTATTGTAAACAAACAGACGACACTGATTGACATTTGGCGGGACGGACCCAAGCCGAACCAAAAATTACCAATTTACAGCATAAAATGAGTCGACATATCAATGTAACATAAAAACTAGTATTACAGATACTTCATACATTCATTCTATACACTTACTCTTTTGGGGGCCTACCCATTATGGTAAAATTGACTATTTAGCGTGACTGAGACGCTTCCACATGATACTGTCATGGACGCATGGGAACTTGAAAAGTGAAACTAAAAACCGGAGTCAACCGGAGTCTAAATTCCGGAATTATAATTGTCAGACCAAAAAATCCGGACGAAGACCGTAACACTCCCCCTCTGATTTCATTTGAAATCACTTACATAATACACAATACCTCTGTAACTTCTAATAATAAATGTCAACAAATTGTTACTAGATTATAACACATGAATAATTTCAAGTTTTCAACACAAAACTGTTCAACTTATAATAAGTTTCAATTGGTGAAAGTCACTAGTCTGCTTCCAATAGGGTCACCAACTCAGTCACTGGTCTCACGTACAGAACGCGTTTATTGTCTCTCACTACCGCGATCTCCACCTTGCGCACGACTTCGTCATCACTTGGAAATGTACGTTCCACCACTCCAGAAGGCCACTCATTACGCGAACAATCCCCGTCCTTTAGAAGAACTAGATCTCCAGGTTGAAGGTTTCTTGTATGTCCTTTCCACTTCTTTCGCGCTTGTAACCCATGAAGGTACTCACGTTTCCATCTACTCCAGAATTCTTCAGCTAAGGACTGAACATATTTCCACGTTGATCGCAACGCATCCTTCGTGCTGTAGGGTGGAAATGGATCGACATCACAAGTTGTCTTGCTTGTCAGCAACATGGACGGCGTCAGAAGAGCAGGTGACTCAGGGTCGCTGAACACATCCACTAACGGTCTGTTGTTTACGATGGCAGAAACCTCACATAGGAGAGTGGTCAATACCTCATGAGTGAGATCCTTCCTTTTTTGTTGTAGTAGCATAGCATTCAAAATGTTTTTGGCGACACCTATGAGCCTTTCCCAAGAGCCACCCATATGGGGTGAGTGCGGTGGGTTGAAGATCCACTTAACCTGAGAAGCAGATAAGAAGTCTGCAACTGGACCATCTTCAATGAATTCTGCATCAATGGAGAGATCCTCTGTCGCACCAATAAAATTGGTGCCTCTATCGGACCGGAACTGGGTAACTGTTCCACGCACAGCGATGAACCGTCTTAAGGCGTTGATGAATGATGAGCTTGAGAGTTGTTCGATAACCTCAATATGGATTGCCCTTGTTACGAGACAAGTGAACAACAACGCCCAACGTTTCTGTGTGGCAGATCCTCCTCTGGTACGGCGGAATGTGATAGGCCAAGGACCAAATGTGTCTACCCCTACGTATGAAAATGGAGGCGAGGGTGTACATCTATCCGCTGGAAGGTCTGCCATGTACTGCCAGCCGAGCTGACCGCGTAGTTTCCTGCAGGGAACACAATTACGAATAACAGAGTTCACAATTTTCCTGCAATTGACGACCCAAAATCCACCTGTACGGACGGCTCCTTCCGTAAACTTGCGGCCCTGGTGAAACACCTTCTGATGAAAATGTCGAACAACCAACAGCGTAACATGGTGGTCTTTTGGGAGTATAATAGGGTTTCTCAATCCTGGGTCGATGACGTCGTCGCTGATCTTGTTCAGACGACCTCCAACACGCAGTTGTCCATTGGCGTCAATAAACGGACAGAGTATCCCAAGGGAGCTTGAGTGTGGAATGTCTTTACCCTCATAGATGCATTTGAGTTCTGTACTGAATGCGTCATGTTGGGCGAGTTTGATGATAACGCGTTCACTTTCTTGCAAAAGTCTAGGTTCATCAAATCGTTCAGCTAAGCATTTTCTATCCTTTCGTACACTTGTAGCTAAGAATTTGATGCGAGCCACAACTCGAACAAGCTTTCTCCAATCGGAAAACCTCGAGAATCTCTCAGAAAACACTTCTGATATTTCAGCACTCCGTTCAACTTTATCTTCTGAGCTATCAGTGATGTCCTCAGATTGTTTCGTACGACCCACCAGATGTTCTGTGTTTTCCTCCGAGTGTTCCAATTTGAAGCAACGCACTTCAGGACGAATTTCTTTGTCGTTGTCAGGGTCTACTAAATCAAAATTGTCTGATGTAGTTTGTTCGATATCAGGACCTAGAATCCACTTTGATTGCGACAGTGATGAGGCATCCAAACCCCTGGTAGCAATATCTGCAGGATTGCATTCAGAATGTACGAAGCTCCACTGACTCGGTTTACTGAACAAACGAATCTTGCTCACTCTGTTTCCGACATAAATATAAAATCTCCGACTCTCATTAGAGATATATCCAAGTACAACTTGGCTATCTGAAAAGAACTGAAAGGCATCCCGCTGAATGTCTAGTTGATCACGCACAATTTCTGCAATTTCTGTTGCGAGAACCGCTGCGCACAACTCTAATCGCGGGATTGTATGCCCATGGGTGGGTGCTAGTTTGGCTTTGCCTAGGAGAAAACCAATCTTAGATCTATCTGCATCGTACAGTTTGAGATAGGCGACAGCTGCTATTACATCTTTTGACGCATCAGCAAACACAAGAACTTCTCTCTTCAAGGCGTCGGCGAAAGAGATGTCGCAATAAGCTCGCGGTATACTTAGATTTCCTAAGTGGTGCATTGAGTCGACCCATGTACACCACTTACCATATAGTGATTCTGGCAGAGGGTCATCCCACTCATTGCTTGTGGTGACGGACATCATCTCCCGAAGCAACAGTTTCCCGCAAATAGTGAAAGGCTGGGCGAATCCTAGAGGGTCGTAGATACTGTTGATGGTCGACAACAGACCACGTCGTGTGTAGGCTTTCTCAACATGATTAACGCTGAAGGTAAACACATCTGTCTCTGTGTCCCACAAAAGTCCTAAGCTTCTCTGCGTTGGCAGCGCTTCTGCCGCCAGATCAAGATCTTTAAGTTCCTTAGCAAGGTCTTCCTGTTGAAAGGAATGAAGTACTTCCCTGCTGTTAGATGAAAACTTATGGAGTCTGATCCTTCCATTCTCCTCGAGGGCCTGTTTAGTGCGTTTCACAATGCTGATAGCTTCCGATTCGGTCTTACACGAAAGTAACCCGTCATCAACGTAAAAATCCTTGTTTACAAAGTTAGTTACATCCTCATCTGCATTTTCGACAACTTTGCGTATGCCGTAATTTGCTACTGCAGGAGATGTTGTGTTACCAAACACGTGTCTTGTCATCTGATATACTACTAACGGCTGGCTCAAGTCGTTGTCTTTGTGCCACCAGAAACGCAGAAACCGTCGTTGTCCCTCGGGTACTTGAAAATTGTAAAACATCTGTTCTACATCCATGGTGACTGCAATCTTTTCACGTCGGAACCTAAGTAGGATACCAATCAGGCTGTTCAACATATCAGGGCCTTGTAACAGGATATTGTTTAGCGAAGTGTCCTGGCACATGGCTGACGAGTCAAACACGACACGCACGCTTTCCGGTTTCTTAGGGTGTTGAACCGCGAATAATGGTAAGTACCATTTCTCTGTAGAGTCTGGTAAGACTGGTGCTAACTCAGCATGCTGTCTACTAAGTAGTTTCTCCATGAACTCCAAAACCTTCCTCCGTTTGTCTGGGTTAGAGCTAAGACTGATGTCAAACGACTTCGCTCTTTTAAGAGCCATTCTTTTGTTGTCAGGTAAAAATGGTCTATTCTCCTTGAAAGGCATGGGCGCTTCCCAATGTCCACTGGTAGTTCGTTGAAATCCTGTCCTCATAATATCGAGGAACCGCTTGTCCTCCAGCGACAATCCTGGTTTCTCATCGCCGGGAACTCGTTTGAATATTGGGTCCTCCTTTACAGTGAGTTCACTCTCACATGGCTCCAAGTATGAAGGTCTTCCATTTGCAAACACTGTGGTTTTCCGAACATTGACCTGCTCCGGTAGGTGTGCCTGACCTAAACAAACATTACCAATAATGACCCATCCTAAAGGCAACCTTTGTCCAAACGGCAGCATATCTCCACTGATGCGTTGTTCCAAAACATGATGTGCACAGACTAAGTCTCTTCCTAATAATAGTTCGATCTCAACGCCATCGTCTATTGTAGGAATCTGTGGTGCAATGTCCGCAAGATGGCTGTAGTTCTCCGCTACTGTAGGAGATGGTATTTCGCTGCGATTGCTTGGGAGATCATTGCACTCAATCAGACATGGGGATTCCAATGTACATGATCCGTCAAGAGATTGTATGACAAATCCAGATGCTTGACGGCCGGACATAGTGTAACTTCCGGAACATGACGACAGTATGTATTTGGTCTCGGGACCGGATACACCGAAAGAGTCAAATAAAGCTGTTGTACCCAATGACTTGTTGCTCTGGTCATCGATAAGGCAATAAACCTTACGAGCGCGAGATGGTTGTCCATATGGGAAAATGTTTACAAGCAATATTTTTGCACATGACTTGCTAGTACTGTGAAGAGTACTACAGATTTCGGTGCAGCGTGTTTCGACGATTTTCTCCCCTTCACCTTTTCCCTGTGATTCTTGAGACTTCTCCCCCTCATGCTGTTTTCTAGCTTCCAAATCACCATGGAGAATACCGATGTGATCGTTTGAAGCACAAATGTCACATTTGATAATTTCTTTACACGCTTTGCGTGTATGACGCCTCTGTCCACAACACCTTAAACAGTAACCGTTCTTGTAAAGAAAATCTTTTCGATCTTTCATTGTCTTATTTAGGAATTTCCGACAGTCTTTAAGCAAATGGTTAGATTTCTCCCCATGAAGAGGACATTTCCCTCCATTGTTATCCTGCAAAACATCTGTCTTTTTTGAGGACACGCTTTGTTGAGGTACACGGGGTGATTGCTTCGATTTTACATTTGAGATTTCCAAATCATAGCTGGGGTCGTTCCTTAGACGAGCTAGATCATGCAAGTACTTCTTTAATACTGAAAAGGGTACCTGTGATACTCTATGAGTTTCCTTATATCGAAAGCACTGACCAGCCCATTTCTCGCGATAACGTTTTGGCAGTTTTCTAACAAAGTCGTTCATTCCACTAGAAGTGTCGTAATGTGAGAAGACTGGTCCTAAAATGGAGTCACTTTTGATAGATTCAACCTCTGCTGATAAATCATACAGATCATAAAAGCGCTTCGAATCACTTTCCTTAAGGTCAGGAAATTGGTGTATCCTTCGCTTCAAAGCTGTCTCTATAACTTCGGCACTGCCAAACTCACTGTCCAAACGTTTCCAGATTTCCTCGACCGCCTTCTGAGGGTTTCTAGGATTGGTTGCACGTATGTTTTCTGCTCGACGTTTTGAGTCATTCCCAAGATGATTAAGGAGCAAATCTAAATGTTCTAAGACTGAAGCGCCAATCTCCTTCATAACATTTAAAAACCCATATTTCCACGTAAGGTATCTTGCAGGTTCATCAGTAAATTGGCAAAGTCTCTTAGGCAGGAGTTGATTCTTAGCCACTAGTTTTGCCAGTTCCAATGCCTCAGATCTAGTATTGGGTGTAAATACAGCTGCAGAAGGGTTTAGAATATTCATGGAACTAGATTGGATTCCAGGCTGTGACAACATATCGGACTGAGGCAATATGTTGGGCTGTGACGCGATGTTAGGCCGTGACGCGATATCAGGCTGCTGTGATCGGTGACGATGTCAGGCTGTGACGCATGTCACTGTGACTATGTCAGCTGTGACGCTGATGTCAGGCTGTGACGCAATGTCAGGCTGTGACGTCAACTGTCTTAGGCTGTGACGCATATCAGGCGTGAGTATTGTCGAGACATGACGTAATAACAGGCCGTGATGTAATGACGGAACGATGTTAGGCTGCGATGAGATAACAGGACGCGACATAATGTCAGGCTGTACAGTAATTCGATTATTATCCTCTACATAATGTAATGTGTGAAGACTAGCTGATTTTGGTCCGACGTAACTTCCTCGCTTAGCTACAGAGTCTTTCTTACTGCTGTTTGTTGAGTAATCAAAGTCAAAGACCTTTTGAATTGCACTGAGGCCATTCTCGGCTTCTTCCAATTCCCTTTTCACATTTAACATGTTCCTTTGTACCTTCAAATCTGCCTCTTGTTTCACTAACTCTGCCTCCTCTTGTGCAAACTTCATGCGAGACCTTGCCCTCTCCACTTTTGTGGTATGTTTAATCAACATTTCTGTTAGACGACTAGATGTAGACATCCCACTTCTTTGTGAATGTTTACTAGATACTTGTGATCTGGTAGGCAATATGGATTTCATATGTTCTATGTAGTACTCTACTTTATCACGCAAGGCTGACAGATTGAGTTGATGCGCAGACTCCTCATTTGCACTTTGTTCGGTACGAGTTCCTTGTAAGAATAATTCAAACTTCTTAGATTTCCTTTCATAGCGAACAAGGAGTTTTTGTAGATCATCAATAATTTGCTGACTCTGAGAAAGATCCACCTTCTGTGATGACTGTATGATATAATCAATGTCTTTTTTAATTTTCAATAATTTTGTTGTGTGACGAGACACAGTCTCTTCATACAAGGCGATACCTGATTCTGTCATTTTCCTACTGGCTCTAACTTCCATAAGTAACCGTTAATACCATATGTAGCAGTTATATATATAATAGGACATATATATAATAGGACAGTAGGACACACTCACATCTAATGGCCAATGAAAGTTCACTGCAGACTGAGTTTGAAGAGTTTTTCACTGCAGGCTAGTTATCAAGTAATTTCACTTCATGCTGATTTCAGAGGAATTTCCCTGCAGGCCGATTTCAAAGAATTTATTTCACTGTGCTGTCTGGGCAAAAATAAGTTCTACTAGCAGAGACAGTCTAACTTCTTTATTCGTATGCGCACATACACAAACCCCACTAGGTAAATATAGCCTGACAGGAGGCTGGAACAGGGGGTGAAATCTGCAAACAGAATAAATGAGATTACTATACATGGACACTATCTATCATTCCAGACATCTTATACAGTGTAGATATAAAGATATGAGACAGTAAATCATAACATTTACCTGCACGCAAACTTCACTTACAACTATTAACAGCATATTTCATTTCACAAGCCCCTGTGCTAACAAGGTGTGAATAACCAACCACTTATAATATGAAATTATGACTAGTTTATAGCAATTCTACAACTAATAACCATAAGGATATATAATTATGTATTATTAAACACAACTTATTACGTAACTTTCTTAGTTAACCACATTTAATGGTATTGCAGATAGTATTGCAGATACTTCATACATTCATTTTATACACTTACTCTTTTGGGGGCCTACCCATTATGGTAGAATTGACTATTTAGCGTGACTGAGACGCTTCCACATGATACTGTCATGGACGCATGGGAACTTGAAAAGTGAAACTAAAACCCGGAGTTCAACCGGAGTCTAAATTCCGGAATTTAATTGCGTTGGTAATAATGATGACAATCAATAATTATATTGAAATGATGCCATTACTATTCCTTCTGACATTATCTACTTTTTTAGTAATTGATTATTAGGTTGATAAACGGACAACTAAATTGCTTTTATTTGGCTTAAGAGTAATGAATATAAGAGACCGAATTGCGGTATTGCTATGGTAACCTGATAAAATTGCATTATTTCTTATATCGTTTTAAAAAAATCTGACGTGTATAGATAAATATGGGTTAGTAAGCGATAACGTGTTGATTCAAACTGGTGAAAAATGTTGACCTTTAAGCAAAATATTGGATTTTCGTGAACTCCGCTTAAACTTCTTGGTAGTTAAGGGGTTAAGTAAAAATGGCATACAGTAAAACCCCTATAACTCGAACAGCAGGGGACCATATTAATAATTCGAGGAATACAGGGTATTCGACTCATCCGAGGTTGGTCATGATCGACCGTTGACAGTCAACATGTCCGGTCTCCCTATGACAAACAATACATTGTAATGACATTTTAATTATCGTAATTTCAGCATTTTGGATTTTTTATGAAAGTGTTTTTTGATAGCAATATCAAGTTGAAAAAAATATGTATTACATAAAATGAGGGTTTGAAAATACTGACGACAAAGTAAATCTAATGTAAACGATCGTCAAACTTGGTACAAAATACCATATTGGTTTAAAACAGACAATGGGTACAATTTCGATGATTTAATTATAAAATCATTTAACACATTTACAAAATAAATACACACTAAAAAGTTATTAACCAGCATAGTTACGAACAAACAACGATAACCTATGTCTACCTTGTAAAAGCGTTACACGTGTTCACGAGGAAAGTTACGAAAATACAATATGCGGGAAAAGATACGGAACGCACTGATAAAAACGAACATGGGTCAATGTGATTTGTACGTAGCAATATCAAATTTTGGTATCGTTTATATCTTTTGAAAAAAAAACACAGAAACTAAAAAAAAAATTGAACTTATATAGGAAGTCGGACGTCAGCGATTTCTTCCGACTCTTTTGTCATTTCACAATGCGTACTTTCTATTTTCGTATTTAAGCGAAGATTATTACGAGAGAGACATCGATTATTTAATGCCTTTTCTGAAATATTCAAATAAAGTTTGCATCAAACAACGACTGGCGATCGTGAAGGTAGGTAATACAGACACCGTTAATCCCTTAATTACCGAAAGGCTGGTTACGGAAAAAGTGCAAAAAATGAAAACCTAAAAATAGCAAAAGGCACTACTAGACCATAAGAACAATGTGTCTATGAAGTTTCATGGAAATATCTCGGCTGGTTTTAGAGTTGTGCTCCGGAAACGATTCTTACACAAAAATCTGCCATTTTCAGCATTGTTTCCATGGTTACGGAAAAAGTGCAAAAAATGAAAACCTAAAAATAGCAAAAGGCACTACTAGACCATAAAAAGAATGTGTCTATGAAGTTTCGTCGAAATATCTCTGCTGGTTTTAGAGTTATGCTCCGGAAATGAACCTGGTACAAAAATATGATATTTTCAGCAATGTTTCCATGGTTACGGAAAAAGAGCAAAAAATGAAAACCTAAAAATAGCAAAAGGCACTACTAGACCATAAGAACAATGTGTCTATGAAGTTTCATGGAAATATCTCTGCTGGTTTTAGAGTTATGCTCCGGAAATGAACCTGGTACAAAAATATGATATTTTCAGCAATGTTTCCATGGTTACGGAAAAAGAGCAGAAAATGAAAACCTAAAAATAGCAAAAGGCACTACTAGACCATAAGAACAATGTGTCTATGAAGTTTCGTGGAAATATCTCAACTGGTTTTAGAGTTATGCTCCGGAAACCATTCGTACGGACGGACGGACGAACGGACGGGCGGGCGGAACCCATTTGTATATCCCCCGCCAACTTCGTTGGGCGGGGGATAATAATGCATAATAATGTCACACATTTTTACACAACATTTACAATTAAAAAATATTCTTCATTAGTAAAAATGCCCAGCCATTAATTGGCTTATGAGACACGAATGTAATAAAATTATGAACAATATATGTGAATAAAACAACATTATCAGTTAAAGTTACATGTATAATAAGTCAAAATTACTATTATAGAGATCGCCTGCTCCTCATCGCTAAAAAGATATATTTAGCAAGACTAACTTGTAAAACATCACAATTCATTAAAAAGATAAGTTGATTATCAGAAGACATACTTTCAAAATGTTCACATAAAACAGTTACTCTATCAATTATGTAAGTTTTCCTTAAATCACAATACGCTTTACAGTTAAAAATAAAATGAACATAATGCATCCCAATTCTCCTGTAAGATATCGTTCCAGTAAAGTTTATATAACGACTTGCGTTTGTAACTATTATACGAGTTCTGTGTACGTAAGTGTACACGGTATGATAAGATACATCATAAGATATATACTACAGTTTTGTTAATGTTTAATTTATATAAAATGTTGTACACTAGTGGAAGAGGGAAAGGGTTGATATAGGCACTGCCTGTTACCCAATCCCATTGTGTATAATTTATATAAAATAAAATATTTTTAATTGAATTGATATGCAAAATAGTTCCTGCCAATTTAAGCAAGGTGAAGCAGCTGTGATGCTGATCATGAGTCGGCTTATGTCATCAAGTCAATGGTTCCGTTCTGTTATCCCAATTAATGTCTGTATATTCTAAAATTGGTCTGATATAGGAGAGATACAAAGTTCTTGGTGAGTTTCCATCTAGTTTATGTTTCAATGTTCGTAATAAGTTCTGTCTTGATGAAACTTTTTCACAAATATTAAAGATGTGATCCGACCATGATCCTTTTATTTCATCAGCTCATGAAGAAATTATCGTCATCATCAAAGAACTCTGCATGTGTTACTGTCAGTAAAAGGTCATCATCATTATCAATACAGAGATGTGTCATCAGCAAATATTTTTATATAAGATATTACATTATCTGTTAAGTCATTTATAAACAATAGGAAAAGAAAAGACAAAGTAATGAACCTTGCGGTACTCAAACATTTATCGGTTTTTCATTAGATTACCGGGTAATTGATATTCGTTTATGAATATGAGTTGTTTTCTGTCAGATAAGTAGGCTTCAAACCAATCATACAGTTTACCTTTAATTCCATATTTTTTTCATCTTATACATTAAGTTTTAATGCCTTGCTCGATCAAAAGCTTACATCACAGAAAATAGATGAAAATAGTGATCGATCCTATCAACAAAGGGAGGAAACATCTTCACTTATAAGAGAAACCCCTCCACTAAGTGTTTAAAAGGGTCAATTTATGATATTTCAGATCATATCTGACATTATTTGTTTCTCCTAAATATTGCCATATCAGAAGAAATCCTCTGAATTAAAGAGGAAGATTCTCATCCTTGAAAACTGAAAAAACACAGTCAAGTATAGATCAATAATAAACTGTAAATTCGACAATTCTAGTACAGATGTTATACAAAGTGTATATTAATCTAAATCTAAAAACTAAAATAAGTCAGAAAGTATAAGAAAATGATGAGACAATGAATGATCTAGTATAGTATTTCTATTAAATATTTACACTTATAAAGCTGAGAAATAGCACAAAAATGTATAGCTTAAGACTAAGACAATAAAGTCTACAAATACAAGTCAAGTTGATAATTTAACGTTCTATTCAAATATCATGGCAAGTATGAATTTTTCTGAAGTATGCCTCTTGACAATAACAGTTACTGATTTGCTGATCACCTACCAGGTGAGTTGATTTACCTGAGATTCACCTGTGATCTTGCACTGAGAACAATTTTGAGATAGACTATAACTCCCTATCAACACACCTTAACCCCTATGAAAACACCCCACCCTACCCAGAGTTGGTGTTCGGGGAAGACCCCCTTGATACGACACCTGTATAAACACAGGTCGTGAGCTATTATCCGTGACGGTCGGTGCAGTCAGGTGTGACACAGGTAAACAATTACCAAGGGCCGAACACCTGTTCGACGAATGCATGGGTACATACTATGCATTTGCTCAAACGGGGATATATTTCTGTTCGAGGAATAAGGGGTATTCGACGAATAGCTGTTCGAGCTATCCGGGGTTTTGTTACATAGATTATATATAGGGAGAGACGGTCCGGGACCGTACGACCAGTTCGACGAATAGGGGGTATTCGAGGAATCCGGGTTCGAGTTAGAGGGGTTTTACTGTATTTTAATATCTGGAATGAAATAAGTATTTACCGTTTTTAGCACATGATACTGCAATATCTTCGCTGTGTCCGCAATTATTTGACCCCCAGCCATTAAAGCTGCAGTTCCATATTCGTTCAGGAAAAGGTTGTAGACAGCTTACATCATCCATAAGAATAGGTCCCTTTCCTTGTCCATACACTGCATTTCCATAATAATTCAGTTGGTCCCTGTATATAACATTTCAGTACAGCTTGATACATGTAGTAGTATAATCAATACGTATAGGTGCTATTACACTTATCATACAAAGTTTAGATAAAACCACTAATTCTTCTATTCTTGTTTAACGCACACTTCACTTCTAATTTCTCAGTAACATATTTCAGCATTTGAGTTATCAAAGTTCTCTAAAAACAAAACATTTGAATTGAAATGCGAAAAAACGTAAAGAAATTGAGCATTCATTCTTTCTAAAGATTTCTAATAAAAGTCGATCATCGACTATGAATTTTTTTTTCAATGAACAAATATTATTAGGATTATATAGTGAATGATTTTTTACCTGTAACCAAGCTGACGACAAACCACTCGTGAATTATCACTAGTCCAACCATCATCACATACTGTACCCCAGGAGTTACCATGGTAAACCTCGACCCGTCCAGTCACCTGGTCACTGTGATCTGTTCGGTTGACGAGTCGTATATCTGTAAAATACAGACGAGTAAACATTATGTAAACATTGAACTGACATTGGAGGGATAACAAATGTTAGCTAAATAATAAGTACTATACCGTCCATGGAGTCATGGGGTTAGCTATTCAGGACAGAATCACCTAACAGTTTTATCACCCATGTGTAACAAAGGGTGCGACCTGTGTAACAAAGGGTGCGACCTGTGAAGTATGATGAAAATAATCACAGGCATACGTTATCACAAAGAAAACTGCAAATATCCCTCTCTCTGGGGCTAGCATTCGGAGTTATTCTCCTAAATGGGAGACTATGATGTTGTTTAGAATGACATCTTGGTATAAAAAAGTCTCTTTAATAAACTAACTAATCTTTTGTAGTTTATTTACTATTCTTATCAACATTCCATATATTCCATCTAATGGATTTACCTGAACTATAAGTCACCTGTAAATCATACGAACACATACCTACGAACGTGCACGTCACCCCTGCGTCCTCATTATGGCCACAGTTATTGGTCCCCCAACTTAGATGATGACAGTTAGAAATGTCAGTCACGGTGTACCCCAGTGTACAGTTGACATTATCTAACCATATCTGACCACTTCCTTCGCCAAAATGAGCACTGCTGAACGCGGTACCACCCTTTCTGTCAATGCAGTAGTTCGAGATTTTACAGTTAAACATATCTATGCATAAAAAAGTTAGATGGTTTGGTCCGTACAATGTATTTTTTATGGACTTTCTGGTCCGTACAATGTATTTTTTATGGACTTTCTACCGGTAATTTGTAACTCAATGACAGCCTGATTAAATTATTACTCAGTCTTAGAAGCTACTGAAGATATTTCGTAAAATGTGGTTTTACACATATAGGTTTACCTAAAATTGAGCATCCTACATATCACTGACGCGTCATCGTCTGTCCAAAAGTCGTCACACACAGTTCCCCAAGTACCGTTGTA